>NC_080753.1:13352777-13656666 GCF_020826845.1 Diceros bicornis minor | reverse complement strand
CATGCAATTTTTTTTTTTCCTGGGAACTGTTAACAGGACTTACTTTTGCAGAGAGGGAAATTTTAGTTTTCATTTTATACTTTTCATGTTGTTCCAACGTTCATACCATGTGTACACACTTGCTTTCTTAAATTCTTTTAAAACTGTCAACGTGGATTACCTGGACAGTGAGGTGATGAGCCATTTTGTCTTCTGTACAATTTCTTTATTTAAAAAAAAAAACTATTTAAAAAAAAGAGAGACAGTACCTTCATATCTGCTTCTCCCGCGCTGCGTGTGCCCTGACAGAAGAAGTTGTAACTGTTTTCCCATACTCCTGTCACTAACTAAAAAAAAAAAAGAGGAAAAAGGAAAAAGCCAATCACCAATGATATCAGAACCACGAAAGCCCTCTGCAGTTAAACCTCAGTAGTTTCAGAATCTGTGACTTGACCTGGGGCTGTGCTGAGGCAAGTCTGCTCTGAGCAAGACACTTGATGCTAGGGGAGGTGGACAAAGGGGAGTTTGATGGCTCGAGCCTCAGCGTCACCAGAGTGGGCGAGCTTACAGATGAAGGGGTGGACCGGGAGTCATTCTCTTACCCGCTGCCTCTCTCCAGAACCCTCAATTCCCTTGGCTATCACCAGGGCCCTGCCAGTAGCAAGGCGCTGACCGACTCCATCACAGGCCCCCGTCCTGCCCCCGGTGGTCTCATGGGGGGATCACCACGTCACAATCAGGCTTTCCCTCGGCCAGCGCTTCTCAATCTTGAGTGTGCGGCACCAGAACCACCTCAAGAGCACCTCAAAATACGTATCTCGGGGGGGGGGCATTTTGGACCCAGTAGGTCTGGGGTGGGGTTCAAGAATTCCTACTTGTAACAAGTTCCCAGGTGGTGCTGCTGGTCTAGAGGCCGCACTGCGAGAACCACAACTGTAAAACTAGAGATGGTTTAGTCCAACCTCATCACCTTCGTTATTTCCTGTTGTGTGTCATCCCCTGGATCCATGAATCAGACCTCTGCAGGTTGAGGAAATCACGCCCATTCCTCAGAATTCACCCGCAGCAGAGCAGGCACTGTGGTGTCACAGGAAGGACCCCCGAAGTCGGTGCAAGCTCTAGGTTACAGACCTGCCGTCACCAGCTCACTGTGAGGGCCTCAGTTTCCTCATGTGTACACAGTGAGGATGGCTGGCCTAGAGGAGACCAAAGACCCACTCCAACAGTCCAGAGGGAAGGCTGAATCTGACCACCCTGTGCACGTCCACGCTGTCCAATATGTTCCAGCCAAACACCTACAGGATGCTGTTCTGTGTCCATCACTGTCAACTGCAGCTCACGGATTCCTCCTGAGGCCTGGGGCAACCTCGAGTTTTCCTGGTGACTCCCCCGCTGGTGGTCAAGCAGGTGCCGTGTAGGGAGACATCTGAGGTGGCCTGCCTCGGCCTGATCTCATCTGGGTATCCGACACAAGGAACTGGCCCCTGGGTCTCAGTCTGCCCCAGTCCAGCTGCATTAGCATCACGTGGGAATTTGTAAGACACGCAAACTCTTGAGCCCACTCCAGACCCTAAGAATCAAAACTCTGAGAGCAGACCATCAAGGCGGGGCCTCAGGCTCCTGGATCAGGGTACCCTCTGAGAATCTAATACTGTGCTTTACAAAGTGTGGTCCTGACCCAGCAGCAGCAGCGTCACCCAGGAATTTGCTAGAAACTCAAAACCTCAGGCCCCACCCCAGACCTAATGAATGAATCAGACATTTCTGGGCGTGAACCCATCGGTGTGAAACAGGTTGTTTCACAGGTGATTCTGATGCAGCTCACGTTCGAGAGCAACTGGCTTACAGCTGTGGTTCTCATTCCAGCTGCATAACAGGATCACCTGGGAGCTTTTAACAATTACTAATGCCTGGCCTTTCCCCAGACCATTAAACCGGAGTCTTCAGGGGCCACTCACCAAGCTCTCAAGGCAATTCCAACGTGTAAGCAGGAGTGGGAACCACTGGTTTCATGCTACTTAGTTCAAATAAGAAACACGTGGTCTACCCGCGCCGCAAGAAAGATGTAACTGAGGCCCAGGACTCAAGAGCCTCCCGCTGCCCTGTCCCTGAACAGGTCAGCTGGGGGAGCAATACAGACGCCCTCAGGGAGCAGCAGGTGATCACGAGAGGGAAGACAAACCGGTCAACTTGCACCCAGTCTGGCCCCAGAAATAAACGCAAGCAGTGGGTGTAGCCACCACACTAGCGCTCAACACCCTGCTTACAATGTGATTCTTTTTCTATTAACTTCCTTTTTGTTATTTTCCTTCGGCTTTGTTACCTTCTACACATAAAAAAGCACTAAGAATTAACACGGTTCTCACGGCCCAAGACCAGCACGGGGATTCAGAGTACACACGAGGGGGGCAGCATCTTATGATGAAAAGAACCCTGGATCAGTGAGCATGGGACTCGAGGGCCAGGGCCAGTGAGGCAACCATCTCCGTCTGCGCCCAGCGCCTGAGACCAGCTGATTCCCTAGGCCTTGCTGGTTTTCACTCTAAGAGGCTGAGGTTGGACTAAATTATCTCTGAAGGTTCAGTTCTCATTTTCTACAATTTCTCGGTTAGGACTCTTTGAAAGCAGACAAACTGTACTATACTGTCTCTGAAAGACCAGAACCCACAAGTCATTTATGAGAAGGGATGTTATCTTTCAGGTCTCTTCCACCCTCTGAGGTCATGGCCAGGAAAACACACCACACGCAGACCTCTCAGAAGTGCCGAGAGTTAAGATCCCTGGCCCGAGTCCCAAGGGGAGTTGGGGTGGGGTGTGGGTGGGCAGGTGCTGGCATGTCTACGGGAGACCCGTGTGGAGAGAAGGAAGCCTGGAGAGAAGGAAGCCGTCCTGACACACCTTCTTCACTGCCCTTCCCTCTGCCCCCTCGAGGGAATGAACGGATGAATTACCTTCTGTGGCTGCAGGGCAGAGAGAGCGAATTGACGGTTCCTGATGAAGTATTCGCAGGACTCCGGCGAATGGGCAATAGAAGGACAACTCTGCAAAGTGCTCACGAAGATACACTTGTGCAATTTAAATTACACCTTTATTTAAAACAAGAGCCTTACTTGGCAAAACTAAAAACTGACTAACATGACTGTCCTCATTAGATATGTTTTTGAAATTTTATCATCTTAGGGATCTAAAATTCTAGGACCTACCATCACTGTTTTCCAGCTTCTATTATGCTTTATGGTGTCCTGAGACACCCTGGTGCGGTTTGCTTTTGCAAAGTTTAGAATCAGATGGGTGTGTGTGTGTGTGTGTGTGTGTGTGTAGGTGCACACGCAAGTGACTGCGTTCATGAAAGGACACACAAATTTTTTTCAACCTCAAGGGAGGACCCAGATGGAGGTGTCTGTTAACTCTACAGAAAGGACTCTCGGACACATGCTTCCTTTCTTTGAAAATGTCTTTCAGAAGGAATCCAGGTGGGATTGCCCTGACTCTTTAAGCTAATTTACCTAAAATTCCATTTGCCCCTCCTCTCATAAATGGAAAGAAAAATCTCTGTATACAACACCCACTGTCTTTGGAGGCTAAAGCACTCAAACCTCAGTCCTGCGTGGTGAGCTTCCCAATAGTGAAGCAAAAAGCAGGTACACAAACCAGCAGCTGCTCTCAGAGCCACTACATGGCCCTGAGGCCACCATCCGTCTTCTACCTGGACAGGCTCCCTGCAGCAGCTCCGCCACACACCCTCGATGGCTGCTGCCACTCGGCACTTCTACCAGGGCCTCAGGCCTCTCAAACCATTGAACTCGGTGTTAAAACCCTTCAATGACTCTCACCGCCTTCAGAATGAAACCCTGAATCCTAGGCATGGCATGCCCGTATACACGTTCTTCTACAACGAGGGTCCAAGCTGATATCTGATCTTCCCTTCCTCCCTCACCTACAGGCAGAGGGGACCCGTCTCCATTCTCCAAGCATGCCTTTCCATACCCACCACAGTGGCCAAGGGGACAGCGCAGGTCTGGGCACCAGCTAGAACGGGGTTTAAATCCTAGTTTCCCTGTGTTTAGCCAGGTGACCTTGAGCAAGGTATTTCAACTTAGTTAGGCCCCCGTTTCCTCACTCCTCAAGTAGGATGAAAACAATACTCTCGCCTTTTAAGGCTTCGGAGAGAAGTTAATGAGATAAAGTGTGTAATGCTTATCATCCCCCAACCTGGTCCACAGGATAAGCACAATAAATGTGAGCAACGACCATTA
This sequence comes from Diceros bicornis minor, assembly GCF_020826845.1. Lineage (NCBI taxonomy): Eukaryota > Metazoa > Chordata > Mammalia > Perissodactyla > Rhinocerotidae > Diceros > Diceros bicornis. The sequence goes on along the minus strand of NC_080753.1, from coordinate 13,652,431 downwards.
CTGTCCTCTTTTCAACTGAAATGCTCTCTGCACCCAAGTACCCCCGGCTTCAGCTCTTAAACTCCTATCCTTCAAAGTTCAGTTAAAATTCTATTTTCTTCATGACTGACCCCTTGAGCATTCCAGCCTGAAGTTCGCTCCCCCTCCTCTAAGCTCGCCCTGCTGTGACTCGCAGGTATTTGCTCACACGCTCCCTTTAAGCCCTTTGTTAGCGGGTCTGTTTTAAGCTCTTCTGTAAACTCTCGGAGGTGGTGACTGCGGCTCTGGAGTCTGCACAATCCAGCCGGGGACTTGTACACAAGAGGCGCCAAACAAATATTTGCTAAACCAACGACAAAGAGTTCAAGGCGCTGCTTTTGTCCCCTGAATCTAGGCCTAATGCTTTATTTGTAGCAAAAAAAGATTTCATTTCTGCTTTGCAAATGTTGACAGTGAAATACGAGAAAGCATTTTAATGAGGCTTGAACGTGACGACATTCATCTGAATTCTATTCACAAGACTAAAACCAGCCATCATGAAAGGTCATACTGGTGACATGGAAAGTTCAATTCTCCAATATCCTTGGCTTCAGAAGGGATAAAATAATTTAACACAGGAGGACCAAGCGCCTGAGTTGAAGTTTATTCCTCTAAGACTCTCAGCAACCCTCCATAACATTGGCCAAGATCAGGGCCCTGCTCTCTCTGCTTCCCTTCAGAGAAAACAGCAAGCCTATGAGTAACAGACCCCAGAGGCCTGGCCTTCCCTCCAGCCCATGAGGAGCACATCAGAGGAGACAAGGCTCTAGGCAAAGTCTCCTCAGGCACCCTTTCCCTTTAGGGCTCAGGCCTGGCTTCTTTCCCAAGAGTTGCTTTGGTCAGTCCCCAGAAATTCCCCACACTGCCCACACCACAGGGTGAGGGCCCAGGAGGCTGGCCAATGGGGAGCCACTGGAAGTAAGGACAGGTCTCTGCCTTGGGCTTCCGCGGATCAGCTCAGAGGAGGGCAGGACTGCACTCAATGAAAAAGCAGGCCACAGGGCACAGCGTGCCACTAACTACGCAGTTCCCAATACCACCGACTACTCCAGGAGCAACCAAGGGAGCATTATTTACCTCACCTGGCTTTTCCAAGTCACCAAGACACAAAGAGCAGCACTGCAACACGTGCTTTCTCCTTCCTTGGAGTAAAGCAAACTTTAACTAGGCCAGGAGCAAGCACAGGAAGAACCATAATTAAAGCCTAGCTAGCAGCTTTCTTCTCTCCTCCTGAGACAAATTTAATAACCAAAGGCGGTTTTATGCATCTTTTCATTTACAGAAGAAAATTCAGGCAAGCATCACTGGGTCCAGATGATACAGTTCATAGGATCATTTCTAATGGCGAGAGTTGACTTTTCTCATCTAACATCACATTTAACCACAAATGAGGTATAACCTTCAGCACGGTAACCATTTCTGTGGCACTTTCTGAAATGTTATCAAAGCATTTCAAGAAACAAGGTCATCTGAGACACTTAATAAGCAGAAAAATGTCACCCTGGGTGGCCCTTTTCAGTCATTCACCCCAACATCCCAAGATGTCAGAGCAACAAGATGGCCCCTTTCCAGAAGGGGCTGGCGGCATTTAGTGAGAAGGGCCTGATGAACTGCGTGGTTAGTACTCCCTCAGCAGAAATGCAATGAGAGGTCATGAGAATGGAGACTGTCCATACTGGAATTCAACTGTACCACACAACCGAGGGACACTGCTAAGCATCACCACCAAGCGTGCAGGGTTGACATTTTCACAGCGTTGACTGTTTCTATGTGAATCCTCAAGTGTGTACTTTTTAGACCTGATACAAGCTCATGTTCTTAATAAAGAAACACAAGAGAAGTGACACGGGTGGCTCAAAGTCACACGACTTCTTGGTGGCACCGCTGGGACTAGCACCCAGGAATCCTGACTCTCAGTCCAAATGCAATTTCAAACAGCAGTTCCAAGCTCCCTTGACTGTCTTTGTCTGTTTTTGAATCCTCAGTAAAAGTACAAAGAGGATACTCTGTCTATGAAGAATTCTGTGGAAGAGTAGACCTTAAGATGCATCTTTATCTTCAGCAGATGTTTGGTTTAAAATTAATCATCAGCTACTCCAAAATTTAAAGTACCTATTTCCTCTAGGATCTAGCTGGCCAAGCTTGGCAGTGCCATTATGAAAGAGGGTCAGGTCAAAGTATGTGGTTTTGCATTCCAAATCTTTCATGGCCAGAACGAACATAAGGACACCCATTAAGATGATCTCACACTTGTGACTTGCAGAAGTGTTTTCTTCCCCCTTAGAACCATGAACACCCTTGGGTTACAGCTGAGTGGACTATCTTGGTTAAGTCATAAGGACAGGCTCTGTACACTAGAGAAGTCTTTAGAATAAGCACAAAGAAACAGCTTGTCCTCGGCCCAACCTGAAACAGGTATGTCTGGCATATTTCCCCAAACCCTAGGCCCTGCCCTCTGACACTGGCAGTCCCTTTCTCTCACTGTTCAGGCCTCCCGACAGGTGGTTTCTGGCAGGTTGCTTCCACATACCCCACAAGAAACGCTCGTTTTCTATTTCATGGGGGTGTTAGTGGCTGGGAGGGAAAAACCTCAAGCTAAGACTTAGCATTTTGGGGCAGTACTGCACAATGGCTTGAAGCACAGACTTGACTCCCAGGTCCACCCTGGAACTTTCCCTCTGTAGAAAGGGGACAGCAATAGTACAATGAACATTAAATGAGTTAGCCCAGTACTTGGCATAAGGTAGGCACTATATAAGTCTTTGCTATGATTCCAGCCAAACGTTTGCCATTTCTGCTTCCAATGCTCAAAGGCCCATGACTAGGTCTCAAGTGGTGTTGCTCCTACTGTGTACAGAAGCCCCAGTCAGAGCATCATTTGCATAATTCAAAGAGAGATCTGCAGCCTACCTACTGACTCTTGCTTTGCAGACTAAGTGCTTTAGTTGAGGATTTGTAGAGTGACGTGGTCCTTGTTACACCAGCTATAAGGTCACGTTAGCAAAGGCTTGCAGGGTCAGTTTAGAGGAGTCGGGCCTGGCTTTGGACCAACCCCAAAGCTTCCTCTCTATTAGGAGGTATACCTTGCTCTCCCCCTGGGGGTGAGGCTGAGGGGAAGGCTGTCTGGGCTGCACCCTTCTCTCCATTCGCTCCACTGTAAGGTATTCCCTCAGAGCAGTGCCAGATAAACCGAGAGGCAAGTAACTCAGTGGGGTGCTTCCACTCCCTGAGAGAAGTTTCTTTCTGAGCAAGAAATTTCAGTTGTAAGGGAATTAAGAGTGAGGAGTATTTTAGGCAATGGTCAGGCCTTTCTTATAAGTATTAGTCTCACCAGATGTTTCAACTTCTCTATACCTCCTTTAAATGGGGAAAAAGCAGAATAGTAAATATCTTTTTTAAAGTATTTTTGTAAACGAAATAATTTTTTAATAAAATTTGATAATTAATTGCGAGGTCTTTTAAGTGTTTTTCCAAATCCTATTGTCCCACAATAACACATCTATTTTAGGAAAGCCTGAAGGGAAAGAAAAACAAGACAGTTTAGAATATAATGTTTCCAAAGCAACTTCTCTGTGGTTCTATCGAGACCTTCAAAGCCAGAGCCCCAGAAGGAAGCACCTGTCAGGTGCCTGAGGAGAGGGATGCTCCAGCAGCATCAACCCCACAATTACAGAGAGGTCGAAAGCACAAGCACAACACCCCTCCCGTCAAATGCTCAATTTCTTTCCTCCTCCCAATAAAGAAGCCATCAGAAATCTTTGAAAGAATATCCAAAGAACAAAATACTGACTTCTGGTTCTGGCAATGCAGCAAATTGAACAAAAGCAGAACCAACTCTCCCACTATTAACACACTGAGAAATGCTACACGAAACACATCAAAAAAACTCCATCGCCATTGATGCGTAACTATAAAGTGAGGTTTCCCGTCCCCCCCCCCGAAAAAATTATTCAGAAAAGAGGAAGTTAGCTTCCATTCAAGTCCTTTAAAATCTTTCTTTTGTTTGGGGAAGACGCAGTTAGCTGAGATGACCCCAGCAATACTATTTGGGATGCTTACACAGGAGCCCCGACAACCGTGCTGTTTTTGTTTTTAAAGAGGCAAAGAAATTTAACCTAGGTTTAATAATTATTCCCAGAGACATGACCTCACAGATGTAGCTGAAAGAAAATTTTTTAAAGAATATTTTAAAAAGCAATACAGCAAATGGTTAAGTTTGGAGATCACTGGCACATATGTATATCATGGAGGAAAAAACCCAATGTTTCCATGTTACGGAATGAAAAAAAGAATGAGCAGTGAACTTTTAGAAATAAGATATAGCTACTGAAACAAAAAAGGGATGAAACAGATTAAACACAACTGCAAGAATGAGTGAATTAGACGAATGCTGAAGAGAGATATCAAGATGGAAAATATATGAGACAGGATATGTAAACTCTGAGAATGTCCAACACATGTCTAACAGGAGCTCCAAAAGGAGACAACAGAGAGGGAGGAAGAGAGGCCAAAGTCAAGGAGACAATGCCTGGGGACTTTTCCGAATTAATGAAACAAATCAATTCTCAGACTGAAGGCACACAAGTCCTGAACAAGATAAATAAAAATAGATGACCACCTAGGCACCTTATTGTTTTATTTTTAAACACAATTTTAAAAATACCTAGAAAGAAAAAGATTACCTACAAATGAACAAAAATGGGACTGCAGAACTCTCTGGAATAAATTTTCAAAGTGCTAAGGAAAAATAACTGTTAATCTAGAATTCCAAGCCCTAAAATACTATTCAAGCATAAAGACAAATAATATGATGCTCAAACAGAGGCTAAGAGTTCACCCTTCACAGAAAAGAACTATTTCAGAAGAAGAAAACTGACCCTCAAAGGAAACAATGGATTTCACAGATCAATGGTGAGCAAAGAAAATCAGTATTGATTGTAATAATGATGACTGTTTAGGACCTTAGAAGAAAGTGGAACTAAACGCTTGCCAACAATAACACGGAAGATGGGGGATCAGAGCTGAAATCTTCTAAGGTCCTGGTATTGTTCAGGAGAAGTGAAATAACAATTTACTTTAGACTTCATTAAGTCAAGGATGCATGTTAAAAACTTATGGGTAACTACTAAAATAATAGAATTAGAATGAGTAACTTTTAAATCAGTAAAATGAAAGGAGAAATAGTATAAAATTCAACAGAAAGCAGGAAGGGAGGAAAAAGGCAAAGAAAACACACACACACACACACACACACACACACGAAGAAAAGGTGATAGAAGAAATTATTCCAAAATAACAGTTTTTATGCTATATGAAAATGGATTAAATTTCCTCACTAAAAGACAAGAGACTGCCAAGATTCAGTCATTAAACTCCTATGCATATACCTGGCAAAAAAAATCTGTATCACATATGCACAAGGGGACAGGTCTAAGACCATTCAATGCAACACTGTTAAAACAACGTATACATCCATTCAAAGAAAAATGGAAAAAATCGTATAATAAATTCTAACACTGAAATACAGAGAAGTTAAAATTAATGAATTAAATCTCTAAGATTCAACATGGATTCATTTCAAAATATAATGCTGACTACAAACAGCTATTTGAAAGAGTATAAACAATATACCATTTATGTACAAAAAACACCTGTCTCGGAATATACTATGTATTGTCATGTATACATACACATATAGTAAAAGTATAAAAACATATCCAGAGAAGAAACAGATAAACTTTGGAAGAAAGTTACGTCTGGAAAGTGGCTGTACTTTAGATGTATTTTATAATGTTTTCTTTTTTAAACAAAAAATTCAAACCAATAAATGTCAAAATTTGTTAGGTATATAGATACTATTTATAGGATTTTATTTTCCATATTTTGAAGTAGTTCTGAAATGACAATTTAAAATAAAAATTGCAAAGGGGAAGAAAGAATATGTTTTGGATCTATGCCAATCCACACCCACCCAGCCAGTTAGCTATCAATCATTATTTTAAAATTACATTTTAAACGTTCCAAATGTTTGAGAGAGATCATTCTCTCACACTAGTCACAACATACAGTTCTAACTGCAAGGGAATACATACAAACACTCAAAAAATAATCTTGTTTGTAACCTGTGATTTCTCTTTGTTAAATAAAATCAAACTGTGGTTCTGGCGTTTGCTTTTTCTATCCTAATACTCAGGATACATTTGGTGGGGCCGTACTAACAATGGCAAGAAAAAGGTGTGGAAGCAGCAATTACAGCAATCTTGGCAGCCAGTGACCTGTGTGTGAAGGACAGGACACTGGAGGGCACATTCACCGGGCACCTGGGAACAATGGGGAGGCAGAGGCTGACAAGTCACTGCTCTCATGACCACACAGAGGAAGGGATCCCGGAGTAAAGTCCCTAAAAATGAGATGGAACTGTCAAACCCAGGCGGGCTGAGGTCGGAAAGGAAGATGGAGTTTCTAAGGGAGCAGAGACAGATCCAGAAAACCAAAGAACCTGGTGTTGAGGGGGTTTAGGAAGAGCTGGGCATAAAGGCAGGCTAAGATGGTGCAGTGTCTCCTCCTGAAGGAAGAGCCAGCAGTGCTTTCAAGGTCAAAGCCACGTGTACCATGCAGTACTGACCCGGCTTCCCGGCTGGCTACTACTGAGTCCCGGGATCAGGGCAAGAGGCCCAGGCTGATCACCAGACAGACTTCCTTCTGGACTGTAACCAACCAAGCAATCAGATCCTCTCTGCTTAGGGTGACAAGAGGCCAGAGACAAGGAGGAGAAGGGCAGACACACCATAATGGTTCCACATCATGACAGAGCAGCTACCCGAGTGGGAACCCCATGTGTGATCTGTTCACAAAGGAGTTAGAAGCAGCTCATACAGCTTGCTGAGTGGGCCAGGGGAAACCAGAGTCCTTCCTGGGTTTATACTGCATGAGGAGGAAAAGCCACAATTTGGCAACAGGTAGGTGTGGATTCTCAATCTGGGGCTGGGGACAAGGGGAAAGACATCTGGATAGTTTGAAAAAACAGTGGGGCTTCTATTCAGACGAAATATGCCCTGAATCTCAGGGGGCAGAAAGGCACACAAGATTTTTATGTTTGCTCTGAGGACACAGTTTTACAAAGCTGAGTAACTAATGCAAACTAAGTTGTTTCTCTTCTGTAACTTGAACTTTTATTTCTGAGCCTTCACCAATGACCGTGATTAGACAATACCTGACTTAATAAGTAAAAGCTAAAAGGAATGCCATAAAGTCCTGTACTTTCAATCTAAAACATCCCACTGTTCAAATATACTTCTAATTAGGGATCCACGGCCTCTTTCCTGGAAATAAACACTAAGTTCCTGAGATAATTAGAAGTAACACCATGTCTTTCTTTTTCATTTTCTTTCTACCAAGTGCATAAACTATGATCAAATCTATGCTCTTTCTACTACATTTTAAACTCAGTTTCACAGTTTTAAAATCGTCATTTACTTTCCTTCTTCCAGAAATGTTAACGTTTCAGTGACTTTCTTTTCATTTCCTTTTTCTCTCTCTTTTTTCAAGATTTCTCCTTGTCTCCTTTAAGTAAAAGTTAATTTTATTTGTACTAACCTAGAACTTGCCAAGGCAGCTGTGAATTCATGTCACAGGATTCAATAAACAAAAACATCACGGATTACATATTTCTTTTTAAAATTCTTTATACACCTGAGTACGCAGATAAGCAGGAGAGTAAATAAAGACTAATAATCACGGCCATGCCAATTGTGTGACCACTGGCAAACGGCTCCCACTCTTGGGACACTTCTCTGAACTGAGGGGCCCAAGCAGGCTCCATCACTCCTCAGTCTGTTCTGTTGTAAAACTCCATGACTGCTCTCCTAGGCTGTACTAGTCATTGGAATATAAATGCTACGTAAAAGAGGAAAAATCAGCAGCTAAAAAGAAATTAAAAACTTGACAAAGGATATGTTTTAACAGTATTACTGACAAGTTTATGTGAGTAGAAAAAAAAAGACAAAAATCAAATGTAAATATCATCTAACTCAGCGTCCCGGGACTTATCTTGGGCTTATGTGATCTGCGTATATTTTTATAAACTTAATTCAAGGAATTATTGCCTCCTTATCTATTACTTACCTAAGTACGCTCAATTGCGAGTCAGAATGTTATTTGCTCCTCTGTATATTTCTTAAATCTCTGCACTCAGTGCTTAGACACAGCTCAACATCTTCTATTGTTCTCACCAAGCTGTCAGAGGAAAATCTAAACTTTCTACTACAGTGTGTTCGGAACCCCCCAACTTCACTCATATGCACAGAGCAGCAATTTATACAGCAATTTCCTTCTCCTCTTGACAAGGAATCATCTGTTTAAGAGAAGCTAGATTATGAAGTTACAGCTAGATCTCTAGGGCTTGAGAAACACGTAAGGCAGAAGCTTAAGTTCTATAAGATTTAACAATCTTAAATATTTTTTTCTCTAGACTACTGCTATGCATAATAACCACCTCTATAAAAGCTTTCTTAAGTTAATAGCTCTATCATCTATCAATTATGGGAAAGTAGACAGTTCACTCTGAAAAACCTGACAGCTGGCTGCGGTTCTGTCCCTTGAACACAGAGATGTGCCCAGTGCTGGGCCCAGGAGTCACTCCTGCGCACTGCCCCTGCCTCCAGTCCTGCAATATCCATCTTGGAGGCTAATTTAAACTGCCTTCATTCTAGAACAGGACAGAAAAAACCAAAAAAGCAGTTGTAAGCATTTCACAGAAAGTCAATAAAAGCAATGATAGTAGCATCTACTATTCTAGTCATAAAATCTTTACCTGGTCTTACGAAACACACATGGGAGAAAAGGACACAGTTCCAACAGCTGCAATACCTCTGACCATCAGATACAGTGTTTCCCACTAGCTTATACACCCACATACACTCCCACACACCACGACAGAGACATAGGCACAGCCTGAGGCCGACAAGGAATTAATTCATTCTTTCTTCTAAACGCTAATTTGAAGATTCATGCTGATTTTTCCCCTCTCCCTCCTCCCCTTATCTTCTTCACTAGTCCTCGGAGAATTAAAGCCACAATAAAAGGTTAAAAATCTAAACAGAGTACTTCAAAGTGTTCATTTTACATACGGCTCAGTTCTCTATCCCAGGGATTTACCAATAATTTTGTGTCATAAGCGTGAAAGGTGTAGTCCTTCCCCTAAAAATGTACACGAATTGTGCTTACCACTGGAGGGCAGCTGCCCTCCCCCCAGCTTTAAAGGCTCTATTACCATACCGTGCACAATAGTGGGGACAGAAGTGTGGATTCAGACTGTCTTTCACTCTTATTTATGCAACGACATGTGCCCTTGAGATCCCCAAATTTGGTTCTCAACACCCTAGTTATACAGACGAAATAATCTGGCCTGAATTTACACAGACCATTCAAACTTTAAAGACATATCTCACTATCCACTCTTCTCAGCTTTTAAAAAATAACTTGTCAAATCTCAAAGCTATTGACAGTTATCAGATCAGGACAGAGAGGCTGACTTACCACAAACATACCAAGCACAAGTACCACCCACTTCCCACCTCCCCCACCTCCAAACAAGAACCGGGCATTTATTAAATGGTTAATGATAAAACGCTCACAGATCTGTTTTTCATGCTCTGTTCATTTTCCACTCTGTATTTTGCTTGCATAAGAGTATTTCTGAAATATTTATTTTAATTCTGAATATAATACAAAACATAAATAACAGAAGAATCAATAGTAAAAGGCTTCTATTTTGGATATTCTGGAAGACATATTTGTACAAACAACTCTGGCATTTTGAAAAATCAATTTCAAAACATACTCAAAATGCATTAATGTACTGGCTCTCCCAGGACCCTCCCGACCCCACGCAGCTGCCCTTTTTCATTTAGCAACACAATTCAGGACAGCGACAGGAGTATATTTAAGTGAAAGGAAGCCCGTGTTAACCCCTGACCTACCTCATAGAACATATAGAGAGACAGCAATGTGAGTCCAAGGTTATACACCACTAAAATTCCCCGGCAAGAGAAGGGCTGCCTATTCTTCATGTATTTTGGTCCCAGCCATACAATTAATAAGTATATGACAGAGCAGATAAAAGTAGGTATATAATTGTCCAGAAGAAACCATCCTTTTACTCTGGTATCTGGAAAACAATCAAATAAAAATAATTAGTGATTAAGAAGGTAGATATTTGACAGGTTATGTTGCAAGGAGCATCCTTACACACATCTTTGCATAACTGATCCTGATTAGCTGTAGGAATCAAACGGCTGAGTCAAAGGGCATGAGCAGTTTAATTTCAACAGAAGACACAATACCCTCCAGAAAGATTGCACCAATTTAGACTTTCTCCACATCCTCACCATTATCACTTATGGTATCAAACGTATTATTTCATCTCTGCTATACTAATAGATGAAATTCCTTTTGTTGTTTTCTTTTGTATTTTAAAAATCATGAGTGAAACTGAGAATCTTTTCATCTGCTTAAAAGCCTCTTGTAGTTTTTCTATGAATGTTGCTGTGAACCCAAAAAGTTCCTTCTTTATAGATAAGACATTAAGAGACTTTATAGATGACATTAAAAGAAGGCAAAATGGAGCTGATTTACTTCTTAAGAGATAATAAAAGATTAAGAGAAGTCTAAAAAGTGAGTTCAGTTGTATATATTTACCTGTTGACATGACACAACAGGAAAGGACATTAAAAAGCCGTTAAAATGGTAAAAGGGGAAGAGTTTTAAACTCTTGCTGCAGCAGTGCATTCTAGATACGCACAGGATTGAGGAGAACACACCGCTCTGCGGTATGGTGACTTGATAATAGTGACTGTGGGATTCTCAGGCTGTGAGCTGTACAGCATAAGCTGATCTCCAGTTAGAGTCAGCAGAGGCGCACAGCAGCTGTGTCTCTGCTCCAACAGCCAGGGGACATGGCACCTTCAATAACCACCAGAGGACTTTCTCCAAGCCCTGTGGTATCCAGGACAAGGTATTACTTTCACCATAGAAAACGCTAATGTTTTCCAGAATCTCTTCATGCAATATTTACAAATAGCTATAATGGGGGTGGGTGGGGTAAGCAAAATCAAAAACCACCTTACCTCGGGGGCCTAGCAAAGCCCTGAAATAGGTACTAAGTGATGCATCAAAATGTTCCATTTTAAAACCTATTAAGAAAAAAAGACATTGATTAATCTCTACTCAAACTGCTTTTTATACAGTATTTTTTTCACAAAAGAACAAGAACAAATTCTTTTCAAAGATATGCTATGGACACGGTTAAGTTTCTCATGTTCAAACAATTTTTTTTTAAACTCACAAAAGTAACTACGTGCTAGTTCTACTTTGAAAATCAAAAGACACAAATCCGTAAATTCACTTTATAAATGAAGTGCCAGTTTTCTGAACTTCTTTTCTCAGCTCCATAAAAACTCCTTCCATGAAGCTGAAATCTCAGTGGGGAGAAGAGCAGAACTGGACTGAAAGGGGCAGATGGGAGAAGAGCCCACTGGGAAGACCCAGAGCTGGAGGTAAGACGACAGAGACAGGAAGAACGGCACCTGAGAGAGGAGCCACAGGGAAAATCGGTTCCCTCTGCTTGTTACTTTCACTAATTATTATTTTTAAATACTTCATGTCCACAGTAAAAAATTCACATATTAAAAATAAAGTGGTAAAATTAAATAAAAATTTTGAAAAGTGGTAAAAAAAATCTCATCACTTCCCTCCAACCACAATCCCGAAAGCCCTCACTGTCAGAAGGATCCTGATGGTAACATTTCTTGGGTCTACTTCCAGAGATTTTCCTCTTTTGAGCACAAAAGAGGTCATGCCTAATGAGTGTTTTTACAATCGTGGACTGCAATCCATTAGTAGATGGTCAAGTCAACATAGCATTAAAATAACAACAAACTGATCATAATCAGAGTGCTCTGCCCTTAGTGAGAATGAATAAATATTGCTTTATAAATATGTTCACTAAAGATTTATAAGTCTGATGTACTCAGCTGTGATGTAAAATCTATTCTTACTGTGAGGGATCACAGTAAAAAGAAACTTAGAAAAACACTGTTATTTTGAGAAGTGCATATCTTAATAAAACATCTTAGAAAGAGTCCCACGTTAGTAGTTATAGATCTACCTCCATCTTCTAAGATTTTATTTGTTGTTAGTGCCCTCAAGTGGATTCCCACTCCTAGCGACCCTGCGTACAGCAGAGCAGAACCCGGCCCGGTCTTTTTGCGCCATCCTCTCACCTTCCGGCGCTGTATCAGACAATGCTCCACTGATATTTATAGCGTTTTCATGGCCAGTTTTTTCGGAAGTGGGTGGTCAGGTCCTTCTTCCTACTCTGTCTAGTCTGGAGGCTTTGCTGAAACCTGTCCGCCATGGGTGACCCTGCTGGTATTTGAAAGCCTGATGGCATAGCTTTCAGCATCACAGCAACACACAGCCACCATGGTGTGACAACCAACAGACAGGTGGTGTGGTTCCCTGATGGGAAAACGAAGCCGGGTCGTGGCGGTGAGAGCGCCAGATCTTAACCACTAGACCATCAGGGCTCTAAGATTTTATAGCTCCCTACACTTTCCCCCATTTAAGATTTACACTTAGATGGTAGCTAAGTGTCTCTTCATCTGAGTATTGACTAGATTTTCTACATTAAAGTTAGGAGGCATATATTTTCAACTTTTCCTGGTCATTACTCTTATAGAAATAACCACAAATATTTTACCTTCCCAGACCAAAGGCAAAATCGGTTTTATTAACTAAGTTGTTAATCATTTAATGCTATTTCTCTTCCTTGGCTCGCTACAGTGAAGTGCTGTATTCTTTGGCTCATTTCAGGATAAACTACTTTATCCATGAAATTACCTAAAAGCCTCTAGTAGTTACAATCAAGCCAATCCAGCTGGCTGTGAGACAGAGATGGGTGATGCCATCAAAGACACTTTGAGAGCAGTAGCTACCAGGGTTCTGCCCTCACATCTGTCCAGCCCCAGGGTAGACTAGAGGAGTGTACTGTCTCCCTCAACCCATGGCTGGAAACCAAGAAGCCACCAGTGCCCACACATTCAAGTGCCAACAATTAGGTATGCCACCTCTGTCACTCCATAGTTATACAACCATGGCACTAGGTCACTTCTGATATTCAAAAATTAAACATCTTTTTAACATACTATACTCTTACAACCATTCTGGTCCTGAGCCATTTTCCTCCCCCAGACAGTGAATCTCTTCAGGGGACATAAATTCTAGAAAATATTTTAAAGAATTGGTTTAGTTTTACATTTCCTAAACAGAATTCCTCTTAAAAAGGATTCCAACCTTAAATAAGAAATGTTGTATCCATCAAAGGCTATTAGAAGTCCTGCAGTTAAAAAATTATTTAACAGTATCTAATTATTTTTTCATCTAGTGAAAATCAGCTAGAAAATGCAAGTTTTGAAAGACAATCATCATGTTTTTGTGAAACTTAAATCACTCTAACACAATTTAACTTCATCTGTGATGGATGGTAGGCCATGTACAGTCAAGCACCACACGATGTTTTGCTCACTGACAGACGGCATATACGAGGGTGGTCCCATAAGATTAGTTCCATACAGCCTAGGTGTGTAGTAGGCTATATCATCTAGATTTGTGTAAGTATACTCTATGATGTTTGCACAATGATGAAATCACCTAATGATGCATTTCTTAGAACGTGTCCCTGTCGATAAGCGACACACGACTATATACAGAGGGCACAGGGTCCCATGCACCCCAACAAAAAGCAAATAAAGACATGGCTCAAGGAGAAACAACCATGACGATTGGACTGAATTACTGATAGACAAGCTGCCCACTGGGGACAGATTTACCTTCTTCCAAGACGTTTTATTTTATTTTTCCTCCCCAAAGCCCCAGTACATAGTTGCACATCCTAGTTGTAGGTCCTTTCAGTTCTTCTATGTGGGACGCCACCTCAGCGTGGCTTGATGACCGGTGAGTAGGTCCACGCCCAGGATCCGAACTGGGGAACCCCGGGCCACCAAAGCGCAACTCGCGAACCCAACCGCTATGCCACTGGGCCAGCCCCTTCCAAGACGTTTTAAATCTAGATTCTGCTCTTACTTGATGGGTAGACAGCTTACTAATGGTCACATTAAACATATAATCATCAGGTATTAAGCACAAAGGGGCTGAGAGCAGGTATGAGAGCAGGCATAACGGGCTGGCAGGAGATTAAGTGGTTCCATGCTGAGCTCTTTAACAGACAACGTGGGTTTGAAACCCATTTTTTCCACTTACTAGAAATGTGACTTTAGACAAACTATTTAACCTCCTATCTGTAACCTCCTATCTGTAAAATGGAGGAAATATTAAAGTAATTGCCTCTAAGGTTGTTCAGAAGATCAAGTGATTTAATAGACACAGGTCCTCAGAGTGGTCCTGGCATGCAGTATGCCCTCAATAAATGTTTCCTACGCTATGTCTGCCAGAGGTCCAACTCCATAATGAACACTGCCAACCACCCGTGGCTGCCCATGCTTCCCAGCCGGGACACTGCTGGCATCCTGTCCCTGTCCGCTAAATGCCATCAGTGAGCCACCAGTCATCACGACAACCCACAATGTCCACCTCATGTCCTAACACCCCCAGGGGGACAGCAGGGCAGGTGGGGGAGTTGATACCATCTCGGGAGAGGGGACCTTGTCAGTATTGAGATGTTATCTAAACGTGAAAGACAAGGCTAAGATGGACGTACTAATTAAATACACAAATATCAAGCACCTACTGTGTACAAAGGATTGCCAAACAGAGATAAACACAAAGGAGCATACCTGGAGACCTAGAACAAACTAGGCATTCACAATGGGGAAGAAGCCAGATGCAGTCAACCCAAAACCAAAATCCAGTCTGCAAACGAGCAGATGTTAGACTGACGCATAATACAACAAGCTGCATTTACACATTCAACACCAAGCAGTAAAAACAATATTCAAGTAACAGCATCCTGGGCTCTAACATCAAGAATACCCCTGACAAAAGCAGTAAGGGAATCATTCTGGTTTTTAACTAAGAGGCCTTTCAGAGGGCTGTAGCTAGCTTTGGTTTCTATGTAAGGAGGATATAGAAAAGCTGAAACAAGAGTGAAGAGATGTTTAAAAACGATGGAAAACAGACCTATAGGGGTGGAGGTGGGGGGAGAACATCAATGGACTTGGAAAGAAATGAGGCCCAGGAATCGCTATAAACGACTTATTATTACAAAGACAACGACGCCTAGGACAGAGTTCAGCCCAAGAACCCAGGCTAACAACACGGCACCAGAAAAGCAGCTTCATGGAACAGAAGGGAAAATTCCAGTCCAAGAGTGCCGAGCCAGCAGCAGGCTACCAGAGACTATGGAACGTAGTATTTTGAGATACTGAAGAATTCTGTTACGAGCCATCTGTCCCGAATAATCCGAGTCAAAACCCATCTCAGATCGAGGCCCTCGGAAGCTGGCAGGCACAGGAGCACTCTTCCGTCTTTCTAGGAGGAGTGCGTTCTCTGCAAAGGCGCGTGCGTGAGAGGGGATTTTGTCAATAACGGCACATCTGTTCTCAGACGGCCTTTCTTCCCAGCTCGAGAATTCTTCTCTTAGGTTCGCAGAACTTTTCATAATCAGACTTAAGAAAATATGAAATAGCTAGCAAAACATTCTCTAAAAGAATATACGTGGAAAATAATCTTCAAAGAGAGCTGCTCATTACTCCTGAAACGTCCACGTTGAAAAGGAGGAGAGGACAGGCGGAGGTGGTCCCTGAACAGAGGCCTCTAATCAGCAGAGTCCCGACCCCCTGAATCACAGGTCTGAATCTGGCCTGGTCTCTGACATGCTAAGCGTGTTCCCCAGACTCTCCCCACCACCCCACAACTGGACATGCACTGCAACAGGGCTGTTTGTTTTCACAAAGGTTTCCAAGAGACATCTTCAAAGGTTTATCCTCGTCGTTTACTCAGCTCGATGTCACGTTTCTGTCTGGCCAGCCACGTACCTAGCCTCCCTCAACACCATGTGTTCCCTTTTTCACTCATACCACATGCTTGCCAGGTGCCTGCATTACTAAGGCCCTGAGGGATCCTGAAGGCTGGGGCAGAAACACACACACCTATCATATGTTATGTAAAGTAACTGTCAGCAAGAAAAAATAAAACAGGGTAAAGGGGGTGGGGTCACAGCGCAGAAACTTAACTTTGGAAGATGCATTTAGAAAAGGCTACCCTGAGAAGGTGACAACAGAGCGGAGACCTGCATGAGAGAGCAAGCCACCTATCCATCAAGAGAAAGGGCACTCCAGTTAGAGGTGTGGGTGGGTGCAGAGGCCCCGAGGCCAGGCTGCTTTGCATGCTCCAGGACCACAGGCCAGGCCAGGCCAGGGCAGTGGGTGGGCAGCAACTCGGGAGGCCTGCCCTCCACTCCCCGCACGGCACCTAGACCTTGCTCAACCGTGGTCCGCAAAAACCAATCACATGGCACAACCTGCAGAGCATGTGCCACCAGGCTGGGGACAGAAGAAGGTGCCAATCCCTAACTGCTCTCATTGCACGGCGCCCTCATGCTCCTGGCTGAGCCTGCCTGCAGCACCTTGTCCTCCTCTCCCTCGCTGAGCCTACCTGCTGTGCCCCAGGAACCTACAGAAGGTCTCAGCAAACGAACTCTTCACCACCAGGCTGGGCCACCCACCCCATGGGTGAACTGGGCACTTGCTGAGTGGCCTGTTGGCCGAGCTACACTCTTCTGTACTTTTCTAAAGGGCACAGGGCCCCGGTACAACTCCTGACACTTTGCCTAGTGATCTGGAACTACGGGAACAGCATGATCCACTTTGCACAAGAGGTCCACCCACTGCTAGGCCTGCAGCCTGCCTGGTGGCTGCGGTTCCCCACCTTCCCAGCTGCACGCGGCCAGTGACATCACTTCTTAATGACCTGAGTCACCCTCTAGGCAGCTTGGGTGAGCCAGGCCAAGTGGGAACACAGCTGCTCTGTACAATTGTACTAGCAGGGACCAAGCCCAGGCGCTGGGACCATGGAAGAGGAGCTTTGGTCCTAAATGCAGCAAAAGAATAAGCCATTCTGTGATCCGGCTGGTTCCCCACACGCACACAGGAAAAGGGACATGGCTGGGGCTGGCTAGCACCTCCCAGGAACCAGCTCACGCTTACATCAAGCCAAGCATCGCTTCCCCAGCCTCTTTAACCACGAGTCTCCAATGCCCGCTCAACCAGAAGTACAGGTCATCACAGGGAGTAATAGGATGTTAAAAAAAAAATTCCAACCACAATAGTATCCAAAAGCTATTCACTAATTCAAGGGCCACACACAGAAAATGATGACAATGAAAACAGGATAGGGGTGGAAAACAGAGGCAGGTAAATTAGAAGAGATGTTAAAGAATTCATCTTTTATGCACATTTTCCAAAAGACACTCTTAGTTGAAAGCCACCTTAGTTGAAAGCCACTTTATCAAATTCTGGAGTCTTTTTGGTAAGCATGCAACTGTATTATAATTGTGCCTCATCATAAGTAGCCCATTAAAAAATTAATTGGGGCTAGTCATTCTCTATAAATGACCCTAGATAAAAGAGGATGTGAGAGTTCAGCATACCCTCAGCCGAGTCAAGGATTAGTTCTGTGTCCCGGGGCAAGATCCTGGTACCAGTCCTCAGTGTTCCAGGAGAGAGGTGAGCCTCAAGGCTGAACTCAAGAGACATCAGAACCACCACAGCACAAATTATAGAAAGCTGGAAATACTGACGCAAGCAGAAGACAAAAGAGCAAAACCTGAATCCCCCCAGAGAGCCCCGTGCCCGTGGAAAAGCCATCTTGTCTGTTAGCTAGCTCTCTCCAGGATCAGTATGCCCAGGTGGATCATCTGCAGGAGGTTAAATATGCATTAGTGTTCACTTTGATCTAATATGAAAGAGAGTTTGCTGAAGGCTTGTTTCAAAAAAGACACTACAATAAGCTCGACAGCAAACCACCCCCCCCTTCCATTTGGCTCCCAAGAGGGAAGATCAAATGTGAGAGAATGGGGGACGGGGTGGGGGAAGGACAACAATGGAAGAAGGTGGAGGGGTTAAGGAGAGATGGCATAGCAAGCAGCTTCCATCACAACTCTCAAGATGAAGTTATCTGTCTCGAATGCACATGCTAATCACCTTAGCCACAGATATCTGGAGCAGGCGAAAGTGAGCAGGCTGCTCAGCAAACGAAAAGTACTGGGATCTCAGAGTAAATCTGTTTCAAAAGATATCAAGATTTTAAAAAATATATTATAGCAAAGAAAGTCAATTTCCTAAACCCACAATCAGGCTGTGTGCCGACGGTCAAGCTTCGCAGGAAAGATCTTTAGGCTCCAGCCTTGGTTTCTCTCGCTGCTAAGGCAATGGTAGCAGGGAGAAGTCAGCTTGCTTTGAAAGCCCCCTTTCCCATGAAGTCAGGCAAGTCACACTGCTTCTGGCTTAAATTGCAGATGTTTAACTTCTGTTTAGTATAACTTCCTCACCATATCCTGTCTTATTTATTTTTTGAATTGTCACAGTTCCTCTAAAAATGAGTCAACTGAGCCAAGCTGACTAGCTACAAGGGGTCAGGATGAAATTTCCCTCCATTTGCTCTTCTCTCCTACCCATTCCTCCCTTTTAACAGTTAACTTCTGTTAAACGGGCATACGAACATTCTCCAAGTTGGCTGCCAATAACACAAAAAGTTGAATGGTGCTTTAACTTGGTAGTCACAACACCGTTTCCTGGAAGGTTTTTCTGGGTTGGAGAAAATCAGCTCCAGAACGAGGAGGAGGAAAATAACCACACCTTGCTCAAAATGTTTAAATATAAAACACTGTCATAAAGACCATGAAGGAAAGAACATCTAAGTACTAACAAGCTTTCAGATATGAAAGTGAATTGACAACAGAATCCCTTTAGAATGTCCGCATTTAAATAAATGTAACTTGGATTAAATCCCGGCTCAGGAGAAATTATCTGCCCCATAGACAGTGGCACCGTCATTCTGACAATCCAAAAATCTATGCTGCTTCTTTTTCCCCCGTAGAGTCCCCCTACTTTCTAACCTCCGTTCTAAAGGCATAACAAACTCTTGTTAATACAGTTGTCCCTCAGAATCCGCAGAGGATTGGTTCCAGGATCCCCCACAGATGCCAAATCTGTGGATGCTCAAGTCCCTTGTAGAAAATGGCCTAGTATTTGCATATAACCTACACACATCCTCCCTTATATTTTAAATCATCTCTAGATTATCTATAATACCTAATATGATGTAAATGCTACGTAGTTATATTGTATTGTTTAGGGAATGACAAGAAAAAAAATTCTGTACATGTTCAGTACAGATGCGACCATTGTAGGCCTTTCAATCTGCGGTTGGTTGAATCCATGGATACGGAACCTGCGGATACAGAGGACCGACTCTACTCTGATAGTCATTTTTTCCTACCATACATCAGACACGTAGAAACAGAACACAACCCTATTCGGGACCTTAGATAAGTAACTGCAAAATGAGGGCAGTGATATGCACACAAGGTACTGCTACAGGTTAGCTCCGTGGTTAAAGCAGGCTGAACAAGCTTATTCTGGCATTATGCACAAGCTGCGCGGAAATGTTGCAACAGTATTTGCACAAAAATAAAAGTGAAACCCCCATCTTCCAGCTCCTTGGTTGCCACCAGTTAATTAAAAAGTATTATTTTAACCATTGTTGGAGAAGGACATTCTTCTAAAGCAGTAGAGAGGCACCCCAGTGGCTTTGTTCTTAAATGAATTGTCTGTGGTCCTTCCTCCCTGTTCTCCCTTGTCTTTGCTTCCAACCCTTTCTCCAAGGCCCAGATTAGATGTGACAGAGGTTCCCCTTTGGCCTCTCGTAGTTTTGCTGGCTGGGCAACTTATTTAGCATGTAGCAATTTCCATTTTCATATGACTTTGATACTTATGTTTTCAGGTATTACAGGAACATACTCTGCACTTCTTTGGTTAAAGCCCAAATTCTTTAAGAGCACGTACTCCCATTTGTTCAATGTGTTCAATAATTACCTATGGGCGATACTATAAATGGGGAGATACACCTGCTATTACAAAATAAAAAAGAGGGAAAACACATCAAGCACTGACACACATGAGCCCACAACAGCAGCTTCCCAAAACAAGGACTAAATTCTACTTAGACAAGGTATTTATTTCCTCAGGGAAAAGTTCCCCCACGCTAGTGATCTGGGCTTCTAATGGAGATGTTCCACTCTCATCTGTTTACTGCCTTGTAAAGGCAGTTTACAAGGTGTGAAAGAAACAAATAACAAAACGATAACACACACACACACCTCTCTTAAACATTCAAGAGAGTTTCTTCCCCATCGGAGAAAGAGGTAGATTCTTCTAGATTTTGAAGGTAATATATAAATATACTTGATCTAAGAAACTGCGACGTAGCCAGTTTTTTCAGCAGCAAGAAGAGGGAAAGCAACAGGATCTTAGAAATGTATTCTAGGGGAATTCTTATTCACAGCTAAAGAACAGAATGTACTCTCAAATTCAAAGTTCTTCTCCTAGTCCTCAGGAGAGACAGACAGACCAGACAGACAGACAGACCCACACACCAATCCACTTACCCAACAAGCATCTGGAGAGGGGTTCACTGTAGAAAATTACTCCTGTAGAGTTTTATCACCTTAAAGATGATGATGTAACTTTTATTTGAAATCGAAAGAACAAGAACAGTGATGACCTCTGCTTGGGTTGAAGCACTCTGTCATTTGGAAAAAGACAACGCTAATCTACACACACAATGCTCCTTGCTGGTGGACAAGGCCAGACTGCTGCAAATGGACTTAGAACTCTGCTCTCACAAAGAGCTTTGCTGACTAACTAATTAATCCCCAAAAGGCTACACTGACACAAGGTAAAAGATCCACGAGCGCCGGGCTCCGGTCAGCCCCGGTTTTATTTCTGCCATCCCAATGATTCTCAAAATGACCACTCATCGGGCCGGCCCCGTGGCTTAGCGGTTAAGTGTGCGTGCTCCACTGCTGGCGGCCCGGGTTCGGAGCCCGGGCGCACACCGATGCACCGCTTCTCCGGCCGTGCTGAGGCCGCGTCCCACATACAGCAACTAGAAGGATGTGCAGCTATGACATACAACTGTCTACTGGGGCTTTGGGGGTAAAAATAAATAAATAAAGAATTATTAAAAAAAAAAATGGGGGCCGGCCCGGTGGCGCAAGCGGTTAAGTGCGCGCGCTCCGCTGCGGCGGCCCGGGGTTCGCTGGTTCGGATCCCGGGCGCGCACCGAAGTACTGCTTGGTAGGCCATGCTGTGGCGGCGTCCCATGTAAAGTGGAGGAAGATGGGCACCGATGTTAGCCCAGGGCCGTCTTCCTCAGCAAAAAAAAGAGGAGGATTGGCGGATGTTAGCTCAGGGCTGATCTCCTCACAAAAAAAAAAAAAAAAAAAAAAAAAAAAAAAAAAAAATGACCACTCATCAAGCCACCAGTCATTTGAAAGGTGGCTGACTTACTGAGTTAACAAATATTTAATAGGTGCCTACCATGTGCCAAGCAGTATACTGCTTGTTAGGAAAACAACAGCGACAAAGACAGACATGACCCCTGCCCTCTTAAAAATTAAAGTAGTAAGCAGTGTGCAAAGACACCTGTGGGCCGACCACTTTGGTAGCAGTGGCTAGGAGCACACACCCTAGAGCCAGACAGCCTGGGTTCAAATCCCTGCCCTACCACTTACCAGCTGTGTGACCTTGGGCAAGTTACTCTCCCTTCCTCACGTGGTTAAATGAAGGTAAAATACTTAGAACAGTGCGTGGCACACAGGAAGCACTGCAAACATATATGTATTATCATCATCACTGCAAAAACCTTTGGTATTGACCAATTTCACATTCAATGTTTATGAAGAGTTTTGCTAAGCCATAAATTGTAGCTCCCTGCGAAGTCCATGGGCAATGAAACCTGCTCACGTACATCCACACCTCACAGCTCTGTTATCTTCCACTTCGGAGGGAATCCCAAGCCATAATGATACTCATGAATCCAGGGTTTTTTGAGTCTCTAGATAAATTCCTCTGGAATGTTCAGGGGATGCTGGTCATTGACTTCTCTGTGAGTGGAAGATAAGATCAGTGTCCACACCATCCGTAGTATAGAGTGGAAATCCATCTGGATCTGATATGCCTTTTTTGTACTCCCAGCATAAGGTAGGTGGCCTACAATTATAATTGGAGAAGTGACTGAGCTGCCAAAGGTCACAGAGCTTGTGTGGAACCAAAATTTGAACCCAGGTCTTCTACTCTATGACCTACGCCTCTTAAAATACCCCATGTGGCCTTTCAAGGGAGCATCTTCACATGTTTATTGTTAAGAGGATGGTGACAGTATGTATTAGTATTGTTTGAGTTCATATAACTTTATCCATGAGAATAAGACACATAATTAACTTAATTTTAAATAACATTGTCAAGTTAAAAAAACAAGAACCAAAACCAGTTGCATTCACCTATGATGCTTGGTAACAGAGGCCTCAGAAATCTCTGTAATTGAGACCTAGACAGGAAGATGATGGAAAAAGGGGGCAGCAATCCTCCTTGGCCTCATTTTCATGCACCCATCATCACTTCCACGCTATCTCAATCAGTGACAAAATTATAGCCTTATTTTTTAAGTGTTGTGATTATTGGTTATAGTGTAATTATCTGTTCCTTTGTTCACAATCCCCATTAAGGTCTAAGCTCTAAGCTCTTCAAGGGCAGAGCCTCTGATGGTCCCATTTGTATCTCAGAGAGCCTGGATCTGTGCCTGACAGACAGCTGATTACTGGTTGAAACCATGAAAGAGTGAGTGAATGAATGAATGCCTGCATGCCTTTTAGAGTTTCCTATCAATGGATTCTCACATCTGTCTGCATCTCATCTCAGACTCACCTAGGAGCTTTAAACAAGATTTCTGGGACCTGGCCCTAGAAATACTGATTCAATAGTCTAGAAGCTGAGAAATCTGTCTTTTTGAAAAGTTCCTTAGGTACCTTTGAGGAGCGGTCTTCTTCGGGAACCACTCCGTGCTGTGTCTATAAACTGGGCTTCTGGACTCTAATAAAATCCCCCGCACCTCTTGAAGTTTGGTCACCCAGACAGTACCCAGGGACTGTATCACACTGACAGAGTCTAGACTAGGACGGTGGTCAAGAACAAAGTATTTTTCATGCCCACAAATTCAGTTACAACTCCCTGTTTACCCTAACTCCACTAGCCAGAAAAAAAAATCATTTACTTTCAAACCATCTCTCAAGGTGAAATAAAACCCCACTAAGTTAGAAACCAGTTCTCCTATCTTTCAACCACTGTGTTACAGAGGACATAGTGCATTTAATCAGCATGTATTAAGTAGTGTAAGCCCTTTCTCCATTCTGGAATGTTGTCGTAAAAAATACCACTGTCAGTAGCAGAAACTCCTTAACCCCTGTCACCACGTCCCCAGCCAGGCATCAGCGGTGACCAAGTCTGAAAAGCTCAGTGAGGGCAGGGAACATATCCAGCTTGCTCCGTGTAATCCCCAGCAGCTGTTATTGGCACAAAGAAGGAATTCAGTGACTACTTGTTTAACCATATTGAACTGGAGCCGTGTGGGGTGCCACTGAGTGGCTGCAGCTGCCAGACATGTCACAGACTTGGCCACGGCCAACTGCATATACTGCTGGGATGGAGACAAGGCGGGCATGGGAAGAATCTGGACACAGGCAGAGATGTGGGCCCTGTTATCATCAGTCCTAAACTGAGCCACTTCCTATTGGCTTCATTACCTGGATTAGAGGGCCAAGGCTTCTCCAAGTGAACTTGGTATCTGTGGAAGACTGTCTCTCAGACGGCCCCCAATGATCCTCTCCTGCACTGAGCCAGGGTCGTGTGTGCAACCAACAGAATACAGCCAAAGAGACGGTATGTCACTTCTGGGATTAGGTTATAAAAGACATTGTGACTTTCATCCTCGTCAGGCAGTGTGTTTCTCTGTCTCTCAGATCATTAGCTCTGGGGCAAGCTGGCTGCCATGTCATGAACAGTCCTATGGGGAGGCCAATGTGGAAAGAAACTGAGACCCTCTGCCAATGACTGCCTGAGTGAGCTTGGGAGCAAATCCTTTGGCCCCAGTTAGCTTCAGATGACCGCAGTCACAAATACAACCTCCAGAACCCCTCAGCTAAGCCTCTCTGGGTTTCCTGACCCTCAGAGACTGTGTGAGATAATAAAGGTTTGCTGTTTTAAGGGACTCTCTTTTGCAGTATTTTGTTACTCAGCAACGGATAAAAGGCTTAGAAATTAACGAGGTCAGTGGGGTTGGGGGAGGAGGTTCTTAAAAGTCAACTCGTCGTCCCCTTGCTAGCTTTCCTTTTGGTTACTACACGTAATGCAGGTACCAATGAGAAGCATGGCCCTAAAAATAAACGCTCCCCCTTGATTTAATTGGCACTGGGAAGGAAATGAAAAGGCTTGTTATCTAAAGTACAGAATTTGTTTTTGAAAACAATCTAACACTTTTATTACTGGCCTGAAGCTTAACAGCCAAGGGAGCTAACATCTATTGCATACCCAGCTTTTCAAAGACTCAATAAGGAATTGTCCCTTTTCTAGATGAGGAAACTAAAGTTAGGGATTTTAAGTAACTTGGTCAAACAACAAACACAGCCATTTAGTTTACTACAGGTTTAGGGTGCCCACCTATCCTGGCTTATTGGAACTTGGGGGTTTCCCGGGATGCAAAAATCAAGAAAAAAATAAAATCAGGCAAGTTCCAGGCACGCCAGGAATAGCTGGTTACCTTGCTATGCTCAAATCGTGTGCTCTGCAAATCACGACACAGTTGATTTTTTTTAAAATATATTTTAAAGCTATCATTCTGGCAGCTTATGATCTTCAATGAATTTTGAAATGTCACCTATGAAAACGAAAACCACAAGCCTTTCTAGTCTTTATCTCACAGTATCCAAGAAAGACTTGTTTTTCCTGTGAAGGAGTAAAACAATTGCTGTTCTTATGATGCAAACTAGCACGGGAATTTTTCAGCTTAAGAGTTTCTGCAAACTTCTGTTTCAAAATAGCCACTGAGTCCACAAAGAGCGGCAGGTCCTCCCTTGAGCCTCCTGGCATGACAGGGTGGACTCCTCACAGAGCCCATGCCAAGTCAGGTGCTCTGGCATGAGGGGCAGGCAGGTTCACAATTTCCTCTCCTTCTACAGAAGCCCAGAGACAGGGAGCTGACACCACTGGGACCTTCAACCTGAGCAGTGCACGACCAGTTTTCATACTTGGTAGCTCAGGAGGGCCAACGATCAGCAAGTCAACGTTGCCCAGACAACTCTGGTCCTTTCTCTTTTAAAACGATCCACACACACTCACTAGGATGGCAAAAATGATAAAGACAGATAATAACAAATGTTGGCGAGGATATGGAGAAATTGGAACATTCTTACATCGCTGGTGGGATTGTCAAATGGTACATCTGCTGTGGAAAATAGTTTGGCAGGTCCTCAAAAAGTGAAACACAGAACTACCATATGACCCAGCAATGCTCCTCCTAGGTATATACCCAAGAGAAATGAAAACATATGTCTACGTAAAAACCTGCATGCCAATATTTACAGCAGCATTATTTATAATAGCCCCAAAATGGAAACGACCCAAATTTCCACCAACTGATGAATAAAAACATAGTACATCCATAACACGGAATGTTACTCAGCCATAAAAAGGAATGAAGTACCGATATATGTTACAACATAGATGAACTCTGAAAACATTATGCTAAGTAAAAGAAGCCAGACACAAAAGGCCACATATTGTACAACTCCATTTCTATGAAATGTCCAGAACAGGCAAATCCATATAGACAGAAAATACATTAGTGGCTGCCAGGGACTGGGGGGTGGGGGAAGGGAAAGTAACTGCTGATGTGTACGGAGTTTTTCAGGTAGTGAAAATGCTCTGGAATGAGACACAACTAAAAAAATTAAAAACTTTAAAAAAGAAAAGGTACTTAAAAAAATAAAAGCTTTAAAATTTTCCACACTCAAGTCCACTTCTAGAAATTTTTATATTAAGGAAATAAAAGCAGATGTGCATTAAGATTTACCTATCAGATTGTCGTCAGTGACGTGACAGCAGAAAACGGGGGCAGAGGGGACCTTTAAATATCCAACTAAGTAGTAGTAACCTGCTAAATAAATTATGGTACAGGATTGGGCATTATTCCAGAAAAATGAAAACTTATGTTTACACAAAAACCTGTACATGAATGTTCATAGCAGCTTTATCTGTAATAGCCCCAAACTGGAAACAACCAAGATGTTCTTCAACAGTAGAATGACTAAACAAACAATGGAACATCACTCAGCAATGAAAAGGAACACACTACTGATACACGTAACAACCTGGAAGAATCACCAGAGAATTATACTGAGTGAAAAAAGACAATCCATTTATATAACATTCTTGAAATGACAACATTATAGAGATGGAGAAGTGGCTGCCAGTGGTTAGAGATGGTGCCAGGGCAGGAGGGAAGTGGGTGTGGCTGTGAAAGGGCAACGTGTGCTGATGGGTGCTGATGGACACATTCTGTATCTCGACTGTAGCAACGCCAGCATCCTGGTTGTGACACTGAACTACAGTTCTGCACAATGTTACCACTGGGGGCAACTGGGTAAACGGTACTTGGGATGTCTATTATTTCTTACAACTGCTTATGAATCTACAATTACCTCAAAATAAAAAGTTACATTTTTTTAAAAAAAAGACCCACAAAAGTGAGGAAAACTAACCAATAAACAAGACTAAGCATTTGATTTTTTAAAAATTCAACCACCATCCCCTCCCCCCAACCCAATGACACACAGTTATAACTGTTTGTAAAGGAAGGCTTGTCCTGGAGAGGGATAGTCTGAACTACGACCCCATCCATGAAAGCTTAACCCTTCACCTAAATGCTGGTGTCTTCACTATTTTAATTTTCAGGGCAGTCTAACTTAGCTTTCCAGTAAACGCTTATTTATCCACACTACTCAGGCAATGGGGAATAATGTTTTGATCTAATGTTCTGATTCACTTCAAGGGATCATACATCTCACACAGGCCAGTTTTCATAAAGTAAGAAAGCCATTAAATAAATCAAATAAAATCTCCCCAAATAAAATTTAATCTTTGATGATTCACAGGCATTTTGTCATCTTAAAGTG
Source organism: Diceros bicornis minor (assembly GCF_020826845.1). NCBI lineage: Eukaryota > Metazoa > Chordata > Mammalia > Perissodactyla > Rhinocerotidae > Diceros > Diceros bicornis. The sequence continues at coordinate 13,625,109 of NC_080753.1, read as the reverse complement.
TTTCAGAGTCAGAATTATGAATGTCAAGTCCAATTTTACAGAACTGTGGATGAGCAGGCATAGATAATCGGGGTAAATCTGTAAATCTTTTATGCCTCTATGGCTTTAAATAATAAGTTTCTGCAATCAGTTATTTCCTTACCACTTTCCATTCTCATAAATGAAACAGAAAACTTTAGATATCAATAATTGTGAGTTGTCAAGATGTTTTTTGATAACGAAAATATTAATAAAAGCCTACTGCATTATGAAAAATAAAAACTGTGCTTTCTTCTATCCTTCGGATCATTTTTCTGCCAATCCCCTGAAAAACACAAAGTGGTTAAGAAGCACTTTTACAACGTGGAGGAGAGATCATCATTCCGTGATCCACAGTTTACAGGGGTGGGCGCTGGGTAGGAGTCACGGTGTGCGCTCTGCAGGGGGGCCCCCTGCTGCTTGTCAACAGGAAGGAGCCATTCAACTCGCATGGCTCTCCAGAAAAGAACAGCGGACGCCTTCCAGAAACGGCTGAGATGACTTCTGTAACCCCTTCTGGAAATTCTCCAGCAAGATTAGATCTCTTCCTAGCAATGCTTTTCTTCTTTTCACCAAGTGCTACTTTCAACAATTGCCACTGTGTTTAAAACCCCAGTGTCAACCATTAAAGGTGAAATACTGAGAATTAGGCCCTAAGGTGATTACATTTTAGCGGAACTGCAAGTATTTTAGCAAGTCATATTAATGTAACTGAAGATTCTGACTGGCTAATAACAAGATTTTCTCTTCATTTCAATTCTCCCCAAGTACCAATATTCAACTCCAAGCTGTCATAAAAGCCATTTTGCTGTAACAAAATGAAGAAAGAGAAGCCAGTGATCAAATGAACATGAAGTCAGTCAGATGCCTACCTAGAGCCAACACCAAGGGAGACTCTAACAGGTCTCAAAATGAAAATTAAGGACATAGTTGAGGGGGAAAAAAAAAACCTATTTGTGTAAAGAACTTGTAAAAATTCTTTCCTGGAGAATTAGGTGAAAATTTTAGGAAAAGAATTTAGGTGGCAAAATGGCATATAACATTGTTGAACAAGATGCCTTTCACTACTGAGCACCAAATGGGTTTAAGGCATTACAGCACTGGGGTGAGATACAGAACACGGGCCTTTCACTTAAGCTCAGAAATCTAGCTGTCATCCAGTTGGAATCCATATTTTTAGCTCATTTCAAAACACAGAAATTCAGCACAAATCAACAACAGCTCAACCCATACACCCCTCTGAAAGGTAAGAACATTTAATTGATGCAGGAGGGGAGCAGATATAAAATGATACATAATATCCTACTTTAATTTGGAAAAACTGTCACATTTTTTCTTATCAGAACCAAATGAAAACAATTACTTGAAGAAAATTAGTGTGACTACAGAAGCAGTGACATGTTTAAAATGTATTGTGGTTTTCTCCAATGATTTCCTTCATATACATGAACAATTTAACATATGCCACCTGGTTGGAGAAGGGAAGAGAGAATGTCTCAGTCAGCCCTGGCTGCTGTAACAAAATATCACAGACAGGTGGCTTCAACAACAGACATTTATTTCTCACTGTTCTGAAAGTTGAGAAGCCCGAGATAAGGTGTCAGCAGATTCAGTGCCTGGTGAGCACTCTCTTCCTGGCTCAAAGACAGCCACCTTCCAGCTGTATCCTCATGTGGTGGGGAGGGAGCTCTGGTCTCTCTTCTTCTTATAAAGGCACTAATCCCATCATGGAAGCCCCATCCTCACGACCTATTCTAAACCCAATTACTTCCCAAAGGCCCCACCTCCAAAGAACATTACACTGGGAGTGAAGGCTTCAACATATGAATTTGAGGGGGTTGGGGGCGGGAAATGACACAAACATTCAGTCCAACACAGAGGTAGTTTTCCGTTTCAGAGGTAAAGGGAATGACTGTTTACAGAGTCAAAAGAAAATTGCTACTTTCAAAAAACCTAGTCACTAAAATAAATCATTTTCATTCATTCATTCATGTTATCAAAACATATAATCTCTACTTTACAAAAGGGCTGTGTTCTAGATGTTAATTTGTAAACCAGTCATCTGGCCTTTGGAAAATTCTATTTTCTATATTCATACTTTCTATAGAAGTAATGTTATATTAGTAGCTCTTAACCTTTTGGGGATCCCATATCAATTGTGAAAATCTGATTAAACAAAGGAGACCTTCTCTCTATCCCCAAATGACAGAGAGTTTGGATAAAACTGACATTTAGAGTCCCTAAAATCCTAGGGATCCCCAGTCCCCAAATTAAGAACCTTAGCTGTAAGTGATCGATAGAGCTCCAGATGGGCCCTAAACTACTTAACTCATAATGAAGCGGCACCTACGGGACTACTGATTATCACTCTTTGTATGAGAAAATATAATCTGTAATATGTCTAATTTGAGTTACAATCCCCCGGGCTCTGACACTTAACACTGTAATATGCTCTTTGGTAACCTGCTGACCGGCACAGACCTCAGTTTCCTGATCCACAAACATGTGCGTAATAATGCCTATACCTCATGGGGCTATTGTGAGGATTAAATGAGATTATATGAACCACTTGGCACAAAGTGTAAGCACCTCAATTCATGGCAGCTATTTTTATCATCATCAGCAAGCATCCATCAAACATACATTTAATGCAGTGTAACAGAAATCCACAAGACAATAAATCTGCCTCCAGAGAGAGAAAGGGGAGAGAGAAGCGATAAATAACTAATAAAGTGATCGAGGTGCCTTGACCAAGTCTGTACAGGAGAAAATAGGGGATAAAAACAGAGGAGTCAATTTCACACAGGGCTGAGTGGGTCAGGTGGGGCTTCACAGAGCGATCTTTGGCTAAGGCTTGCCAGTGGGGGATGGGATGGAGAGGAGAGAAAGTGAAAAACGATGCTGGAGAAGCAGTAAGGGAAGGGCTCTAGTGTTTACTTTAAACTGGGGAGGTGGGAAGGGCTCTAGTGTTTACTTTAAACTGGGGAGGTGGGAAGGGCTCTAGTGTTTACCTTAAACTGGGGAGGTGGGGTGAGAGTGTCCCTATGCCGTAGGCTGGTACGAAGGGGCGATCAAGGTCAAGTCAGAAGACTAGAGCAACAGTCCACATGAGAGATGGAGGCCAACCTAGGGCCACGGCAGGGGAGCAAACGAACGCAGGGACCACAGAGAAGAGATGTCCAGGGTGGGCGACATGAAGTCCAAGCTCTGGCTTCTCACTCTGCACCCTGGATGGGGGTGCTATTCGTGCGTCAGGGACCCCAGGGGCAAGCAGGCCAGGAAGGGAGAGTTCGGACCAGCTAGAAATGTACCACTCTGCTACGGATCTTAGTAATCATAGATCCATCACACAGTGTCATATGTGCCTGTAGAGGTAGGAGGCTGGCCATATATTTTGAATTATTCGAGTACAAATTAGTGCAAATTCACTGTACTGACATGTTCTCTTATACGGAAAAATTTGGAAGATGAAGTGTACATTGAGTTCGTAATGTTCAGTATAAGAAGTTCAAGCAGAAGCTAGGACCTAAGCCACACATTTGTTCAGGGATTTATGTACTCTTGTTGTCCTAAGAAAACATTAAGCCAGCTATGCTCTAACATGAATTACACACTTTGGGAGGTTGAATTATTTAGCAAATTGCTATTTCCCTCCACTAAATGGTCTGCTAATGACCGACTGCTCCAAGGAAGCTTTCTAAAGTCATTCTCCTATCTCATTAACATCTCTCCAAGAGAATCTAATAACCATTTAGAACCTAACCCAGCCCACCATTTCAAATGATTTTTCTTATTTTCAAGTCCTTTTCTTTGAAAAGCATAATGATTACGTATAACAATAGCAACTAACACTCAGTGTCCTTACTATGTACCAGGAGATTTTCTGCTATAAATTTACAAGGATAATCTCACTCCTCATACCAGCCCTTTCACCTGTTCCCTTTTCAGAGATGAGTCCACTGAGGCAGAGGGCAATTCGGTCATTTATCCAAGGTCACACCAATAGCACCGCTCCACCTACTGCCTCCCTATGTTACAGTAAAAATAAAAAAGGACGTTTACTGCAGAAAATCTGGAAAGGAGAGAAAAGTTTGTTTCATTTTAAAGTAAAAACAAAAAGCAACCAAGAGTGTGGCAGAATCCCTCTTCACCCTTCTACCATTTACAAGCAGAGTGACCTCAGACAAGCTGAGGTCTGAAAGCGTCAGCGTCCTCACTTGGAACATTCCCTTCAAACGGGAAAAACAATAACACTTACCTAATCAGATGAGGTGGTTCACAGAGAGCATTTAGCAGGGAGCTAAATATGTAAAATATAAATAATTCTATTTTGTCTACTTTTTCTTATGCTTTAAAATAGGATATACTTGTAATCTTTTATTTCAACACTGTAGCAATTACTTTCTTCACAAACCTAATTTGAGTTCTGGAGCAATATTTATATAAATGCCTTAATTATTCCCCCATTATAGTCATTTAATCTGTTTCCAAGTTTTTACTATTCTTAAATAACACTGCAATGAAGATCTTGGCACATAAAACTTTAGCTGTATATTAAATTATTTCTTTGGGTGAGATTCCCAGAAATTGGCCAACTAAGTAGAAGAGTCTTGATACACACTGCACAATTTCTTTCCAAAACGTTTTTACCTATTAACGTTCCCACCAGCAGGATCACATGAGCAGCCTATATAACTGCACTGCAACCTGGCCAGGACTGGGTAATCTCATAAAGGAAAAAAGATGATTTTTTTCACTAATTTAGTCTAATATAAAATGCCTTATGCGTATATTAAAAATATAAATCACAGAAATCCCAATAGCTGAATAAATAAACACTGAATATATAACGTTGAAAATTTATATAAAAGCCATTCCTGGCTAACGCTCGCAACAGAAAAATGAATAATAAACTCTGTGTATCCTCTGCTTTCTAAAAGATTAATTTGTGAATATAAGCTGATGGTTGTTAATTGGTCACTTATGTTAAAAGCCTTTCTTTTCTCAGGTTATTACTAAATGGAATTGTCTGCATTCCACAAAAATTCTCCCTCAAACCAAGGAACTAAGTCTAGTTACCAATTTTTAAAACCTCTAAGAGAAGCATTACGTCTTACATAAACAGTAGTGATCCTTGAGAACAACTACGGATTTTCAAAAGCACAGTTCAAGCATTTGTTAAGTATCTATTTTGTCTGGGGACATGGACTGTTTAAAAAACTGAACTGACAAACTCGACCACAGAGAAGCCCTGTAAAATAACAGTCAATTCAGTTCTAGTAAAAGAGCCTCATAAAACTAGCTTTAAAAAACACCTAATGTTTTATGTATTTAAGAACTTGAAGTAAGAGGCCTTTTTCAGTTGGTTTTTTAGCTGTGTACATAACATTTTGCAGAAGATCGGCCATTTTTGCTAATCAGTAGCCGAGTCAGCCAAATTCGGTGTATGTCATTAGTATTACTGTCAATAAAGCATCATAAAACAGCTTGATTTTTCCAATCCCATGTGGAGGCACACAGTGAGCAGTTAGAAAAATATTTTGACTTGCTCACAGAGAAATTTCATACGAATTTCACAGTACACGAATGAGAAACCCCAGAGGGTCCTCCTGCTGCACTTTTTCAGCCCGGTCACCATACCCGGAATACATAAGTGGCGCATGACCTGAGAGATTCTATTTAGAATCAACCCACTCCCACTTGGGTCTTAAAAATCCTCAGGACGACAGGTGCCCACTCTCCGAGAATTAAGTCACAGGGAAAGGAAAACTTGATCAGCCAAACGTCAGGCAGGCACCAGGATAAGCTATCCAAGGTCTAATAGGATGGAACGGCATTAACTCGGGCCTCGCTTGTTCCAGCATCAAACAAATCTCACATCCTTATAGACTGTAACGCCTCACTAATGAGTTAAGAGGATTTCCTTATGAAACCATTAATACTCTTCCTTTAGAGAGTCCCTGGCTTCAGGACGGTAACATCTTTAAAAACAGAAAATACAATAATGATAATAATCCCAACAGTAACTAACATCAAACAGTGTGCGCTAAGCATCATAACCACGCACTTCATGTGCACTATTTAATCTTCTCAGTAGCCCTGTAAAGGGTTATTTTTCCCACTTTGCAGAGGAGGAAATGGAAGCTCACTCACTAGAACACAGCACACAATCACTGAGCCTGTCGTTGGTTTACGGGATTCAAACCCTGGCTGCCTGGCCCCACAACCTGAGCTCTTAACTGCCTCTCGTAGTGAAATTACACCAAGTTTAACTTCGTCTGCTGGGAAAATATGCAAGTGCATCAAACTAGCAACTTACCAATACCTGTAACCATCTACTGGGCCCTAAGTAATAATCTAAGGTTTTGTAAGGAACAGTCTATGCCCAAGGCAACCTAACACCAAACCAATGGTAGCAACTGGTTACAATGCTTATGTAGCACTGGCTCAATGTGGTTTTCCTTCCCCACTCAGATTAATCACCAGAAAGAGTCTGGTATCCTGCAGACAGCATAAATGAGGTCATATTAATTCTTAGGTAGCAGGCCTGATTAGCAAGGACATAAAAGCAAGTAACAGTGATAATGTCATTTCAGGGAGGCTATGACTGAAAAAAAATCTCAAGTGGAAACTTCCGGTTTGAGCGTTCTGGAGGATAACACGATACGGAACGAAAAATGTGTCCACCATGTTCCACACTGATTGGTTTCTAGAGCCAGGATGAGTAATGAGTTTTTCCCGTATCCCTTCAAAATATGGATACACAGCATATAATACAACAGTTATAGATCTATCTCTAGATATTAATTACGTAAATTTATGTAATTAAATACACATTTAAAAGACATGGATATATACCGTTAAAAGATTTTAAAAAACGGGCCTAATGGCAATGAGTTTGGGATAACTACCTAGTTTTAGATCAAGACAAAAAGCTGAGGAATGAGCTATCATTAAAAAAAAAAACAATCAGAATTTCTCCATCTCCAAAGAGCAGCAAAAAGAAGGAGCAGTACTAGCTTGAGGTTTGACACAAGGAAGAACTTTCAAGAGGTGTGCAAACACGAGAAAAGGCCTGTGGAGTACTGCATACACCTCTCTCCAATGCTGGGAGTATGGATTAACCTGAGGCCAAGGACTTTTTTTGAACACTGATAACCCTATTCCACAAAGACCGAAAAAAGGCAGAAAAGCACTGTGTTAAAGGTCACTAGTCTCCTGACTTTCTAATGTGAGAATCCTATCCCACCGTTAAGTTCTTTCGGGAAGGTCAGTTCACAGCTCCTCCTCCAAAGTGCCATTTGTTTCACACTGGATTTACCACCCACCGACTTCTCATGCATTTAGATGTCCTACCCAAGAACAAAATTTATGGAAAGATACAGCAAAGAATCATTTGGGTATTACTCTTCAAACTAAAACACAAACTCTAGGCTAAGATACCCATTACTGTGTCATAAGCCAAATGTATGATACTTATATCCAAATGCTGTTTTTTTTTAAAAAGTGTCCATATCTTATCACTTATAGGAATTTATGACGATTATGAGCCATCTGTACATATTTATGTGTGCCAACTATTTATAAGTACTCTTTTGGATGAAGCAGACCCGAAAGAGGCTGTGATTGCCCAATATAACTGGAATCACATATCCATAGCAAGTCAATACCACAGTAGCATCCAGCAAAAGAGAGGGAGAGCCACAGGGGTGAGGGCTGTGGGGAAGAGGGAGAGATCTGGGACCGGACATCAAGAGAGGCTTCCCCAGAGGAGTGGGGCTTGAACTGACACTTACAAGATTAGCAGGCGTGGGTAGGCCAAGGAATGCAGGAAGGGTATTCTAAGTGAAGGGAAGCGTTATCCAGCGAGTTGAGGGGGCGAGTGAGCTGCCATATTCTGGGAAGAACTGAGATACTGGGCGGGCCTGAGGACTGTTTCAAATTCTACCTCAATAAGCAACCTTGTAACTGGCAACTGATAATGCTCTGCCTTCACTAGAAAACCAAGTCAGCAGTGACTTAAAGCACATTAAAACAAGTGAATGCTGCTAAATATTTGTTAAATGAACTGATTCTGAGCAGGGGATCAGGGAAGCTGTCCCACAAGTGGCATTTGACCAGGTTATTCAGGATTTTACTAGGCAGAAGGCCTACGAGGGAGAATGTTGACGGGTATTTCAAGCTGAAGGCACAGCATGAAAAGAGGCATGAAAGGATACAGTGGGCAGAAGGAGCAGGGTACCAGAGTCGTTTGGTCACCTCTTTAGCCCGTGGATGCTCTCTCTCAAGTACCTCAGAAATACCTGCATCTTCCCATCTACACCACCACCCCAGACCAGGGCACCGTTTTCTTTCACGTGGACTCCCAGCTGGCTTTCAGGCATCCTCTCCTGCCCCCTCCTATCCATCTCCACACTGCACCAGAGTCTTCTTTTTAAACCACCAAACTGATCAGGCCACTGCCACCTGAAGCCTTTCAACTGTGTCCCCTTGTTCTGTGGATTCTGTGGATACAGCCCCGCATGGTCTAGAACCCCCTTCACACACTGGCTCACACCTGCCTCCCCAGCCCAACTTCTGCCCCCCAACCATAGCGCTTCCTTCCACCCTCTCCACTGTGCCCTTTACTCAGGCAGATCCTATGCAGGAAAAGCTCCCTTCCCCACCTGCCCCACTTCCCACTTATTTACGCTGTAAACTCTGCTGAAAGATGTTTACTCCAGAGAAGTCTTCCCTGACTCCTCCCCCAAAGCCCCAGGCCAGGTGAGGTCCCTCTGTTTACACTCTAATCACAGCCCAAATACAAATTAACATTTGGTTACTACCTAAGTCTTCGAGGGCAAGGGCTGTGTCTGCCTGGTTCACCATGTACCATCAGCTCAGGCTTGGCACACAGGGAGTAGCCATTACGTATCTGAGGAATAAGTGGTATGCTGGGTCATGAGGCTGGAAAGCAGACTGGGGACAAAATGGGGAAGAACTTGAAAGCCATTAAGTCCTTCGACTTTTATTCTGTAGACAGTCGGGAGAAGACAGCTGGGCCCTGTGTAGGCTTTGCTGTCCACACCGCTTTGCTGTTCATCACTGATCTTGGCACCAACCAGAATGGCTGACTTAGCTTTACCGACCTTCATCACAGGAAGCAGAAGGAAACTCAAGGTCTGCTTCCCACCAGCCTGCTCCCAACTGAGTGAGACGCCCTCGGAGCAGCAGCAGCAGCGCATCACTACCCAGCAGGGCGAGATCACAGAGCCTCCCACCTCACCTGCCTCCGTAGACACTCGGTCTGTCCACCTGCTCACTGCAGCAGGCAGGCATGGGGTACCCCGAGCCACGAACAGAAGACATTACCCCCACTCAAGATGGGCTCATGTTTCCACATGTTTTCTCTAATCTGGACCCCAAATTTACCCCATTTTGAAATAGGATATCCTTTCCCCTCTTAAAGCAAGTTACTACCCGCCGTCTCCTCCGCCCCATACCCCCACTGGTAGTCAATTTGCTCCCGGTGATTTCCATCACCAGATCCAGACCTTTGACATCCCACCCTCCCAGGTCTGGCCCTAGGGGCGTTTCCCTGCTCAAACTGGACCTCACAGGCAGTCATTCCACAAATACTCTTGATGTCACATCCAACCCCATGGAGCCTTAATCCTAGGTAAATCTAACTGGCTGAACTGTTTTGCTGAGAGTCAGCCTGTCAATACGAATTCCTTAAAACTCCCTCTTCTTAAAATGTCATGTCACTTTTTACATGCCACAACGAGGATGAACCTTGAAAACATTATGCTAAGTGAAAGAAGCCAGAAACAAAAGGTTATGTATCACACGATCTATTTATATGAAATATGCAGAATAGACATATCCATTAAGATAGAAAGATGAGTGGTTGCCCAGAGGCTGTGGGGGAAGGGAGAACCAGAGTGTGACTGCTAATGGGCACAGGGTCTCCTTTGAGGGTGACGAAAATGTTTTGTAATTAGACAGAGGTGACTGGAGCACAACATTGTGGACAAACTAAATGCCACAGAATTACCACTTTGGTTAACTTTATGTGACTTTCACTTCAAAAAAAAAATTCAAATACTTGAAAATAAAGTCACTCTTCTCCCTCCCGATTCATAGGGTGGCTTTCCATGCTGCTACTTGCACTCCAGATCCTTCCTACCCCTTTCAAGAATTTATTCACTCCCTTTTCCCCTTTTATCTTCAATTTCCTCTCTTCATAGCATCCTTTTTTTCTGTTGACTAATCTGTTCAAGTCTCCCCAACCTAAAAATCCATCCCTTAACCCTGTTTTCCCCTCAAATCTCATCCAGAACCATCTCAAGATCTCACAAAAAGCAGCCAACATCAGCAGTCTTCACTTTCTCATCTCCAATATTCCCTCCAGCTCCATTCCTGTCTATAGGGCAGTCTACAGATAGCGAAACTTACCTGCCACAACTTTCAAAATCGATAGATAAAATACACAAAATTCTTGTAAAAATGAATGGATGAGCCCACAAGAAACTCTGAGGTCAAGAATGAAGACAGGCAGGAGTCCTTAAAAAGAAGCTGCCAGATACCCTTGCAGTTGCACTGTCCAATAAGAGAGACATGAGCCACATGTGGCTACTTCGATGTAAATTAATTAAAGTTAAACTAAAAGTTCAGTTTCCAAGTTGCACTAGCCACATTCCAAGTGCTCAGTAACTACCTGTAGCCAGTGACTATTATATTGGACAGTGCAAAATATATCCCAGTATCTAGAAAGAAAAATCTCAGTATCTAGAAAGAGAGCGTCTCAATGTGTTCTGGCACCTGATTCAGGTATCACAGAACCTGAGGTTATAAACATCTTGAAAGAATTCCCCAAAGTAAAATAAAGGGAAGGCAGATGCAGCATTTACTAGTCTCCAACGCAGAGCTCTACATGATTAGACATTATAAAGGCCAGAGGCACCTTTTTGTAACACATCAAGCTATAAGAGCTAAATGGTTACACAGAACAAGGTGGAGATGTGGGACGTGATGCAGCAGATTTTTATTAAAGCAAAAGCATTGTCCAAAATCAACAGAAAAAAAAAGTCAAGTAGTATCTATCAAACAGAAATGAACTAGCTATTTCTTTTTTTTATAATTTTATTTATTTATTTTATCCCCCCAAGCCCTAGTAGATAGTTGTATGTCATCGCTGCACATCTTTCTAGTTGCTGTACGTGGGACGCGGCCTCAGCATGGCCGGGGAAGCGGTGCGTCGGTGCGCGCCCGGGATCCGAACCCGGGTCGCCAGCAGCAGAGTGCGCGCACTTAACCGCTAAGCCACGGGGCCGGCCCTGAACTAGCTATTTCTAAAACTATTCCAAAAGACAGCCAATCTAAAGGCCCAAATATTATAAAGTACAGATAGCAAAGAGAACGGGATAAAGAATAAAATAATCTGAACATCTAAAAAGCTACTGATGCTACACTGAGACCTTAATCTCTTAATTTACTCCTGTTTCTGCTTTGGATTTTTATTCTAAAAACTGACCACTACAGTCCTCCAACAGAGCATCCATGTAAGCAACCAGTGCTGTCAGAGGATGTGAATTTACTTTTAAATATTACCCTACCTAAGTAGGGTACCCTACAGATACCCATCTTATTAAATACCCTTTATTTGATAAGGTGACCAAAACCAGTCCACCTGATGAAGTTCAAATATAAAGGTGACACTCAGATCCTGTGGCATGAATCAAGAAATTTACTCAGGCAGGAGGAAACAGGAAGCAACAGCTGCTGAAATAAGAAGGAAAAAAAAAATGATGTTTTCACAGCTAAGTAGAAGCTTATACTTATTCAAAAATAAAATAAATAGGATCTGGTTGGAATGGGGGGTTCTCAAAGTGTAGCCCAGACACCTTTGAGGGTCCCTGGGCCCTTTTCAGGGGTTCTGTAAAATCAAAACAATATTCGTAACACTACTAAGAGATTACTCTCTCAATTTCATCTCCTCATCGTTGTCAAGTGTCCCAGAGGCTACATGATATTCGATATCTCAGAAGATTAAATGCAGAAGCAGATAAGAGGACCCAGCTGGCTTTCATTAAGCCAGATACATAATACATTGACAAAAATGCCAAACAACGCCTGTTTTCACTAGTTTTCTTTTGTCTTGGAAAATACATTTTTCATGAAAATATCGGTTACGTTATCATGTAACGGGCTAATTATTTTTAGATGTATTACTAATTATTTAAAATTTTATTGAAAAATAATTGAAAATTTCTAAGACAGTAAATACCAACAGATATAATCCACATAAACAAAAGCTCTCTGAGGTTCTCAATAATTTTTAAAAGTGTAGGTCCTAACACCAAAAAGTCTGAGAGCTGCTGTATTAAAAACTGTGCACAGAATTTTTTTCCACTCTATAAGGTTTTATTTCTAAAAAGACATTATAAATTTAGCTTCTCAACTTAAAGGCAAATATTCCAAATGTACCTCAAAAAGAATGTGTCTTTATACTTGATTTTAGGAGTTAAATTTATTGGAGTATACAGAGTTTAAACACAGAACACTTAAATACTTGAAGTTTGTTCAAATATAGTCATTTTAAAAGCAAGCTAACAATAATGAATAAAACTGATAATAAATGTAATTTAAAGTACTCAAATAATTAAGTTCTTACCAGTTCCCCACTAACTCATCATGTGATATGAAGTATGGTCCTAGGAGAAACTCGACACCGATCCAACAGGTTGAGCTGATTTTCACATTACTACGTGGGCATGAAAACTCTGAAAGCTTCTTTAGCCAAAGCACGATACTAACTCCCCTTCCAAATGAGGATACTCCCCGTGGAAACTCTTACTCACCAAAAACTAAAAGTTTAAGTCATAAATAATGAGAGATCCAAGTTTCCTGAGGCTGAATCACATTAGGTAGTTCTGCAAACAGAAGGTCTTCACTCATCAACCACCACACAGATGCTGGAGCGTTATACACTGAGAGAGAGAGAACGCTGGCTCAGAATTAGAATCAAGAATTCATTTGCCTGACTTCACCTTGCCACAATAAAACACATTTTAAAAACCACACTTTCCATTTGCCTGCCCATTGCTTCAGTTGTACAGTTTTCACCAAGTCCTAGTTTCGCTGACTCATTTTGCTCATCACTTCAAGTTAGCATCAGGTAGGTTTTCCAAAACTTCTAGACACGGCCTCCTCAGATGGAGAGCCCTCCTCCCCTACAGGCTGCAGCGGGGCCCTACCCACTCCCGGCACCAGGGGCTGGCCCTGGCTCACCTCCCTTCTTCCTCTACATGCGGTGTCAGCTGCAGGGATGGCCCTGCTGTCGTTCAGGAATATAACTACCGGAAGGAAAGCAGAGTCTCCGCTGAAGGAAGAAAAACAGGTCAGCAGAGAGAGACAGAGAGAATGAATATGAATAAAAGAGGGAGAAAATTACACAACACTCCCTCCTCTTCCAAAACAAGCCCCTAAGAGAGGCATTTCACCTCTCCAAGCATGACTTTCATGGTGTAGAAGCGTATTCCTCTGAAAGAGAGCAGTGTCACTGGCAGAACAAATCCTGTGTGAAGCTTAACACTTACTTGCTATGAGGGAACGTTACATCCTCCATCTGTCATGAAGAAACTCAGGGCTGTTAAACCAGAACTCAGAGCTTCACCTTCAGGTCACGGCCACAGAGCAGATGTCTGCAGGTTTCTCTCTACAAAATGTTTTCTCTATTTGCCTTCTTAGTTTGGAAGACAGTACAGAAAAACGCCTGTAAGCCAAGGAGACTGTCTCATTTGGGAAAACAACTAGATTTCAAGAAGGAAAAAAAAAATCACAACTGTGTTTACAGTGGACAGGACAGCTGAAATGTTAACAATGGGCCCTGAAGTACCAGACTAACACCTTCTCCTCCCTCTTCTCCTCCTCAGTGTGGCTTACTCGTGTCGCACTGGGATGTTCTGGGGGCTTTGTCTTACAGAGACATTGATTAATGTAAATGCAAGCCCACAATTCAGCACACATAAATCTGATTTTAATCAAATCAAAGGGCAAAGAGAAGAAAGAACAGAAAGTTTAGTGGGTCAGCTTAGAAGGAATGGGATATCTTGTTTCAACCTTATTTCCTTTTCTGGAGAAGAAAATACAAGTAACTCATGATTGAAGTTAAAGCGGTTTTCACGTGTGGCTTATGGAAGTCATTATTTACTAGTCATACCTCATATCTTTACAGGCTTTAAAATTTTTTAAATTATATTCAGTACAGTCTTCATCGAAAAATCTTTCCTTTCCCTTGTAAGCTTAAATTACGTGGTGCAAATACCACCAAGCAGAAGGACAGTGATCAGAGACAAAACAGCATCAACAGACACGTGGGAAGGCAATGCGGAGCCACAGAAAAATCTCCCTCACGTCAATACGTTCTACACAGTTGCTCTGAAATGGTTTCTCTCCCATTTCTCAGGAAATAGGCCGCAATTTCAATCGTTACAACCAAGTTCATTACGAAGAACAAAGGAATTCAGAAACCAAGAACTTTCAGGATGTGACCATGTCTAAAATAACTGTATGTCTAGTTCAACAGCAAGTTGATATTTTTAAAAAACAGATGTGGAAATGTTATAGCAAGTACCATTCACTTCCCTTTTTCCAGCACAAGCCAAGTTTTGTTTAGAGCTCCATCCTCCCCGACTCAGTGGGTGAGATCTGACAGTGTCAGACACAGAGGGGAGAAGCATGTGACCCCGAGTGACTGGCTGGGTGACAAAGAGACCAACCAGAGCCAGAGAGGCTTCTGGGAAGATGACCTGCAGCACAGGGTAAAATATGCAGAGAAGGGTCAGAGAAGTATGTTATTTTTATTTAGTTTTTAAAACCTTATTTATTTAGTTTTAACTTATGTTTATTTACTAAAAAACAATTAAGGGTTCACAGAATTCAAATGGCAGCAAAAATACATAAAACACTAGGAAAAATGTAATTTTAAGGAACACGACATACTGGATTTTTAAAAAGGGTTGCTGAGTCTCCTCCCTGGAGAAATTTAAAGAGAGAGTATAGATAAATCATGACCCATGGCAGCCAACCCTGCATCCCGAATCCCACCCTCAGGACCAGTTTCCATCTGCTCTCTCTCCACCTCCGTACATGTGCTGCTCCTGAACCCCACACTCAACAAGCCAAAAACCGAACTCATCACCCTCCCCTCACAACCTTCTCTTCCTTCTGACTCCCTTACTTCTGCTGTAGCCACACAACCTTCCCAGGAATCCAGCCCTGAAGGCACGCTCGGTCCCTGCCCTGCACCGGATACCAGGCCACCCAGGGTTTCAGGTCCTCTCACGGGCTCTGCAATTTCAGCCATCCATGCCCTTACCACCCCCCCCCCACCCCTCTCCTGTCTCATTCTCATGACCTCTTTCCAGAACTTTCTTCTATGAACTCCTTGGCCTCCAGAACCTCCTCCTATCCAAATCATCAAATACAGGAACCTGTCACTTTGATCTGTTAAAGCACAGCTCTCATTCACTCAGCAAACAAGCACCGACCACGGTATTAGGTTTCTATGGCTGCTGTAACAAATCACCACAAATTTAGTGGCTTAAAACAACCCAAATTTATCTTCGAGTTCAGGAGATCAGAAGTCCAAAACGGTCTCCTAGAACTAAAATCAAGGTGTCAGCAGAGCTGCGTTCCTTTTTGGAGGCTCTATGGGCGCATCATTTTCCTTGCCTTTTCCAGCTTCTAGAGGCTGCCTGCGTGTCTTGGTTCACGGTCCCTTCCTCCATCTTCAAAGCCAGCAGCACGGGGCCAAGTCTCCTCACATCGCCATCTTTCTAGTTCTCTTCAGCCTCCCTCTTCCACATTTAAGGACGCTTGTGATCACACTGAGCCCACCTGAATAATCTAGGATATTCTCCCTATTTTACTCAGCTGATTAGCAACCTTAATCCATCTGCACCCTTTAGTCCCCTTTGCCTGTACCCTAGCATATTTACAGGTGTTGCGGATGAGGCCATGGACATCTTCATGGGGGCCACTGTTCTGCTGACCACAACCACTGGATACGAGGCACTGGGACAGTAAAAGTTAAACAAAATGCAGACTTTGCTGTCAGATCATGCTAGTCCTTTGATACCAAAAGTTAATGGGCTCCCCACTACTTAAAGAATTACGTCTAAACCACCGAATCTTATACCAAAGCCTTCCATGATTTCAAAACCCTTCTGCAGCATCATCATCTACTTCCTAGAAGTACCCCAGTATTGTACTCACACTGCAGAACTCGGAGCACCACACACACCTGGGCTTCTCCTCCACACCACTCGCACAGAATTTGCTCTACCTGGCAGGCCCTCTAGACTCTCCTGCCCAAATTATACTCATCTTTTTTCTGGTGAGGAAGAGTGGCCCTGAGCTAACACCTGTTGCCAATCTTCCTCTTTTTGCTTGAGGAAGAGTGGCCCTGAGCTAACATCTGTGCCCACCTTCCTCTTTATGCTGTACGTGGGTTGCCACCACAGCATAGCTTGATGAGTGCTGCAGGTCTGTGCCCCAGATCCAAACCTGCAAACCCGGGCCGCTGAAGTGGGACGTGTCAAATTTAACCACTACACCACCGGGTCGGCCTCAGTATACTCACCTTTTAAGGTCCAGCTCAAACGCCGCCTACCCCCTCCCCCACCCCGCTTTCTCCGAATGCCCACAACATCCTGTTCCCCTAATTGGCACATTCAGCAGTGACATAAAGGGAAGAGTTCAGGCAGAGAAACAGTTTCTGGTGCTGCTCTACAGTTAGCTGTGCGACCCTACACACTCCATTTAACCTCTCAACCTTGGTTTCATCATCTGTCAAGTGAAAAGGCATTGTTAAAATTATTTTAATATTTTAAATTTTAATAAATTTAATTAAAATTATTTCTAAATTCTTTCCCAGTCCTTAAGCTCTATGAAAGTGAAAGGATTTGTATCCACTTCTCTCGACCTCCAAAGCCACTATCTAGTCAAGGCTACCATCATGTCAACTGGATTAATGCAGTCCCTCCTAATGGACCTTCCCTGCCTCCAGTCTTGTACTGCTCCTCACCCCCAAAAAGCATCTTTCTAGCTTACTCACCTCCTCAAAACCAGGTAAGGGCTCTTAGGAAAACGTCCAAACTCCTCAATGGGCCCAGACAGTCAGGCCTCCTCCTCCGATTTTCCTCACTGACTTTCTGTCAGTTCCTCGCACGCTCCTCCATCCCCCAGCTACCTGCCCCCCCACCTCAGAGCCTTCGCCTGAATGCCTATTTCCTCTTTCCACCAGGCAGATTCCTGCTTATTCTCCAGCAACCTTTCCTGATCCTTCCGGTCTGATTTACGTGTCCTTCCTGCTTGCTCTCATGGCACCCTACCCTATGCTCTCATAGTCCTCATCACTGTGGTATTCATATCTGTTCATTTGTCACTGTCCTCCACCAGACTCTAAGTTCCACGTGGGCGGGACTGTCACTCTCACCCACCACCTGTGGTACAGACTGGTGGCTGTTACCCAATTCTGCATAGAGTTGCAAGACTTTTAGCTGCCCACGGCTACCCAGAATCAAGACGAAATTTCCCAGCCTCTCTTGTAGATTCATGTGGCCACAAGTTTAAGTTCTGGCTAAGGAGACATAAGCAAAATTGTCTACAGGCAGTCTCCGGGAACTTCCTCTAAGAGAAAGCATGCATGACTCCTCTGTCCCTTCTACTTTCTTGGTCTCTTCCTCCATCCTGCTGCCTGGAAGATGGGGCCACACTCAGCCTAATGCACAGTGAGCTAGCAGGAGTCTATGGTTGGTCATATCAGTCCTGCACCCCCATCCCCCCACCAGCCTTTTATGGGAGATACAAACTTCTACCTTGTTTCGAGATCCCATGATTGGAGCCACTATTATTTTGGGATCTCTGTCACCTGCAGTCAAACCTAACTGCAACATACATGGCCATATCCACAGTACCAATAATTATCTATCGACTCAAGTACATACCTCGCCTCTACTACCAGATGATAATCTCTTTGCCAGTAGGCGTCCTTAGCAGAGAGAAGCACACAGATATTCTCAATGGTGAGCGTGATGATCAATGAATGAATGACCATGTGGCTACTGACACAGATAGACTCTGTCCAATCTCTACGGTCTACTGTAACTTTGGCACAATGTTGTGGCCAACCAAGTAAGGTTAAAAAAGAGTGGCAGTATCCACTGCTATTTGATCATGGGACAGCTGGGTGCCTTGACACCAGAGTTCACTCTATTCCTTCCTCGGGCACAGTGCCCCCAGTGTGGTCTATCACTGGCACAGTCACCTGAAAGCTCTACAAGGTAATATGCAAATAAGCAAGGCCCTTTAAAATAAGAGCATGTGTCACCTCTGCTCCTGGGCAGGTGGGATGTCTGGCAATTTGGATGGTCTGAGGGCTGTTGTTGCTCTATTCCCTCAGCCTGGAGTGGGGAACGGCAACATAAAGCAGGGGAGCCAGCCCTCCAGAGGCCCGCACCCTCCAGAGTCCTGGCCCAGGTGGACTTCTCATCTGTAAAGTGTCATATATTCTCACCTTCACACAGCCATTAGCACAGACTACAGAATTGATTATACCTGAAAGGTACATATTTAGAGAGACATTTATGCAAATAATTGCTAGATACCTACTACATGCCAGACAGTACACAGGTACCAAGAATACAGAGATCCACAAGTCAGACCCTGAGCAAACAGAAAAGGAAAGCACCAGTCATTCTCACTTTAAGAAAGAGGAAACTGAGGCACACCGAGGTTAGGTATCAGAACCAAGGTTATACAAGCCAGAAGGAGTGGGAATACCTCATTCAGTCAGAAGTATCAAAGATTCCCGTGGTTGTAGGGTATGAGGGTTTGACTTCTGAAGAACAGAGCTTTTTCTGTTATTCAGTTTGCTTTACTTTCGTGTTTTTGTTTTCTGGTGGAAAATGGTGAGGAAGCCACCAAATACAGCCTGTGGGGAGCGGAGACGGGAGCAGCCAAGGCCCATTTGGGGAGACGCAGTCTGTGGTGTGTTCAGAGGGAAAAGCGCAGGCAGGAAAGGGGCAGGAAACGAAGACAGATCAGGATGGGCCTGAAGAGGGAGTGAATGAAGTTTTTAGGGTGGAGTGAAATGACCCTATTCACATGTCAGAAGACCACTGTGACAACACAGTAGGGACGGGAACACAGGGAGAAAGAAAGGAGGCAGGGAGAAACTGTAGTTATCCAGGAAGGGACTGATGTGCTGCAAAGGCTGGGCAATGGAGAGGGGGAAGGGCAGTGGAGCGGGACAGAGCAGAGCCTGGATAGACAACACTTGGTGACTGACAGCTGGAGGAAGTGGGGGAGGGATGTGGTTGATGAGAGAGAAGCTTGAAGGCTTGGGCAAACTGGTGGGTGGTAGTGCTCCTGCCCACAGTGGCCAACGAGAGAGAGAGGTTTGTAGGGCATCCGGGAGAACCTAGCTGAAGAGAAGTTAAGAATCTGGAGCTCAGAAGCAAGAAATGGATCAGAAATAAATATCTGAGGGGCCGGCCCAGTGGCGCAAGCGGTTAAGAGTGTGCGCTCTGCTGCTGGCGGCCCGGATTCGGATCCCAGGTGCACACCAACGCACCGCTTGTCAGGCCATGCTGTGGCGGAGTCCCATATAAAGCAGAGGCAGATGGGCACGGATGTTAGCCCAGGGCCAATCTTCTCAGCAAAAAGAGGAGGACTGGCGACAGATGTTAGCTCAGGGCCGATCTTCCTCACAAAAATAAATAAGTATCTGAGCTGGTCAATGGGGGCATGAATGGATACTTGAATCCATGGGCAAGGATATCACCCACTGAGATTGGTCTTCCAACAGTTCTTTGCAACTATTCATCTAAGTCTTGAATTTGGGGAAGCCCGATTAAATATGCCAGTCCCATTTCTCAAAAAGATGATCAACTCAAGCTTGAAGCACTGTTCCAGGGCTCAATGAAAAGCACCTACCTCACTACACACTGCGGTCACAGCCACCTTCCTTTGCGGCCACTGAGCCTACTCCAAACCTACTGCTTCTTGCAAAGTAAACAAAAAGGAGCTGCTCTGAAAACGAAGCAACCACAGTAGTCACAGCATTCTCCTAGGGACGCAGAAGTCCTGAGATGCTATCTTTAAGGGGCTCTTTGAAGAAGCTCTGACCTGTTTCACAGGGCAACCACCTTCTTGGCTGAAGCACACCTGTAGAGAAGACAATCAATGACCAAGGCAGATCACGGACATCAAGATCCCATGCACGCCTCTAACCATTCCCTTCAACACTGGGCTTAAAGAGGCTGAGCTCTACACATATTCCTAACATCTAAATCAGACTGCAATTGCAAACAGCGGGGAGACAAACATTTAAGAGGCTTTTAAGCAATATTTTTTGCTATGGGCAGCATTTATAATTCTTATCTGATTGCAGTCTCTTAAGTGACGTGATTACTTGAATATTCAAAATAAATTATCATGATCTCCAAGCTAATTCGTACAGAATATACGAAGGCAGTGTTATAGCCTCAATTGAAATTAAAAGAGGGTGGAGAAACATAATTAACAAAGATAAGTTATGCACCCCCCAAGAGAAAACGTCTTAAAATATTTAAATTCAAACCTGTGTAACGTAAATAAGGCATGTGACACGAAAACACATTTCTTCTAAACTTAATCTAAACATCCAAATTTTGTAACTGTTCTTTGGGTGTGGGGGTGAAGGAGAAGAGGAACAAGGCAGAGTTAAAACGTGAAGGAAAAAAAACCTGCTACGATGTGGTCTTTTTAAACATACACCCAATCTAGTTGTCATTTATTCATCTCTTCTATAGAATGTGTCTAAAGCCAACAGCTGTTTCATCATCTGGCCACATTCCATGTTAACGTATAAGCCATTCTGTGAATTTCGTGATCCTCTTCTTTTAGGAATTATAGTACTCATAGCCGTCATAATGTCAGACCTAGTGACCCACACCCAGAAAGAAAATGAAGTAGTTCTAAAAGAGTCTAAGAATCCCAAGAGAACTGAACATGGTGGGAAACGGCTATTTCAGCCAGAACAAGTAGCCCATGATGAGGCCTGTCAGAGTGACCTAGCAGATGTTCTCAAAACACACAGGATTTACACCTCCACCCAAGGGAAATCAGACGATCTGGAGACAGAGGCTCCCTGGAGAATCTGGGTGCCCTTCCCTCCCAGCCACACCTCTCAGGTCTGATTACACACCTTGTAAATCAAGCCCAGGTGGAGGTGGGGCCAGGTAAGGAAACTGAAGCTGGATGCTCCCGGCCACTCACGCTAGTCTGGCCAACTGGCCACTGGGCTTCTGAACACGGATTTCTTACACCAATAATTACAGAGCTCTTGCTGTGTTTGCACTTCTGATTACACCAAGAAGAGGAGGCTTAAGTTCAGAATATCTAAAAAAGGAGTTTGAGAAGAAACAGAAGGTCACCCTTTCAAGGACTGATCATGAATGTTATTCCCCTAGCAGCTTTCTTTGTCTAAACCTTCGTTTAGCTACTGTCAAAAGCCCTATATTGGTTATCCTGTCAACCTCCCAGAATGCAAGGATGAATAAGAAACTCAACTTTGTTTCCTCTAATTCTGTATCTAGAGCTGCAAAAGGAAAGATTACTAGTTAGGTCTAACAGGCACACAGCCTAGCAGGTGGCTACAAGCAGATCGTATCCCTGCCTAGGTTTGAATCCTGGCTCTGCCATCTACTAGCTGTGGAGCCTTGAACAAGTCACTTAACCTTTCTGTGCCTTAGCCTCCTCATCTGTAAAACTGGGGTACCTACCTCATGGGGTTTGGTGAGGCCAAATGAATTAACATACATAGAGCACTTTAGCAAGGTGCCTGGTATGAGGTACAGAGCAGCTATATTCAGCACCCTCAGAACAGCCTCATTCTTTTGTAAGCTGCAAAGTATGACACTTCCCGGCTGTAATTTATTCTTCTGAAGGACCTTTACTCCACAGACATTCAATCCTTTGCTAATATAAACAATGCTTCAGTGAACATCCTACACAACAGAGGATCTTTTTACCACGCTCATCAAATTAAGTCAGTCCCCACGTAACTTTCACGTATAATATTGATGGTTTGACAACCCTCCAAAGTAGGCACAGGTATCATCACCCTCCAGTTCTACTAAAAAGTCTCAGAGGTGGAGTGACTTACCCGCCGGAGCCTACAGAGCCATAAATGGCAGAGCTGGAACCCTATCCAGATGTGTGGCTGCTAACCTGAAAGGCACCTTCTTCAATCTGCTTCTGACAGCTTTCTGACTTAAAAAGAAAAGCATGGTAGATGGTCTTATAAATGCACCTCAGATCCACAGCAGAGATAAGTGTTCAGAAGTTTTGTAAGACATAAACTCAAGATCAGGAAGAGGGCAGATGGAGGTGTCAACAACTTTTGTAAATATTAAAGTAAGTTATTTCTTCTGCCAAAGACTGAACCAGAGGTACCCTGAACACCATCCCTAGGGACAGACACCATACTGCCAAACTCCCAGGGAAGCAAACAAATAGTTATTGAATTCGGTATCACGAGAACTATTCTTTGGGGAAGGAGAAATTCCTAACAATTAATTTGTAGTAGCATATGCTGCGCCAAGACAAAAGGGGAACAGGTACTCTGGGGTTCAGAATAACTCAGATAAAACAAAGACCCGAGTGGCCAACTCTCCACGGTGGTTTTAATTAGGCCTGTTTAGTACGGGCTTATAAGCGATTAGTTCCGACAGGGTGAAACTGCTGACAATGGGAAAAGAAAGGGGCAAAGGCAGAGATGGACCCTGTAACCAGCATGTGCTAGCTGGCGGGGGCTAACCTAGTACAAAGGTTATAGTTAGAAACTGCAGGTGTGTTTCAAGAAAACAGTTCTTCTTCTAACTAGAGAAAACATGACAGTACCAGCACTAAAAATCCTGAAAGTGCAAGAAACTATTTCCTAGATCCCACTCAGCAAGAAGGCATCAAACAGAAGATACAAAAGTCTAACTTAAGATATAAGGAGTACTAAGACATTACACACCCATTGTACTTCAAAGAGAACTGGCGGGGGGAGGGGGAGAATTTAGTCTTTCCGAACACTCACCCAGTATGAATATTTTAAATCCAGGGACCACACAATTCTAAAAGTGAATGCACACAAGTCAAATAAAAATGTTCCCATGGAGGAAACATGCCAGCGAGAGCCCAGTGGGAACCAGTTTGATAATGCTAACACTTATCGGTTGAAATGGGGGTTGGAGGGGTTCTATTACAGAGACTCAAAATTAGGTCAGGTTACCTTCCTAACCAATTCATGTTGCTAGACCAGAACATCTCCAGTAGTTCTGTCGAACCTCTTGAAGAGAAAACTGTAATTTCCATCACAGATTCTGACATCTACCTTTCTAAGACCTAAATGCTCTCACCTTTCATTCTCTATTTTTGGTCAAAGAGAAACCAAGGATTTGCTCTCAGCAAAAGCAAAAACGAAAAATACTGGTTCTGAAAGGGACTTGGATATCACCTGAGTTGCACCTTTCATTTTTAAAGAAAAAGAGACCAATGCCCAGAGTCGATTTCCTTATGGTCGGTGGCAAGTGAGGACAAGAAACCACGGCAGCCAGGCGCTGTACAAGGATGAGGCACCCCGCTTAACTCTGCCTTCCATCCGTTTCAAATTACTTCACTTGTAATAAAGAAATATGCATGTGCTTTACTATAATCCTGTATCACAAGGCAACCTTTACTTTAATATCTATCACGTGAGCTGACAGAAGGGCCCAGAAGGCGTGGTGCTCACCCCTGGCTCTGCCAGCAACTCGGGGCATGACGTTCAGCAACGCTGGGATTTTCCTTTTCTCACCAATGAAACTTCATTGAAAGGTGGGAAGCCTCCTGATTTCCGTCTTCTTAAAATGTGGAAAACTGCTTGCAGTGATTTTCAGATTATAAGTAATTATAAGCTGCATCTCTACCCAGATATGTTAAAATGTGAAAAACTGTATCTGAAAATGGATGAAATGTGGTGGAAACATGTACTGGCAGAAGGGCAACAACAAAAAAGTAGCCGATGGAGCGTTGAAGAGAGGGAACTGGGACTGGCGGGCAAGCAATGGCTTGTCGGGAGATGTGTCTGGGCCCTTAGGATACTTCCACCTGATTACAACGCTTCCTCCCTGGAAGACCATGTTTCCTCTACGGCCCAGTCTTAAGACTGCCCTTCCTCTTCTCGGCCCCTGAATCCAATTGGTCTCCAAGTCACATAGGTCTCATCCCAGAAACGATCGCATACAATTAGCTCTCTCCAGTCTGTGCTTATGGCTGTAGCTCCAGGTGGGGCCTCATCACTGCCCTGGCCTCCTCTCCTCCCAGGCCACCTCCACAGTCCTAGCCTCTGTCCACGCCAATCCATCCTACCCACTCTGACCAGACTCACAGCCCTGGAGCACAGCATTCATAATGCACTCCTTCTAGCTCAAAAGCTTCAGTGGCACTCTGTTACCTCACACCTCAGGAGACAGAGCAGGCTACGGTTCAAGACGACCTGGGATGGAATGCCTCGTGACCTTGGGCAAGTGTCTAAACTTCTCTGAGCCTCCATTTCCTCACCTGTAAAGTTGGAATGCTCACAGTACCAACTAATACTAATTGAGATAAATCCATGTAAAGTGCTCAATGCAGGGTTTGACACATAATAATAGCTCAATTAAAGTTAGCCATTATTATTATCATCAACAACTTGCCTTTCCAACCTTTTCTTCTACTTCTGCCCTCTCTGTCAGCTTCAGCCAACTGGGCTACTTGCGTTTTGCCCAATGATTCCACACTCGTTCACTCTCTAAACTCCCTCCCTCCTAAATGCCCATCCTCCTAACTCTGCATGGCAATGAGATTCCTCTATGAAATGTGAGGTTAAATTCAAATGCTGATTCAATCCTATTTAGTTTATCCAATCATCTCTCTAGTACTGACATCCCTGGAGGCCTCACAGACACTGCGGCTGACTTCCCCATGTCCACACAGGGCCCTCCCTGAAGCTGTAGTAGCAGCCAGGTAGGTGAGGTGAGATTTAAATCCACTTCCTCAGTTCTGAGATGAGCCCCAGTTTATCAGATCTCCATTGTTTTAGTTATTGTCTCAAGTAACCAGGGCTTAAGTCAATCAGCTCAAGACCAAGGATCCTCTTTGGAAAGTGGCAGGAAGGAAGGTTCCCACAGGAATATGGTAACTGGAGGGCTCCAACCGTTCTTGGCATTCATCTTGCAAAATGAGGCTATGGACTTAACCAATATCTGAGAGGACTTCAGAGAAGCAGAGCAGAAGTTCTGCCCTCAGGATTTCTCAGGTCAGGTAGTCATTTAAGCCCATCTAAGTTGGGTTTTCTGTCTCTTGCACCAAAAGCATCCTAGCCAATTCGGCAGTGCCTGGCACTGAGATGTCTAACATGGACAGCTCTGCCACAAAGTTTTCCCAGACACAGGTAGACAAGTCCCCCCAAAACTGCTTCTGACTCCCATTTGGTCCAAGGTGTAGATTAAGGATGGGTAAAAAAGGACTAAAGTGTAAACTAATTCAGAAGCCCTTTGAAGTCAGGAACTGTGTCATTCCACTTTGTATACAACCTCTCCCCCCAACACACACACACGACACAATGACTGACAAGTCGATGAATTAATAGAAAGAATAAATCAAGCATGGGCTAACAGGAAGGGAACAAATTTTAGCCAGATTTGAAAGATGACAAGTCATTAATCTTGGATGGCTTGAAGATGGACCTTTAAACACGAGGTTAAATGTTTAAGTTGCAGAGTAACCAAGTTACATAAATGGCACATAGCCCACTGAACAAATCCTAGCAGCATAAGGACAGACAAGAAACAGGCATGTGGTAGGAGACAGAGCTACGTGAATCTGGAAAAGTCACTTGGCATCTTTCGGCCTTAGCTCTCAATTCTTTAAAAAAAGGGAGTGGAGGATAACACCTCTCACGGGGATGTTATAAGAAGATGCTCACATCAATAATACCTAAAACCGAATAAATACAAAGAAAGACTTATTTATGGGTAATGATGGGAAGATTATCCCGTCAGTATCAGAAGAGTTGGTAGGCACAGAGGAGGAATTCAAAATAATTACAAAATTTCTTAGGGAAGAGGAAGGATGTAAAGGAAGTAAAACCATCACTCACTCTCTCTACTATCTACTTAGGCATCCAAGTTACCCTAACGGAAGGTAAACAGCTGTGCCTTGATTTGTATAATTCACGTTGGAAATAAGATGCCCAAGGATTGATACTCACCTCTAGAAGCAGGAGGACAAGCAATAATTATGCTGAGAACAGAGGAAGAGGTAGTGAAAAAAAGATCCTTGCAAACATCAAACATCCAAAAATTAAGGTCTCTAACCAAAAACAAAAAACCACCAAACCTCTGTTAATCCCCGGGAATGAGATAATTTACCTCATTTTCAAAAGTGACTTCATAGGGATACTGGAATTAGTGTCTACGAAAACCTAGTTGTGATTTGAATACTTTCCCAGTAATTTGAGATTCTCTAGCTTTGCTCTTGGCCACGTCCCCTAAACCTCACTTCCCCTTCCCCAAGAAGAAAAATAAGGGAAGAGGGAAACATTTATCAAACCACTATTTGGCAGACCCCATGCTGGGCTCTTTCATTTTTATTATCTCTTGAAATCCATACAGCAATTCTGTAACATGAAACCCCCATTTACAGACAAGGAAATTGAGTCAAAGGAGTGAGGTCAGCATCTGAAGTTATGAGTTACTTTTCTCGAAAAATCTGAATCATATTTTAATATGCTTTCTACTTTCACTTTTCAGCAAAGTTCTATATTCCGCAAAATTAGCCATCTGTACCCATCAATAACATTTTCTCTTTTGTCTTCAGTTAGAAATGGAAGAGGAAAGAAAATGCAAAAACAGAAACAGTACAGAAAAAGGTTCTGGCAATGAGAAGCTATAATCTGGAGTATGAATCTAAAAGCGACAAGAGTGACTTTTCTCTTTCAAGTGCTTTGCTTTCCTGGGGAAATCTCAGGCAGCGTCTGAGCTGACTGAAAAAGGGATCCACTTGTCCCCTAATGCAAATGGAAAGTTCAAGTGTTCGGCCACCGCCATCGAATGCAAAACCGGCTGTGTCTGTTTCTGTAGATTCTGCACCAAACGCTGTTGGCTGAGATATGCAAGCAAAACAAGTGCAAACCAACAGGTTATCTACCCAGTGGTTAGGGGAACAAGTTACAAAACCTAACTAGCAACATTAGCTCTTCAGTACAACTCTATAAAGCACTTTCTGCCACGGGTTCCGCTATTAAAGAATTAAGGCTGCTCGCTCCTCACAATTCCCCCGCCGGGACCCCTCGGTTCCCCAGCCCAGCTAATAAGTCACACACTGGATTCTTCCATACGGGACCCACCCCCAACCCCAAAGTTGGCCGAATGCGTTCTCCAAATTCGCAATCAAGAAGCCTGGAGATGAGCTTAACTGCAATCGTGAGGAAGGGAACTACGACCCTTCAAGTATAAGGACACGGAACGGTTGCAAGACACAGTTTACGAGAGCAACTCTCCTCCAGTCATGACTCCATCCCGGGGCGGGAGGGCGGCCACGCGGGGCGGGGGGCGGCGAGTCTTACTGATGTAGCAACTGTAAAAGGGCACTTTTCCTTACAACTCGCTACAGAGGCGACACTAGGGGTTCCCCGGCCCCGAGCCGCTCCCGCGCCGCGCGCCTCCCTCCCCACCCGTGCCTCCCGCGCCCGGACTCCCTAAAGGGCCGCCCAGGTCGCCCTCGAGTCCCCGCCCCCGCGCTTTCCCACCGGCCTCATCCCTCCCCAAGGACCACGGCTGCAGTTATCTGGTTTTAATAAAAACCAAAGAGGTCCGCGGCTAGCCGGCTTCCCTCCGGGGGCCCGAGGCCGAAAGAGAAAGAGAAAAGACCGGATGATCCCGGCCCGCCCGCTCCAGGAGCTCCCCGCGGGGCGAGGGCGGGCGCGCCCTGGCTCGCGGTGCCCACTCGACTCGCGCCCCCGCGGAGGCTCTCCGAACTCACCCAGGTTTTGTTCTCCCCGAGGAAAGCGCGCGCTCGCTCTCTCAGAGGGAGCTCCCTGGACCTCCCATCCGCGAGTTCACCCCGCCAGGGCGGGCGGACCTGAGCGCACAGCCCATCCGTCCCGCCTCTCGTCTGGGCACAGTGTGTGTCCCGCAGCGCTGTCAGCCTGCAAAACGGCGCGCCCGCTGCTGCCACGCGCACAGCAGGTGCGACAGCATCACGCCGGCAAGTCCCGAGGCGCCCAGCCTCGCGCCCGAGGTCCGAGGCCGGGAGGCCGGACTGGGGCCCCGCGGAGCGGGCCAGGCTCCTCCGCCACTCGGGCGCAGCTACTCCGCGGTCCCGGGTTCGGGACCTGACGGCACTCGCAGCCCTCGCGTCCCGGCCGCGCACTCGCGCGGGTGTCATGGCCGAGCGGCGGCCCCGGGAGAAGTTTCCAGGAGCTGACGGCTTACCTCTCGGCCCCAGGGGCGGCGGCAGCAGCTTGGCGAAGCGGCGAGGCGGCGGCAGGGGCGCCGGCAGCAGCGCGGGCCGCGGAGGAGGTCGGAGGGAGGCGCCGGCAGCCCGCAGCCACGGCGATGGGAAGAGGAAGGCGCCCGGTGTCTACAATCGGAACGTGGGCTGACCGTGACGCCACAATGGCGCGGCCAGCCAATCGCGGCACGAAGGCTGAATCAAGCGCTATGATGTCATGCGGCCGCGGAGCCAATCGCGAGACAATAGAACTTTCGTGACTGTAAATTCCAGAATCCGGTGCAGCGGGGAGCCGAGTCCCGGGTTGGTCCCCCCTGGTTCACGTGTCTCTGGGCAATTTTATCCCCTTTCTTCCTAATAAGCCTGCGTGGAACGCAGAGCCTGCGCAATAGCGGCTGTGAAGTTGTGATGCCCTGAACCTCGAGCTCCCGGTGCCAGGCGTGGCGGGGCTGTGTGGGCGCGCTGGGACGGCACGAGCCCACTCTGGTAGCCGTCTCGTCTACGGTCCTGAAAGGGATCCACTTTTCCTTGGTTTTAGCTGAAAGGGTTAAATGCCCACGGGGACCACCGGAGCGAAGGTCTGCAGTTGGATAAGATCAGGCAACAACCAAGAAAAGCGTTCAAAACTGATGTTACAGCCGAACTCCCTTGTGATGGATTTACCGTGACTTTTCTTAGGGATTCTGATTTTCCTTTAGAGGTCACTACCAACTCCATTTCTACTCTAGAAACTATTCCAAAGGCTTGTAAAGGGAGGAAAGGTGATGCAGTCAGCGACGTCTTTTCAGCTAGACAGATTTAAGCACTTAAGACCAAGTGCTTTGTGCTCAGGGCACTAATAGAAGGTCTCTGCGGTTTTTTGTTGATATTTGGATAATTTAAGGCCCTCATCATCCTAGTATCCTACTCTTTCCCCATATCAAGCCCCAGAAATTAATTTTTTGTCCTCTTGCCCTCTTGCTGTATTTCTACTACTCCGTGTCATCGACCCAACACAGTCAACCATTTAATGTAGGCAAATTTATTCTTTTATATATTTACAATGTAATGTTTATCATGTGGCAGCTGTGTTCCAGGCACTGGGCCATTGTAGTAGGAATACAGGTGCACAAACTATATACAAATTAGGTAATTTAAACATACACAAATAATTGAGATTTTTTAGCAGTCAGTTGCCATTTATTTTTAAATTCTAGTAGCATTTTTCCTTCTGCTCCTAGTTTTCCTCAGTGGTCCCACATCTCCTCCAACCACACATTTCCAAGTGTGTTAGAAGGTCACTTCAATATTGCTCTTGAGAAAGAGAGTATTTAACATCTTGGGAAATTTGCTCTATTGCTACAGTATCTGTAGTTGAATTAAGAAATACGATTACAAGTTTCATTAGAATGCAACTTTAGTGAGACTATTGTTTCATTTAAAGATCAAATACTCTATGTGCTTAGGTGGTATTTGCATGACATAATGAAATCTGTCTTTTGAAATAAGATATAAGCCTGTGTTTGCCTCTGGACATTTAAAAGTTGATTAAGATACAGGCCAAGTATAAGCTAGTTTATATAAGATTGGCACTGTGCAGTTAGTTCCTATCTCCCTCCACCTTCTAATTTGTTTTTTTCTTCTAATTTGTATTTTGTTGTCTTGTTACCAGGGGTTCCCACCGGCCTGGCTTGTCTTTGTTGGAGGCAGATAGAGATTAAAAGCAGTTGCCTTTCCTCCTCAGGCCTTGGAGACTGTTCCTCACTTCCACCCTTAACTTGGCGGCTACTGCTCGTCATTGCTGTTCGACATGTCCTGAAGTTTATCCCTGTTTCTGTCCTTGAGTGTTCATCTTGATGGATGTGAACTACTTGAAGGCACTGCCTTGGTCTACTATGTTGTTTTCCCAATGGCTGGCAGAACCTCTGGCAAAGAGCAGATGCTCATAAATACCTGCTGGATGAATAAACAATTTGAACTATTTCTGGATTCCCTAGTCTTTTCTTCTCCACTTCCTTTTACACTCTTTAGTAATCTATCTGGGAGGACTGGGCAATGAAAGGGGTCTGTGTCCTCGTCCTCTCTATCTACATTGACTTCCTACGTGATGTTATCACCCTCGTTCACGGCTTTGGATTCCATCTATACTTTGCTGACTCCCGAATGTATCTCTTCAGGCCAGACCTTTCCAGATGCAATTCCAGACTTATATACTTAACTGCCTGTTAATGACTGCCCTTCATTGTCTAAAAGGCATTTCAAACTGAGAATAATCAAAAATGAGCTCTTGATTTTTCCCCAGACCTGCTCCTCTCGTGATCTTCCCCAGCTTTGGAAATGACAGCTCCATCATCCAGTTTCTCAAGCCAAATGCCCTTGAGTTGTGTTAAGCTCTTCTCTTTCTCTCACATCCTACATCCATGCATCAGCAAAATCCTGCCTACGCGATCTTCAAAACATTTCCAGAATCTGTTTACTTTTCACTATCTTTACCATAACCATCTGTTTAAGTAACTATCACCTATTGCCCAGAATTTTGCAGTAGCCTCCCAAATCAACCTCTGCTTCTGCTTTCGCCTCCTACAGTCTATTCCCAATCCAACAGCCTGAGTGTTTGTCTTAAAACCAAAGCCAGATCATGTCACTTGTCTGCTTAAAACCATTTATCAACTTCTCATGTCAGTAAAAGTCAAAACCCCTACAGTGTCCTGTAAGGTCCTTCATGACTTAGCACCTTGCCGTTTCTCTGACCTCCCAAAGCTACTCTCTTTTCCACCCACAATGGCCTCCTTCTTATTCCTTGAGCACACCAAGCACTAGATTGCCTCAGGCCTTTTGCACTTGCTTTTCCCCCATGCCTAGAATAATCTAACCTGGAAATCTCCAAGGCTTACACCCTTGCTTCATTCTGATCTCTATAAATGTCATCTTCTTAGAGAGTTCTCCTTGATCCCTCTAAATCTGCTATATCTCCCTCTTTGCTCCCCATATTCTAGAACCCTTTTACTCTGCTTTATTTTTCTTCTTAGCACTTATCACTGTCTGGCATACTCTAGGTTTACTTTTCATATTTGTTTATTCTCCCCGCCGTAAGCTTATTGAGGGCACAGACTTTGTTCTGTTCACCACTGTATCCCCAGCACCTGGAACACTGCCTGTCGCCTGGTAGGAGCTCATCAAATATTTACTCAATAGATAAATGAATGAACAAATGAATGGAAAACTAAATTGCAAATAGGTAAGATGCTTTTACTAGGTACCACCTGGCCAAAAATTCAGTCTAAGAGAAAGAAAATACCAACTACAATAATTTAAAAATTATTATCTATGTGTATTATTTTTCTGTTCCCCATTAAAGATAAATAGGTTTTTCCTGTCCCCATTTTGAAATTTAAAATCTGAAAAATTAACACACTCCAAAAGAATAACATTTTAAAAATGCTATATATGGCTATGATGAAAAAGAAATCCCATTGTCTTAAATTAGTGTGAATTTGGGATATTTTACTTTTCTATAAATGCATTAGATCTCTTGAATATCAAGCACTTTCTCTTGAAATAGAAAATGTTATGATATTTATTTCAATGATGAATCAAATTTGGTACCAATTCCTTCTCTTTTTATAACTTATAAATTTCTAAGGCCTATCCCAATACATCTCATTTTACCCTTTCAGCACCATAATGAGATGAGAAAATTGAGCCACAGAAGAGTTATGTGACATTCCCAGGGCTGCAAAGCCAGTTAGCGCAGGATTAAGGTCGAATTCACGTCTCAGTTCTCAACTTCTTCATATGCTTAGCTATGTTAAAGATAAGATTTTAAACCGGGACAGATTCTCAATATGTGTTTTACTTTGCTGGTTAACAAAAGATAAATTTCATAACAGATGTATTTCGTCGTATAACATATTAAAGAGCCAAAGATTTCTAGGAAGTAGACAAAAGCAGACCGTAACCAAACTTCTAGCCAAAAACTATTTGCAACTGGCAAAGAGTAGCAATGTGGTTTCTGTTGTTAACGAGTATGTTCTGCTTAAGCTATGTGCTCTGCCAGTACTTTCCATGACTTGGGAACTGGTGGTATAGTACAGAATATGCTTTGCTGCCCTAATTCTATCGTTTACAAAACAAGTTCTCCAAAAATTAGCCATGAGTGATTTAGTCATTCTAGATCATGTGATGTTTTAGTTATATGCATAACGTGTCATAAAAGGCCTTGCTTTTGTGTACCTTCAATATTAGACATACTCTTATGTTTTTGACATATGATTTCTTTTTATGATTTCCAGTTCACTTTTTGCCAAGAGTGAACGTGGCATCCTAAGACTCAAATGAAATTCTACAAGTGTGTGTTGCCATTCAATTATTTTTGCAGACTATTGCTTGGCGTCTGATTGTAAAGCACATTTTTTTTCAAATTCATATATTCCCTAATGTCGGGTGTACTCAGTCAATTCCCTTTCAGGTTAAATAGCATTACAGTATTGCCTTCTAATCGGAATGATTAAATGACAGACTGCCCTCTATCAGATGTGTTTTAATAGAATGAACTCAGGTATAAAACTTAAAAAGCTGTCGGACAGATATCCTATGCATAAAATTGAGGCAATTGTAGGCTGTTTAAAGTCTAGAAAATAAAAAGTACAATAATATGTTATTACTTTTGCACTTTGCTGATCGATAAGATTAATTTCTACACAGTCTTCATCTAAACCCAGTCTTTCCTTTTTTTCCTCCACTTCCCCCCCACCCTCTTTACTTCCCTGCATGTGACCCAGAACAGAATGTTTCTTTCCTGTTCTCCCCCTAACCAGAGCACTCTGTGAAGGCCTTTATCACTTATAATATTAATATTGTGATTATTTGCTTGTACTTCTCTTCCCCAACTCAAGGCCAGAAAATGTGTCATTCATCTTTGTTCCTCTAGCATCGTGCTGTGCCAGATACATAGTAGCCATTCAATAAGGGTTTATTGAACTAGACTCTCAAAAGACCATTTACTTTCTTCATGATAAAGACAGCAAATAAGACGCAGTAGGCTGTTTTGGGATACGCAAGAAAGACTTTTGGAGCCCCAAATTCATTCCATCAGTTTAATGTGCTTTGCTAATATGGTAGGCAGCTTTGGAAAGTGCTCCCGATGACCTCTGGCACCTGATATTCACGCCCATGGCCTGGACCTAGTAACTTGCTCCTAACAGATAGAAAGAGCTTGGCAAAAATGATGCAATGACACTTCCAAGATTAAGTTAGAAAAGAAGTGACTTCTATCTTACTGGCACTCTCTGTATAGCTTCTTGGC
The DNA here is from genome assembly GCF_020826845.1 of Diceros bicornis minor. NCBI lineage: Eukaryota > Metazoa > Chordata > Mammalia > Perissodactyla > Rhinocerotidae > Diceros > Diceros bicornis. The sequence goes on along the minus strand of NC_080753.1, from coordinate 13,591,253 downwards.
TTGCATACTTTGCTGAAGCAGGTGCCGTCAGAGATGCTCACATAACAAGCAAAGGGTGGCCTCTGGCCAATAGACAGCTAGGAACTGAGGTCTTCAGTATGACAGCTGACAAAAAACTAAATCCTGCCAATGACCACATGAGTGAACATGGAAGTAGATCCTTCCCCAGTAAAGCCTTGAGATGACTTACAGGCCTGGTCGATATCTTGATGGCAGTCTGTGAGAAACCCTGAGGCAGAGAACCCAGCTAAGTATGCAACGCCCCAATTCCTCACCTACAGAAACTTTGAGACAAAAAAGTGTTGTTTCAAGCCACTAAGTTTTGGGATAATTGTTATAAAGCAATCGATAACTAATACAATCAACAGTTTTCCTTTTTAGAACAGAATCAGAGACAGAAGAATTGAAATAAAGTTTATTTACTTTACCTATCAGAACAATCAAGATATGCCTAGTATTTTGATAACTATGTCAGTATTCCAGTTACAAAATTTGCCTTTCCCAATATGATTTTCTCATATCACAGGCAAACATTTACACATGTAGGGATAGGGTGCCAAATTTCAAAAGGAAGACGTAGACAAGGCAGGCCGCTCTGTAAACAAATGAAGCTCCTGCTTCATTGCATGAGGGCTCCCTGGGAAGGATCCTCATTCCTAACCTCACATCAGGAAACATTTTCTCAACTCAGGAGGCTAGTCAAGTGCCTCAGACTTCCATTTCGTTTATTACTTTGAATTCAGGCATTGCAGGTGACTATTAAAACACAAACATTATATGGGAGGAATAATGCATTGTACTTTCATCCACTAATGAGTAGACCCAATTAGTTTATTGGATCAGCCAATTAAGAAGTAACTAAGCTCTGAAAGCATGAAGCCTGGAAAGTTGGGTTCTGGCTAAATAATCAAGAAAACTTCCCCAAGACTAGGGCTAAAGGGTGCCATAGTGGGTACCCGTAGGACAAGCATAAAAGGACAAAATTAATATTCAGGAAACATTCATGAATGTTCTATTCATTTTTAAATTATCCTGGACACCTAGCAGGGTATCTGGGAGTCAGTAGAGACTTATATTTAAAAAATTTTAAAACTTATATTTAAACAATATATTTACTGACTATTTGTTGAGGCCCTGGTATGCGTCAGGAATTGAGATGATAAAACTACAATACTTGGTTAAAAGTGATGTACCTTAAGAAGTGCAAAAAAGTGCTATGGGAATTCAGCTGTTGGAGAGGATGAGAAAAGGGGACTGCAGCCGCAGGGCCTTTGCAAAGGCTACACCCTCTACTTAAAACTGCTCACCTCCCTCTTTTCCGGGTCTGAACTTAAAAGTCATCTTCTCAGATAGGTCTTTCCTATTACCCTGGTTAAAATCAGTCTCTCCTCTTTTCATTTCCCCTTCCTCAGCCCTAGTTTATACTTAGTTCGCAGCACTTCTCACAATCTGTAATTGCTGTGCTTACTTATTTTTATCCCTACCTTCCCAATTAGCCTTTAAACTTCAGGATGTCAGAAACAAGTCTGCCTTGTTCACTGGGGTGTGCCAAGCACAAGTATGTGAGCAATAGATATTTGTCGAATGACCGAATGTAAAATGTGAAGTCAAAAAAGGGTACTGGTGTAGGGGTGGAAAAAAGCTGCGTGTCCAGACATGGATTCCAATCGCAGCTCTCCCTCCGATGAGCCGGGCCATCTTGGCACTGCACGTCGTGCTCTGGGCACCCAGGAGGGATCCTCAGGGGCGGGGACTCCCTTTGTCACCCGCCCGAGGAGCGGGCGCGGCTTCCGTTCGCCCCCCACCCCCCACGCCCCGAGTCCGGACCGCAGCCCCTCCGGGGCCCCCATCACTTCCGGGCCCCCACACCCGCGCCCAGCCCGGGGACCAGAGCCCGCTCAGCAGGTCCCCTCCTCCACTCGCGGGGCTTGGGGACCGTTACCCGCCCGCGGCGCAGGGCGGTGCCGCCGCCGCCCCGCGCCCCCCCGTCGCCCTCCCCCGCCCGATGCCCTCCGGCCCCCGCCCGGCTCCCCCGCCGCGGTCACCCCATTCATCCCGCGGCCGCGCCCGCCAATCACCGCGCACCCTGGGCGCTGCATCTGGCGATGGGGCGGGGCCTCGCGAGGCGCGCGCTCGCCGCCTCCCCGCCCCGAGCTTGCGGCCGCGCCGGGTCACTCCCGGGCGATGACCGGCCTCGTCCCCGCGCTGACCCGGCCGGGGCCTGGGCGTGGGGGCGGGGAGGCGCTGAGCCGGGGAGAGGAGAGTTGCGCGGTCCGCGCTGAGGAGTCCTGGGATCGGAGGGTGGCCGAGGCCTAGGGGGAAGAATGGAAAGTGGCCTTCACTCCGGTGGTCCCACGCCCCTCGGATCCAGAGCCCAGAGCATCCAGATTGGCGCGTAGGACAGTCCCAGTCCTGAGACAAGCGACTGGGTGGACTGCGCGGGGCGGGAGAAGAGGAGGCCATGAGGCAGCAAGAAACTGTGTCCCTGCGGACAGCTCTGCCCAAGGCTGGTGTTAGGGCAGCGCCTCTGGAGAGAAGCCTTAGATCGTTACTCATCTTGCACAGTCTTCTTGTGTAATTCGTGAATTAGCTCTGCATCGTAGACTTTCTTAATGCTTGTCCAGGCTGCTGAGAGTGAGGCTAAAACAAAAGGCTGCTCCTGTTCAGGTTAAAATTCTATTTATTTTTTGTATCCCCATAAATTGTGTGATATTGAAAATATTTCTCTTGGTATATTTCATAAACGGGTTTTTTTTTTCTTCTGAGATATCTGTCATTGTGTTTTATTCACCAGGAAGGCTAAGAGGAAACCTAGTGGCTTTTCTATTGGCAAAGGTCACCCCTTCCTTCCTTCCACCTGCCGCCCACCAAAAAAAAAACGCCTTAAAGGCACAGAAAACAATTTGACCACAAGCTGCTGCTAGATATTTCTCTTCTTATGTGATCCTCCTAACCAGTCTGGAGGAATAGGTGTTATCACTTATTTTAGATGTCAAACCAGGCTCAGAGATTAATCTGGCCATGTCACAGTTTGTAAGCGACAAAGTTTGGGGTCTTTCCACACTTCTTTCCCTTGGGTCATGAAATTTCAATCCACAGTAAGTGGAAGGTGGAAAGGAATCTAATGCTTTTGGAGTCCTTAGCTAAGGACAGTGAGTCAAGCAAGGGGAGGTGGGTTTGCATTTCTTGAGAACTCTGTTAAGTGCATAGCTTTCATGCCAGAACTTGGAAGGGTAGGAGAGTTCCTTGAAGCTCTGAAATGCCAGGTGACACATGGGCTGATGCCTTTCGTAACCCTCGGTTGACCTGAAACAAAAACCGTTTTCGTAGTTAAGGATTGCCAGCCCAGATGCTGGAAGGCTACCCATGTCTTGTTCAAGGATTTCAGTCTTTGTGTCAAGAGAGTACAGAAAAGTTGGATCAAAGACAGAGTTAATTAGGTCACGGCATACTTTTTGGGGAGAGAAAGCAGCAAACTATGATCAGACTTGTGACTCAATCCGATTTAACGGATCGGCTGAGTGTATCTGCTCCATGCTCCATGCTGTGGGCACACAAAGATGGGCAAGAAGCTTTTCCTGCCTGCTGGAAAAGATTACAGTTGGAGTGAGGGGCATTAGTGAGTTGAATGTATGAATAACTAGTAAAGGAAGGCAGCACATAAAGTGACAATAGATAAACACAAGGCAAGAATTATGGTGGATGTGATGAGCTTTGACAGAGCAGCATCGGTCAAAATGCAGGAGGAAAGGAGGCTTCTTTACACTCCAAGCTGAGGAGTCAGGGCTTTACTTCACCAAGCAGCCAGAGTGGCCTTTAAAAAGAAATGCCAACCCAACATCCTTAAACATCCTTTAATAGCTTTCCTGTTGCACTTGGTACAAAATCCAAAATCCTTACTATGATGTAAAGACCTGTATAACCTGGTTCTGCTTACCTGCCCATCCTCCTGGGGCACCGCTGTCTACACTTGCACCACACTACTCATCTCTTTGTTTCTCAGAGATCAAACGTTTTCTCATCCCAGGCCTTTCAAATAGGCTGTCCCTTTTGTCTGGTCACTTCACTACCCTGTCCCCCTTGTGTACCGCTTTCCCCAGCTCTTCCGTCCTTGCTTCTCAGCTTCAAGTTGCTTCCTCTGAAAAACTTCCCTTCTAAATAAAGCCCCAAATTATAACACTCATCAGATCCTTTTCTTTTTTTCCAGACGCTTATCAAAATTTGTAAGATATTGTTATTTGTGTGGTTATCTCTTAATATTTGCCTGTCCTTTCATCTCACACTTTTTTCCATAGGGCTCATAACAATTTATAATATGTATTTATTTATGCAATTATTTGTTTTTATTTCTACTGGTCCCATCTGTTTTTGGGCTCCATGCAGACATTATATCCAGTGGTTAGCACAATGCTTGGCACGTTATCACTGCTCCATAAATATTTGTTGAATGAATGTTCAGGATCAGTGGGTCTAGAATACATGTTGAGGAGTAGTGGGAGGCAGGCTGAGTAAGGTAAGATGAAGCCAGATTGTGGAGGGCCAGCGAGAGGCTTTTCTATCTAATTGGTTAGGCCTGCGTCCTTCAATATGGAAGCTACTAGCCACATCTGACTATTGTGCACTTAAAATGAAACTGAGGAACTGAATTTTAAATTCTATTTCATTTAAATTTATTTACATGTTCTAAAGTATGTTTGGAACAATGTGCGTATGTAAATATTTTTTCAACTATGAATTTTGTGAAATCTAAATACTGTTAAGAATTTCAGTGAAAATTTGTCATCGGAATTAAATAGTAGTGTAAATATGCTGAATTTTGAAGACCTCATACAAAAAAAAGAATGTAAAACATCTCATTTTTTTCCTATTGATTACATGTTGAAATGATAAGATTTTGGATATATTGGATTAAGTAAAATATATTTTTAGAATTAGTTTCACTAATTCTAGGTATACACCCAAAGAATTGAAATCAGAGACTCAAACAGATACTTGTACACCAATGTTCATGGCAGCGTTATTCACAATAGCCAAAAGGTGGTAATACCCAAATGTCCATCCACAGATGAAGTGATAAACAAAATGTGATATGTATATATAAAACGGAATATTATTCAGTCTTAAAAAGGAATGAAATCCTGATAACATGCTATAACATAGATGAACTTCGTTGTTTTTTTTTTTCAAAGATTTGCTCTGAGCTAACATCTGTTGCAAATCTTCCTCTCTCTTTTTATTTTTCTCTCCCCAAAGCCCCAGTACATAGTTGTAGATTCTGGTTGTAAGTCCTTCTAGTTCTTCTTCGTGAGCTGCGGCCACAGCATGCCTACCGACAGACAAGTGGTGTGGTTCTGTGAAGCAGAACGAGCCGAACTCTAATCACTAGGCCATCAGGGCTGGCTCTAGATGAACTCTTAAAACGTCATGCTAAGTGAAATAAGCCAGTCATAAAAGGACAAATGTTGTGCGATTCCACTCACATGAGGAACCTAGAATAGGCAAATTCATTGAGACAGAAAGTAGAATAGAGGTTAGCAGGGGCTGGGGGGAGAGGGGAATGGGAAGTTATTGTTTAGTGGGCACAGAATTCCTGTTTGGGATGACGAAAAAGTTCTGGAAATGGATAGTGGTGATGCTTGCACAGCATTGAGAATGTACTTAATGCCACTGAATTGTACCCTTAAAATGGTTGAAATGTGAATTTTATGTACACTTCACCACAATACATTTTTTGAAAAAACTAATTTCATTTATCCTCTTTTACTTTTTAAAAATGTGGCTACTAGAAAATTTTAAATTACGTATGTCGCTTTCTCATTATATTTCTATTGGACGGCACTGGTTTAGACAGCTGGGAGCCCTGGGGGAGGATGAGTAAGTTTCTGTGATGGAGGTTTCACTAAAGTCTGTGGCACCAGGAAGACTGCTTGTAAGAAGGGCTAGAGAGTAGCAGACAGCGATGAACCGAAGAATTTAGGATTTGGTGGAATATATTATGTATAAAAAGGCACACAAGGAAAAGTCTGGGTGGGAGTGGGGAATGCACAGTAGGATTTAATCTGGAAAGGGCTTTCTCTATGGCTGGAGTGGGAACCTTCTAGAGATAGTGTTTTCTCTACTGTAATGGGATAACTTGGCAGTAAGCCCAGGGTGATGTTCCTTAATTGTTGTGGGATCAAATGAGGACCATGTGCAGAAGAGCTGTCTACTCTGAGGTGAGAGGCACAGGTGAGCTGAGAGGCATAGGTAAGGTTAATCGCAAGGATAGGATTTCTTCAGTGTGTTCATGGGGTGCTCTCCATCTGCTCTGGCTTCTGCAGAGAAGCTCTCGCTCTCGGAAGTTTTCTACCAGTGCCACATACTTCACCTTCTGTATAAAACTGTGAGAGAGGTCACCCATTATGACTCCCTGATGCCTCAAAGACAGACACCCACTCCTCCAAAATTGCACCTTCACCACTTTACGAATGTTGCCTTTGGAGAACAATTGTCTTCACGTGTTCAACATTGTCCTGTTATTTGTGAGGTTTTCAACCACCCTGAAGCCTGGCAAGTACTGACCCAAGCTCAGGACTGTGCACTGGGCCCAAGGACCAAAGGTATAGGAGAAAGTGGTGGGACAATGGTGGGCGACAAATTTGATTGTCCAACTTAGTCTGACGCTCAGGGAAGCCGGTGTGAGAGACATGATCCAGAACTGTTGCAGGGCTGAGCTTGTGGGTTCTCAGGGGTTTGAGCCACACTGGACACCTGGCCCTGGCCCCTAAACATCCTTACAGCCCTCCACATAGTTTAGGAAACAGGCCAGCTCTTTGGGCTTGCCTCAGATCAAGAACGGCCACCACTGGGGACACATCACCAGGTCCACGCTGGTCAGAATGATGTATCCCTGTCTTCAGAATTAAAATTTCACCTGAGTTGGGCTGAAACTGGCTTTGACTCTGGAAATATAGTGGGGAAAACCCAAGTTCACTGGAGAAAAATCTATATACCCAGAATACGAGTTTAATACTCTAAAAGTCAATACGAATGAAATCAGAAGCACAGTAGAACTGCTTAAAAGTTTGCACCAAATAAGGTTTTTTATCTCTCTCTCTATCTATCTGTCTATCTATATTTATTGCTGTTTTTAGATTAGTTTGGTGTAGGTTAGTTCTTTTACAAGACCCCTGTAAGGCCAGAGATTATGTCCTAGTCTGACCATTCCAATAATTATCAAAAGTCAGTTCCTGGAATGACTGTCTACAGCATTGTTGTTGGTATGGAATGAAGGAGTATATTTTTAATACCATCCAAATTCCTGTATCCTATCTTGGTGTCAGTAGTATCTTTGGTGGGACTTTATCCTTAGCTCCTATTGTGATGGCCAGATCACAGCTAGGACTTTGCGTTATGTTTCTAGATAGTGGTTGAGTTACTAGAGTAAATTCTTCCTTTTTGTCAGAGAGGAAAGCAATTTCTGTGCTCCACTGTATCTAAGGCATTCCAGGGCTATGTTTGCTCTTGACAAAGTAGGATTTAGAGGTAGTTGTTGCAGAATAGAGAAGAAGATCCCCTTTGGCCTGAGTATCTTAAGTAACAATTGGTTTAACTTAACCTGGTAACAATTCTAGTAACCAACACTTCCCTTTTCAATGGGAAATGTGAGCTTTACACAGACTCCTCGGGAAATGAAGAGGCACGGGGAAGAAGTACTTATCTATTAAATACTTTAATTGCCCAAGATTAACTATTAAGATTGGGCTCCAGGGGCCAGCCTGGTGTGCGCGCTCCGCTTCAGCGGCCCGAGGGTTCGCAGGTTCGGATCCCTGGGCGCACACCACGCATCGCTTGTCAAGCCATGTGTGGCGATGTCCCATATAAAAAGTAGAGGAAGATAGGCACGGGTGTTAGCCCAGGGCCAATCTTCCTCAGGTAAAAAGAGGAGGATTGGCATTGGATGTTAGCTCAGGGCTGAGTTTCCTCAAAAAGAAAAAAAAAAAAAGATTGGGCTCCAAACAGAAGACTATTAAAAATCACTATTTTATAAATTAGCAAGCTTCTTGATTCATTTCTTTTTATCCACAGTGTCAGAGAATGCATTTCAGCTGAAGGTGCTAAGGGATTAAAAGATACCTAAACTTTTTAATCTAGCAACACCAATGTTAGATAAATGTCAAAGTTCTTTAATCTTTTGGATGGTTCTAGGAGAGCCATAATGGTATTATATATATGTGATTATAATGTCTGTGCACTAAATTGTCATGATGTGAACACTTTTGGGTTCTAAATTTGTGGTAGTAGTTGCTGTAGCTGTTTTGTTTTTTATGACAGAGGTTAATGGTTATGATTCTGTGTTGTGTCGTGTCGTCTTGTCTGTTGACAAATCAAAGCTATTCTCCTAAAGTCCAGGAAGTATTTACTCGCTAACACTAATTACAAGCCTTTATGGGAAGGGCAAAAACCACTGCTATTGGCTGTTTCTTTTTTTCTGAAGTGCTCATAAAATCCAAAATCCACATATTGCTTATCTGAATGACTACAGATGTTAAAGTTATCTAAGCAGTTGTAATTATAATCTTTTTAAAGATTTTTCAAATCATCTAAGCAATTATAATTGTAGTGTTTTTCCATGTTGTTACATTATGTTTTTAAAAATGTCCAGTAAGTGATTGTACCACAGCCATTGCTTAAGCCATTGGTGTGCTCAATGCAAATTTCTAATGTTAAACCAAACCTACTGAATCCAGAATACTAGGGATGAGCTCAAGACTCTCCATTACATCATTTCTGCTTCACCAAAATTATTCACCCCAAGGTTCGAGGACAGTAGGGGCCTTTGGAGCTCCTCCAGTGCTGGATAAGAGAGTCATCATTTTCCACTGTTGTAAATAACATTGCGCTGAATATCTTTGTGAACTTTTGTTTTCCTTCTTTGAATAATTTCCTTATTTTTTTGGTGTGTCATATTTCTTTCTAAATGGATGAACCGAAAGTATGCATAATTTTTATCTACTTTCTTGAATTTCTTATATTCTTTTCCCATATTAATTAATCAACAAAGATTTCCAACCATGGTCAACCTGATTTTAGCTACATTTTAAATTCTAGACGTGAGACAGTCAATAGTTTAAATTTAGGGAAGCTGAGAGACAACAGATAAAATTCTTCCTGGTCGACTAGGTTAGGGAAGAAGGCAGTAGAGGTGTGAGGTGGATTTGCAGCCACACATGGGAACTGATCAGTGGTAATAGTATTAAATAATGTTAGTGAACGTTCTTCACACTTAGAGAGCAATTTCACAATCCTTCTCTGATGAGGTTCTCTCAACCTTGTGAGGTAGGTATGATTATTCTCATTGTGTTGTTGAGGAAGTTGAGGCTCAAAGTTGTTAAGCAATTTGCCCAAAGCAGTGAGTCATTGTCTGAATGTGGAAGGTTTTCTGCCCCTTCTGTTCTGTGCTGCCTCCCATCATCCTCTAGGATCTATTTATTGGTGGCATCCTTTTCTTAAGATAATGTCCAGAGAAGTTTTCTTCTTTATCTCTAATTGTATTTGTTTTAAGAATTAGACAATGGCAGCCTAATCAGTTAAAAAAGCAGGCAATAAGCAACAATTAGTTGCAAGGTACCACACCAGGTGCCATGGGGAATCCACAGATGAGAGGGCACGGCCCGGGCCTCTAGCAACTTTCATCTGGGAAACGTAAAGAGCAAGTTTAAGACAAGAAACGACCAGAGACTGTAGAGGGTTTAGTCTAATTTCTTCCTTGACAGTTGAGGAAACCAAGGCCTAGCATCAAGTATTCCCCACTCCAGTTATTCTAAATAAGCCCTCTGTCCTGGGCTCCTCCTCTGGGCTAGAAGATCCTCAGGAGCAGGGCAGGCTTTCTTCTGCCTCTTGCTGTTCCCAGTGTTCTTGCACTGCCAGGCACAGAGTGGGTGCCCATTGACTGTAGCTTGACCTCAATTTCTTCCATATAGAATATGCTTCATATTTTTCCTCATTCAACAGGTATTTATTTAGTTTTTATTATGTGGCAGGCATTGTTCTAGGCACCTGGGAGATGAGGAAACAAAACAGACTTAAATCCCCGCCCTTCCAGAGTCAAAATGTATAATCACTTTTTTGCTGTCCAGAAGTTCGATCCCTACATGGTATACATCGTTGGGGTGATGCTGAGTGTCTCCGCTTCTAGCTTTAGTTCTTCTGTACTCTTACTGCTAAAGAAATGCATGACAGCTAATAGCTGAAGAAGTTTCAGGTACCCACCCTTTTACCTCTTTTTGTTAAACCAGACACTACATAAATCTGAGTTTCATATAGAATTTTTAAAATTTTAGAGCACTGTCTAGGCAAAGACGAGTAATGAAAGTACGTGCAATGTTGGGAACTGGTGAACGACCCATGTCACCGGAGTGTGGGGCTCGTGGAGCTGATTAGCTGGAAATGAGGCTGAGAGTTGGCTTGAGATTAGAATAGAGCCCTTGGGAGAAGCCATTTAGGTTTTAGGTAACTGAGAGTGTTTTGAGTTTTCTGAGGAAGAAAGCAAATAAGATCCTCCCCGTTAGGAAGGTTACCCTGGCAGTGGTGAGAAGGATGCACCAGATGGGAGTAAGGCAAAGAGATGATAAACTGTTTTATTTTCACCATCTTTGCTTTATTTAATGACATAACAGAGTCTGTTATGAAATAAAGCACCTATAGCAAGACAGAAGAAAACAGAAGAGAAGAGATACTGCAGAAGTAGCAACAACAGAACTGGTGGTTGATGAAGGAGAGAATTTGTGAAGGTGATAGGTGTCTGGGAGATTGCTGGTGATATTACCCATTAAAAATGCAGGGCAACGAGCGGGTTTTGATTGGTGGATGTGAATGATATCATGAATGCAATTTTGGATATTTTGTACCAATTATCTAGGACAGCATAACTCATCGTTTATGCCAAGTAATTATATTCAGTTCATCTCAACACATATTTCCAGAGTTCCTACCACTTGCAAAGTGTTAGAGATCATACAAAGATGAGAAAGACAATCCTACCTTAAATAGTTTTCAGCCTGATCAAGGAAATAAATACAAACACAAACAATGATAAAAGATAAAATACAATATTTCAGAAGAGGTGTACAGAAGCCATCAAGACCTGAAGAAGATTATAGTCCTTTAGGGCCAAGCTGGGATGGTTAGAATAGGATAGGATAGAAAAACAATTTTTTTAATTAAAAAACAATGCCAAAAATATCCATTGAAGTAATCAAATTCAGAAACATCTAATAAATGTTGTCTTAGCATGCACCCAAGTGTAGTGAATACACCATGAAAATCTTAGTGAATTCCTTCCAAGGGGATGGCACAAGACACGTAAGTGAAAATCCATGCCTATACACAGCTAAGAAAAGGAGATTGGCAAATATGATTTGAGATATTTCAGCTTATAGTGGTCTATGCTTATAGACTGGAGATGTGCACACTTCGGCCATCTCTTGCTTCTGTTCCCCAACTCTGACTGAAATATGGCGGTCTAGGCTTCCTTTGGGCTGGTCAGTTCCCAGGCAACTTGGCTAATGAAGGCAGCTTCTTTAAGCACTGTAGTGGACATTGTAAGCCTTAGACAAACCTCGTTTGAAACTCATAGATTTTTCAGTACCATTTTCTTGATTTAGTTGATACAAACAAATATGCATTTTCTTTCAAACCATCAGTGGTAAGTTCTTCGGTAAGTGGTACATGATAGCCAGGTTGTGCAGCAAACTGGTTGGTGTCTATCTCCTTCCACATGCATAGGTGTCTCTGGGAGTTCATTCTGGGTCAAGTCCAGTACAGTTACAAACAATGCATTTTTTATTTTTCCTTAAAATATTCAACATTGTTCAGAGGAGGCAAACACTTTAGCGAGTGCCAAGTATTACATCAGCTCCTGCTCTTCCCGACCACGATTGTTTCAATCCAGGTGCCTTTTCCTCCTCTCCTCATTCTTTTTTGTAGTTTCTTTTTTTCTTTGCATAATATTAAGTTGCTTCCTGTCTTCCAGCTGGGCAATATTTTTTCACATCTCTAGTATCACGGAATATTGTCCATGATTCTATTGGCTCTTTGTCTTTGTTATAGATGATAAACTGTTATATTTTCACCATCTTTGCTTGATTTAATAGTTGCAAGGCTGGCTTCTAATGGTACGTTGATGATTAATTGCAGACAGAGACAGATGAGAAGGTGTGATTCTGTGTTCTCTTCGTAGAGCCGATGATGAGTCATCGTTTTCAATTTGAGTGTTATCTGACCACCAATCAGGATCACCTGTACTCTCCTGACTTTTGTCTTGGGACTAGAAGTGTTGTTGGAACGACCAGCCGAAGCAGAGTTCCCCGAATCTCTCAGCTAAAGCCTCTGCCCCATCCCAGACAGGATGCTGGACCTGCCTCGGCTGAGAATCATGATCCAGTTTCCTTAGCAAGGAGTGTTGATTTTAAGTCTGCTTTTAGATATGCTCTGGTTCCAGCTGTTTGCATTGAGTCTGTTTAGTTAAAAAAAAATTCCCAGGGTGGCCTGGTGGTGTAGTGGTTAAGTTCATGCTCCGCTTCAGCAGCCCAGGGTTTGCAGGTTTGATCCTAGTCGTGGACCTATGCTCTGCTTATCAAGCCATGCTGCGGCAGCGTCCCACATCCATAGAGGAAGATGGGCATGGATTTTAGCCCAGGGCCAATCTTCCTCAGTAAAAAGAGGAGGATTGGCAACAGATGTTAGCTCAGAGCTAATCTTCCTCACACACACAAAAAATTCTCACTTTTTTTTGGTATATGTTTCTATTTATAAAAGTAATATAGATTCATTGTAGAAAACTTGAATTGTAGAAAATGCTTAAAGTTTGAAGAAAATAACCTAAACTACCCATCATATCACAACTCACTGTTAATGTTTTATTTTATTGCCTTCCTGTCTTTTTTCTTTTGTTTATAAAAACACAATTCGTGCATATATACTTTAGTTAGGAATGAAAAAATATATATATATTCCTAGTTTCTCACTGTAATTTTGCTTAGCAAATTTTGTGTTTTTTTATGTTGGAAAAACAAATCCTTTGCTCTCTTTTCACCTTTGGAGTTGACTGTGTCCCTCTGTTACACATTTACTTGACACGAGGACTCTTGTGTCTGGTTAGAATGGGACCTTTGGCCACATTTCATTAATACAGCAAATGCCCTGGAGGGGGAATTACACCACTTTTCCAATTCTAATTAGAGTATTCTAGTGCATATGCTTTCATTTTAATAGCCTAAGGTCTAATTTGATTACTCTTATGCACGGCAGGATAGAAATGAGCAATCCAAGGTCGTGCCAGCAGCAGTGAGTTTCATAAAAGACGTGGACCTGACCTGAGGTCATTCTATTAAACATCCCCATACGCAAACAATAGTCTAAGCAGGCCTTCAAAATGATTTTCAGAGAGTTTATCATCATTTGGTCAGATGCTCAGAATCCCTAGCTGCGCAACCATATTTATATAAACCAATGAACCAGTGGTCTCCAGGGTTCGTGGTTGGCTACAGATACGGGTGGAGACTAGTGCATTCAGGGAGTGGGAAATTAAGAGAGGGAATCAGCCACCATCTCCCCGACATTCTTTCTTTTTTGGAACTTTGCTTATGGTCACTTCAGTGGAGCCCAGACCTAGAACTTCGATTGTGTTTCTAGAAACCGTTAAGTAAGTGGCCACTCTGATAGGTTCTTATCAGGGTCAGCTGGAAAGAGAAAAATAACATTTTTGAACTTTACTGACATCTGTGGGTTCACTAAACAAGGGAGTTCAATAATTAAAGATGTGTACCTGAAAATTCAGAAAGGCTCCATTTTTGTCTTAGTTCCTTAAAGAACAGCTTGGTGAGCTGAAACTCACTATGATGTCAGCTACCACCATCTCCAAATCCATACTCCTTGTCAACTCAATTGCCTATTGTAGGCATGATGTACTTTTATAGTTAATTTAGGCAGAAAAGCTTGTGTGTGCTTTTTAAATTTCTCGTTTTAATAACTTTTGTTTTTCTGAGTAGTATTGGCTCAAAAGTGCTTCAATTTCTGACAGAGAAAAATGCTATAATAGAGCATAGCAAATATCAATAATCTCTAAATTTGTTAACTTTCTGAGTCAGAAGGCCTTACTGAAGTTGTGACCTGCTACTTGAGATATGGCTAACAAGGTGAGTCAGAGGGCATAAGCATTTCAATTTAGAAGCATTGACAGCATATGGATTTCAGAGCTCTTTAAGCTTAACTTGAGAAGATTCTGAAGTAGAGCAGCAATAACAAGCTGTTAATAATAGCTAAATTAATCGCACATGCCCAACATACTGTGTTAACACTGAAATGTGTTATTGTGTTTCATCTTCATCACAGCCCTGTAAGGTGGTTAGAGTTACAGTTCCCAGTTTATAGATCATAGAGAGGTTAATGGCTTTTCCGAGGTCAAGGAGCCAGTGATGGGGAAGCTAAGAGTTGAACTCAGGTCTGCTCGTCTACAAAAAAGCTTAACATTCTGTTAAGCTTGAAGCTTTGTGTATTAATTCTTGGTGATAAATCTCGGCAAATCAGAGGCTAGATTCTTATCATTCTCAGGTTCATTGATAATCTCACAGAGCAACATTATCTTAGCCCAGGTCCTCTAGAATGCAGAGCCTGAGGCAAAGATAAAGTGCCTATTATTTGGAATGTGCAAGACCAAGGACTTGAGGGAGAGTAATAAACAGAAATAAGGCAAGGAAAATTGTGCAACAGTGCTATGGTTCCTCACTGGCTACTATTTCACAACCAACTAACTGCAAGGAGATTTGGCAGGTGGCTGGTAGATCTCAAGCTGCCCGCAGGATTTCTCTGGAGGGGTTGCAAGGAGGAACAGGGCCTCTGAGCATTCCACGGAAGAGACAATGCCGGGGAATTTTCTTCCCAGTGCTACTCATCTCTCATTTCCTATTGGTTAAGGTTTACTCCATCAGGACTCCCCTTCGGGTCGGGTCCTCTGGCTCCCTGATGGCTATACAAAAAGCCAGATCCCATCCCCCAGAGTGTGGTGCTTCGAGTCTGAAAGTGGAGGCCAACCTGGTGAGTGGTTTCAACCTAGAGAAAGAAAAAAAGGAGGATCAAGAGACTCAGATAAGACATAAAGGGTCCGTACCCAGTGCAAACTCGAAGAGAACACTGCCACGGGCACGTGGATGTTGCTCTTTTCAACAGGAGACACTTGGGCCAATCTCAGAAACGACTGCATAGCCGAAGGGCTCTGAGAAATAATCCTTAACCTACAAATCAGTGGAGAAGCCAGATCTGTGAAGACGCTTTCAGTCTAGGAGTATTCACTCCTAGGAGGACTTCAGCCTCAGTGAAGTCAGGTCGGCATGTAGCTACTGAGCTGGTCTCTTCTCGGAAGCCCCGAGCATCAGAGAGGTCTGCTGGCTCTCCCTTGAACTGTGGGCAATTGCTTTTGCAGCCCTGTTTGCAATAGCAGGAAGGTAGAAACAATCTGTTTAGATAAATTATAGAACACCAAACAAGAGAATTCTACCCAGTGGTTGAAAAAAGAATGAGGCATTTCTTTATGTTCTGACACAGGAATGTATTTAAATCCTTTTAAATAAATAAAAAAAGCATAAATTACATAATGGCATATATGTTATGATTCCATTTGTGGGGAGAAAAAAGGTAATACTATATATGCTTGTACCAGCATTAAAAAATTCTCTAAAGGTATAGAAAAACCTGTTGAAAGATATTGTTAGGAGCTAGCCCTGATGGTCTAGTGGTTACAATTCAGCACTCTCACTGCTTCAGCTGCCTGGGTTCGCTTCCTAGTTGCAGAACCACACCACCTGTCTGTTGTGCTGTGGTGTGGTGGCAGCTGACATAGAAGAACTAGAAGGACTTACAACTGGGATATACAACTATGCACTGGGGGGCTTTGGGGAGGAAAAAAAATAAAAGAGGAAGAGTTGCAACAGATGTTAGCTCAGGGCAAATCCTTTCCTGCAAAAAAAAGAAAATAAAATAGAGGGGCTGGCTGGGTGGCGTAGTGGTTAAGTTTGTGCACTCTGCTTTGGTGGCCCAGGGTTCACAGGTTCAGATCCTGGGCATGGACGTATGCATCGCTCATCAAGCCATGCTGTGGTTGTGTCCCACATACAAAATAGAGGAAGATGGGCATGGATGTTAGCTCAAGGACAATCTTCCTCAGCAAAAAAAAAAAAATAGTGTGAAAGCTCTGAGGAGAGAAACTGGGGGGGAGGGTAGGAGAGGTCTTTATTTTTTACCTTATGCATATGTATAGTATTTGAATTATTATTATTATTTTTTTTTTTACTTATTTTTCCCCCAAAGCCCCAGTAGATAGTCGTATGTCATAGCTGCATGTCCTTCTAGTTGCCGTATGTGGGACGCGGCCTCAGCATGGCTGGAGAAGCAGTGCGTCGGTGTGCGCCCGGGATCCGAACCTGGGCCGCCAGCAGTGGAGCACGCGCACTTAATCGCTAAGCCATGGGGCCGGCCTTGAATTATTTTTAATGCACACATTATTTTTAAATAAAAATTACAAGTAAAATGAAACATTGTATTTATAGTTAACAATTCTGTATTGTCCATTGAATTTGTTGAGTGGAGATCTCATGTGTTCTTACCACAGTAAAATAAAATAAAAAAAAAGTGAAATGAAAAAGTATAAATAAGACATGCTCGAGGTAGAAACTGTTAAAAATATGAAAAAGGGTAAGGAGGAAAATAAAATTCACCTATGACTCTGCCAACTGGAGACATTCACTATTAATATTTCATGATGTTCCTTCTAGTATACTTTCTGTGCATGTACATACATAATTTTAATTTGGATGAGATCATACACATGTATAGTTTGTCACTCTAAATTTTATTGAGTCAGTGTTTTTCCAGGTTAAAAAAGAAAATCTCTAAACCACTATTTTTGATGACCATATAATATTCTACTTTGTGGCTGTCCTATAATTTGTTACCCATGTATCTGTTTCTTCACTGCCCTTCTTATGCTCTTTTCCGTTATCAGATAAACTATCAGGTGTGCCTGTTCTTGGCAAAGCTCTGGGCTCTAACCACACTGCAGTATCTTCCTTCTAAGATAGTAGGGAGGGTGGCCTCGGGGACCGCCCGGCACTGTTTCCTGCACATGTTGGCAGCCCCTTAGAGAGGCCTCCCTGACTATCATTTCTAAATATCATTGCCTTCCCCACTCTCTAGCTCCTTACCCAGCTTTATGTCATTGTTGTAAATAGTGGTAATGTAGTATTTTTGGCTCCTAGCATTGTGGCCACCTTACATGCCATATATGTCTTTGTTTATTGTCTGTCTCCCCACCTGGATCGCGAGCTCCACAGACAGCAGGGCCTTTGTGTGGTTTTGTTCTCTGCTGTGTCCCCTGTGCCTAGATCAGTGTCGGGCACATGGTAGGTTGTCAAAAAACAGGAGCATACAGGAAGAGGATGTTCATTGTTTCTATTCCTCTTTTCTACTTAAAAAAAGTAATTACTATTCAATTCCTAAATATAAATACTACCTAGGCAGCCCCTGTGAAATCAGTATGATGTATTGCTTGGGTTTCTACTGTTTGTTCTTAGAATTGCCAAATGTTAGACCTCAATAGGGGACCCATTACGTGATGTAATCCATCCTTTTACAGATAAAAGGATAATTTAGATTCATCACGGTAGTAATGGATGGGAAAGTGAAGGAGGGGAAGAACAAAAGTATTTAACTCCCCAAGAAGTTTACAGTCTAGACAAGAAGAGAAGATTAAGACACATGAGAAAATGGTAAACAGTTTGAGGCAATATATCATTATGTGTCACATGGTGTATGTAACTCCATTTCTACCTTGGAGGATTTTATAATCTCATAAAAGACTATTTAAACAAATGATGTATTTATGTGTTAGGTAAAGACTGAAGCAGTGAGAATGGCAATAGGGAGATAAGCTTTGGGAGCAGACTGGAGGGAACGATTCATTTTGCCTGGAAAAGTTAAGGAAGGAATATTTAAGCTGGTGTTGAAGGGTATGTAGAGTGCTGGTCAGAGGCAGGGGTATGGGGATAAAGACATTAGAGGCAGAGGTAACTATACAAGTAAAGGCAGGGAGAAATGAAATGCTTGGCACAATTGAAAAGTGGCAACTCTCTTGCACCTAGAAGACAGAAGGAGAGGAATTCAGGTGATGAGGGCTGGTCAGACAGGGAGGAGTGATGGACTGTGAGACAGAGGGAGCTCTTGGGCCAGATGGTACCTCTGTGCTGAGGGTTTATCAGTGCAATGGAGAGAAATTGAAGGTTTTTCAGTAAGAATGTGACAAGATTAGATCTGGGTCTTAGACCATTCTGATAAGAGGATCAATGGCATATGGGGATTGAGGTGGAGAGGAGAGCTAGAAACAGTAAAACAAGAAACTTTTGCAATTGATGGTTACAGTGTGAGTAATGAAGATCTGGATTAGGAAATCCCTGGAAATGAAGTAGAGATGGTTTTAGAGATTCTTCAGAAGTAAATTGGAAGGATGGCCTTGGAGACCTAACGAAAGTCCTAGGAGTGTGTATAGGTGAAATAAATATGGACCGTGTTATCAGGTCAGGAGGGAGATGTCTCTACGTTTTCAAACTGTGGCCTTAGCCAAGCAAACGAGGGGAGGAGCGAAAAAAAAAAAAAAAACCAACAATAATAACCGTGAAAAGTAAAAAAAAACAAAGTGAATCCCTCCCTCCACCCCAACCCCAAGTAGCCGAGGTCCTTTCTGTTCTAAGAATCCCGACACAAAAGCTGCATGTTGAAAAGCCCAGATGACTAATTCAGCTTTTCTAAACTCCCCCCGCCCCGGCTTCCTTCTCAGAAGACTCTGAAGAATCTCTGCTGAGGCAGAAAAGCCTTTTCTGGTTTGCACACAATCACCGTATTACACTGGACAGAGCCTTTCCTCCGCCACGTTGGAAAAGAGGCCATTGCAGCTCAAGATGGCAACCATTATGGGATGCTCTGTGACTAAACAAAAAGCGGGTGCTCCGCTGGGTTACAGACTTTCTAACAGCCTAGATGAACTCCCCATGCTGCCTTATTCCTTCATGACCCTCACCTCTCCGCTCACGCTAACCTGTCCGTCACTCAAACAGTATCCACGCACACCATTGGTTTCCATCCCTGGCAAGACGGCCTCAGGCTGGACGTAACCTTTCACTCATTTCTCAACTAGATACACTCTCTTGTTGCTTTTTCAAAATTTCTCCTTTCCACAAGGCTTTCTTGATCAACTTCTCTCATTCTGCTACAAAATCTGTGACCCGCTTTGTTGTCGGTATCCTGTGGCAGCTGTGTTTATATTTGTTGTGCGTGTGCTCTCTCTCTGTTATTTGATAGTAAGTCTCTTGTAGGCTCTTCTCTGCTCAACCCCTTTTCGGTGACAGCTAAACAGTGTCAAAGATAGACACAGCTGGCACTACCACTGGCACAGTGAGAGTGGTAAGGGCAGATTTTAGTCAATAATCTATTGTGCAATAGAGCAAAGAGTCCAGTGTGAACCGAATTCAACTTTGATTTGCAGAGAGATGACAGGGCATTTTAAAGAGAGAAGGAGGGAAGATAGAGGAGGGTGAGCAGGAACTCTGTAGAATCAGGGAAGTGAAAACTTACAAAAAGTTGGGGTCGGGGTGGGGTTGGTCCATGTGAAGCCTATCTGGATTTGCTAACTGGCACTTACTGAAGACAGGCTCCTACCCACCCAAAAGGACCAGGAGGATCCCTACCTTCTGGTGTTGGCTGGAACAAGCAGTAAGTGCTTCTGGCAGCCTTGAGTTTCCTCAGGCAGACACTTTAAGAGGGGCTTGAGTCATCCTAGAGACTTGGCCTTGATCTGTTAGAAACCACAGTAATGTTTGTTCAAGTCTTTATGGGCCAAGATTGGGGCCTGGTGGGGAAGAGAGCCTGCAGAAGCTTGGCTACAGTTTGGTCAAGGAGGGAATCTTTGTCAATAGGTCAAGAAAATCAAGAACAAATGGGAAGATGTCTACTCTGATTTCAATAGAAGGTTTTGAGACAAGGAGAGGACTATTACAGGGAAATTAGATAAGGGATTTTTTTTTTTTTTTAATGCCTTGAACCCTGTCCACTGTTGGGTTCATGTGTTTCATGATTTTATTTATTTATTTTTTCCCCCAAAGCCCCAGTAGATAGTTGTATGTCACAGTTGCACATCCTTCTAGTTGCTGTATGTGGGACGCAGCCTCAGCATGGCCAGAGAAGCGGTGCATCGGTGCGTGCCCGGGATCTGAACCCCAGGCCACCAGCAGCGGAGCGCGCGCACTTAACCGCTAAGCCACGAGGCCGGCCCAGGGATCATTTTAATTCCACTGCCCACTGAAAAGACTGCTGAATTCCAACCAGCAAAAGCTAGGTATATTGTCCATACTGCGTGCTGCTAAAATCCAAACAACAAAACTAGTTACTTCATCTGTATCTAGTGTTTTGGATAAACAAAAATGCAGTTGACTTGTTATTTAAGACATTGTTCCCTTAAGGAAAGTGATCTTTTCTCTCAAATATGAAACTTTATCGCTTAAAAGTAGTTAAATATCAGTTCATTAGCCTTTACTGTGTGCATTTTGTAAATGTAGACCGTTCCTTTTTTGTTTTATGCCTCTTTCTACTTGAAATTGGTGATTCAACTTATTTTACTTGATATTCTGATCTGCTGTGGTTTATGACTAGTGACATAGTGACCCCCGTTTTCCCACATGATGTTCATGATAACTCCCTCCATCAGGGTCCAAAAGGCTAAAAGATGAGGTGGACGTGTATGGGAATAGACTTCAAATCTTAATGTACTGTTTATTGAAAGTGAAAGGATTAAAGAGCTAGAGAATGAACAATCCAGTTGTTTGCAGGAAATGAGTCGTTTTTCAACTGAGATACAATTTACTGACAGTGAAATGCACAGGTCTTAAGTATACAGTAACCCCTTATAACAAATGCATTTACCTGTGAAACTCATACACCATCAAGATAATCGAGGTATAGATATATTTCAATCAACCAGAAAGTTCTTCACCTTCTTTTCCAGTCAATCCCTATCACTTGGAGAAGTAACCACTGTTCTGATTTCATCATAAATTTGTTTTTTTCTGCTATAGAACTTCATATACCTGGAATTATACAGTGTGTACTCTTTTGGGTCTGACTTCTCACACTCGGTATAAAGATTTTGAGATTCACTCATGTTGTTAGTAGTTTGTCAATTTTAACTACTGAAGAGTATTCCGTTGTGTGAATATGCCACAGTTTGTTTATTCTGTTGATGGACACCTGGACTGTTTCCAGGTTTTGGCTATTATGAATAAAGCTGCTGTGAACATTCTTACATAAGGCTTTTTGTGGACATACGTTTTCATTGCCTTTGGATAAACACATTGCTGGGTCATAGGATTAGATGTACGTTTATCTAAGAAACTTCCACTTTTCCAAAGCGGTTATACCATTTTACATTCTCCCCGGCAATGACGAAAGTTCTGTTTGCTCCACATCCTTGCTAACATTTGATGTTTTCAATCTTTTAAATTTTAACCATTCTAGTGAATTTGCAGTGGTATCTTATTGTAGTTACTTTGCATTTCTCTAACAACTGATGATATTGAGCACCTTTTTATATGTTTATTGGACATTCATATACCGTCTTTGTGAAGCGTCTGTTCAAGTCTTTTGCCCATTTAAAAGACTGTGTTGTCTTTTGATTATTGCATCATAGGAGTTGTTTATATAGTCCAGCTAAAAGTCCTTTGTCAGATTTATATGTTGTGAACACTTTCTCCTGGGCTTTGGCCTGTCTATTCATTTTCTTAATGGTATCTTTCGATGAGCAGAAGCATTGAATTTTGATGAAGTCCCAATTTATCATTTCCATTTTTGGTTAATACTTCGCGTTCTTTCTAAAAACAAAAGCATTGCCTATCCAAGTTTGTGAAGATATTCTTCTACATTTTCTTCTAGGAGCTTTATAGGTTTAGCTCTTACATTTGTGTTTATGATACACCCTGAATTAACTTTTGTATATGGTGTGAGATAGAAGTTAATTGTTTTTTCCCCCAATTCTGACACCTACTTATTCCAGCACCATGTATTGAAAAGGTCTTCCTTTCTCCATTGACTTGCTTTCGTGTTCTTGTGGAAACTCTTTTGACTGTAGTATATGTGTACCTCTATATCTGGACGCTATTCTATTGAACCGATTGTCTATCCTTTTGCTAATACTTTCCTATCTTGATTACTGTACCTTTATGGCAAGTCTTGAAGTCAGATGGTGTAATTCCTTTAACTTCATTTCTTCTTGCAAGACGGTTTTGGCTATTCTAGTTCCTTTGCCTTTCTATATAACTTTTAGACTCAGCTTATCAATATCTACAAAAAAGCACAAAGATTTTTGTTGTTTGTTTTTTGATTTTTTCCTGAGGAAGATTTGCCCTGAGCTAACATCCACTGCCAATCCTCCTCTTTTTGTGTGTGAGCCACCACCATAGCATGGCCACTGACAGATGAGTGGTGTAGGTCCACACCCAGGAACCGAAGCCAGGCCACCGAAGCAGAGCGCACCGAACTTAACCACTAGGCCACCGGGGCTGGCCCAGCATGAAGTTTTGATAGCTTTAAAAATAACAATTCACTCTCCTTAGAGATGTTGAAAGACTTCTATATTAAGCTGTTCTTGATTTTAATTTCTAAGACAAAAGAACTGTGGCTAAGCTCCAGTTTTTGCTCAAATGTGAAGTTTAATCTGTGTGGTTTCAGGGGAAAGGTGGAAGGGAGTTAGTGGAGATCTGGGAAAACATTTGGGGAGAAGATTGTAGAAGTGCAGAATGAAGCGGCTTACAGAGGCTGAACTTTTGGGGGGATGGGAGTATGTTGGGGGATCCACCTCCAAGTTCCTTCTTTCTTGATGGAATACATTAAAATGGTCCATAGGGGCCCGCCCTGTGGCTTAGTGGTTAAGTGCGTGCGCTCCGCCGCTGGCGGCCCTGGGTTCGGCTCCCGGGCGCGCACCGACGCACCGCTTCTCGGGCCATGCTGAGGTGGCATCCCACATACAGCAACTAGAAGGATGTGCAACCATGACGTACAACTATCTACTGGGGCTTTGGGGAAAAAAAAGGAGGAGGATTGGCAATAGATGTTAGCTCAGAGCCAGTCTTCCTCAGCAAAAAGAGGAGGATTAGCACGGATGTTAGCTCAGGGCTGATCTTCCTCACAAAAAAAAAAAAAAAAAAAGAGTCATCCTGAACACGGATAATGCAATTGTGGTGGGCAGTATGAGTCTTTCCCATGTATTCACAAGTAGCTCATATAAAATGTAGTCATCTGTGTTCTAAGCAAAAACAGATTTTTTTTTTTTGGGTGAGGAAGATTAGCCCTAAGCTAACATCCATTGCCAATCGTCATCTTTTTGCTGAGGAAGATTGGCCCTGGGCTAACATCTGTGCCCATCTTCCTCTAATTTATATGTGGGATACTGCCACAGCATGGCTTGATAAGCAGTGCACAGGTCCGCACCAGGGATCCGAACCTGCGAACCCCGGGGCCGCTGCAGCAAAGCATGCAAGGTTAATCACTACACCACCAAGCTGGCTGCAAAAACAGGTTTTTAAAAATAATTTTTGAATATAAACATCAAAACAAGAATATATATGAAGTATAGATTAAGAAAGAATAACAAAAGGGAAAAAAGGTAAAAAAAAAAAAAAGAAAAGAGAAAATAAGATTTCCAGGCAGTACGTCCATTATATAGTACCAATCCTCAGTAACACAGGTATCCCATATGCTCAGTTAAGGTCCCCCCAAATCCACTGTAGTGAACAAGTGGTCCAGAGACCACTTAATGTTTGCAACTTTAAACCTGTGTCTTTATAGTGTTAAATATGGCCATACCTTTCCTGTTTCTGTTTCTATTTTGTATAATTCCTCACTCACCCACTCTTCACCCTCTGCCCTGACTTCTATTGTCATTGATATTGTCCTTTCAACTACTTATGTTTTTCTCTTTGTACTCCATTTTTATTCCCTAATTTGCATCTCATAAACCATAGAACTTTCTCCCCCTAGACTGCAAGCTCTGGGAGGAAAATAACTGTGTGTTTTGTTCACGACCATGTGCCCAGGCTCTAGCAAGTGCCGGACAAGTGACAGATTCTTAGTCAATCCTTGCTGAATGAAAAAATGACAAAACAAAATCTAAAATATGCAATTCCCTCCCTACCTTATCTCTTGAAAGTTTAAATGACGCCTCATAAATTTTTATCTTATCTGGGTTAGGTTGGGGCCAGAAACGATTTTACTTGAACCTAAGCCTACTTTAGTGTCTAGCATACTTCTATATAAAAGTGGGTGTATATGTTTTTCTCATCTTGTAATACTCATTTAGGAATGATAAGTATTTCAAGTTTATGTATATGAATAGTTTGAGGACATACTTTTAAAAGCAGAGCAAAGCAGAAGGATGGATAATTATTTCTTAAGTCCAAGATTCTTTAATAGTAGCCATCCAACATAGTGTCTGCGAAGGACCAGCTTCCTCTGCAGACACAAATTTCTGCCATCGAATCTCCTTCCTGATCCATTTTATCTCAGGAGATGTCCCTTTGTCAAATTACCCCTGGGGAATCTGGACAGGCACATCCCACCGTGGATTCTTCTTCCCTCCAGGACATGTACAAAGAAGTCAGGTTAAAACAAGTGTCAAGGAGAACACTGAAGGAGGAAAAGAGAAGCTTGAAAATGAAGATCAAAGACAAATGATGGTCTTCTATCCTCAGTCTTTACGCTTTTTCTGGGTGAACTAATTCATGCCATGGTTTCAATACCACTCAATGTTGATACATCTCTCAGAGCAGTTCTCTACCTAAGATTCAACAGAGCTACTATGTTGCCCCTCTCCCGGCAAAAGTATACCTCTTCCCGTGTTTGCATCTCCCTAGACACCAAAGGACGATGCCATTGAGTGACCCTTGATCTCTAGTAGCCTGTTCTGCTACTAAAGCTCTATTGAGTTGATCCCTGAAATCCCTGGCTTTTCTCCTTGTCCGCTTTCCTGTTTCTCTTGCCTTAAGTCGGGATTTCATCAGCTGCTTGCAATACTTTCCTCATTGGCATGCCTGCTTTGCCCTAATCCATCCCACCTTTATTCATTCATTCAAAACAAAAATATTTGCTCCTTACTGGGGGCCAAGAAGTGGGCGAGGCACTGGAAATATCAAGACCACTAAGACAGCAGCCCTGGGCCTCAAATGGCTCACAGTCTATTGCATGAGGTAGATATACAAACAAACGATTGGAGAATCATTTGATAACTGTAGCGATAGAAATATAGCCAGGGTATTACGGCAGCATCAAGAAGGGCACAGAATCTAGCATGGGTGGTGTGTGTGTATGTGTGTACGTATGTGTGTGCGTGATTAGCGAAGTCTTTCTGTAAGGTGATGACTTGGCTGGGACTTAGAAGAGGAAGGTGTGAGTGAGGTTGTGAAGGTGTGAGTGAGGTTGTGAAGACTGTGAAGGCTGAGGAACAATCCTAGCCAAAACACAGGAGCAAGGAAGAACATGGTGTGTGTGTGGACCAACAAATGTTTTCATATTGCTGGTACACAAAATGTCCAATGAGAGTGGTGAGAGATGAGACTGTGTAAGTAGGCAAAGGCCAGATCATAGGGGCACTTGTATACCGAGTTAAGGAGTTTGGACTTTTAATCTAGAAAATGAAGGCGATCCATTGATGGTTCCATGCCAGAGAGTAACATGGACATAATATCATTTTAGGTAGATTACTCTGATAACAATGCAGAGCATAGATTTAGGAGACATCTGCTGTAGTAGAAAACCTGAACGAGGACATAGATAGGCATGGAGTTGGGAAAGCTATAGGCAATAAAATCAGCAGGAGCTGGCAATTCTCTAGATGTACCATTCGAGGAAGAGGGAGAGCAAGGATAACATAGGTTTCTAGATTGGGTGTGTGGAGGAAGGTACCATCATTAGAGCTAGAGAATATGAGGGGAGGAGCAGATTTGGTGGAAAAGATGATAAAGTCACTTTTGGATGAGTCTGAAGTGCTTGTGGAATGTTCAGCAGGCAGCTGGATATAAATATCTGAAAAGGAAGGGACCTAGCCCCCAGATATCCTGGCCAGTGGTCAGCAGTTATCTGCATCTGGCTGTCTCTCCAGGGTGCCCAGTGGCAGGCAGGTACAGCCCTCAGTGGATCAGTGCAAAGTGAAGGAGATACTGTTTCCCTCCAAGCCCTTCTGTGAGATTTAAGCCTGGCAGTGTGATCCCTGCTCTCTGGCCTACTCCTGCAAAAAGGGCAGATCTGTTGGCTAGTGAAGAGTGAATTTTCGTTGATGATCCTGGTAACTTTGACTTAGGAAGAGTGTGGGTTAATAATTTTGAACCTCTTTTCACATAACAAACTTGTTTCTGATGTTTTTGTCCCTGGCAGACTTGTCCAGTATAATTTATCCAGCCTATCTGGAGGATGAATGGAGTGGACCTAAAATGAAGACAGTTTTCCCTTTGATTTGAGAGGCTGTTGGGGCGGTAGAGGGAGACGGTGCTGAAGGCGGTGCAGAGGACCATCAGGTGGGCTACAGATTCTCAATTTATTTTATACCTGTTCTTCATTAGAGGTTGCAATGTTTCTTCAGTCTTTTCCTCATCATCCCCAAGTCAGATAAAAATAAAGAGTGTTGTCCTTATAATGTCATTAAACATTCAACTTTATTGAGACTGTACCATGTGTCCAGAACTGTTGTATGTGCTTGGGATATAAAAATTACCGGGACATAGCCCTTGCCCTCAGGAAATTCAGCCTAGAATGGTAGTTCTCAATGCTAGTTCTCAATGCTCTAGAGTTACCTGGAGCTTGAAAAACATCCGGCACCCCACCCCAGACCAATTGATTCAGAATCCCTGGGGTAGGGTTTGGATATCAGAAGTTCTTTTTTTTTTAACCTTTTTATTATGGAAAAGTTGAAGATAGAACTTTATCTATCAAGATAGATAAAGATAGAGAGACTAGTATAATGGTGCCCTTCCCCCCATATATACATCACCCAGATTCAATAATTATCAACAAATGGCCAATCTTACTTCTTCCATAACCTCTCCCACTCCTCCTCACTATTGGATTGTTTTATAGAAAATCCCCCAATGTACATCATCTCATCTTTGATTATTTTTTATTTATTTATTTTTTTGTGAGGAGATCAGCCCTGTGCTAACATCCGCCAATCCTCCTCTTTTTTTGCTGAGGAAGACGGCCCTGGGCTAACATCTGTGCCCATCTTCCTCCACTTTATATGGGACGCTGCCACAGCATGGCTTGCCAAGCAGTGCGTCGGTGCGCGCCCGGGATCCGAACCAGCGAACCCCGGGCCGCCGCAGCGGAGCGCGCACACTTAACCACTTGCGCCACCGGGCCGGCCCCTCATCTTTGATTATTTTGATATGTGTTTTTAAAATTATTCATAAAGCACAATATCTTTATCATATCTAAAACGATAAATAAAATTTCGTAACATCATCAAATATCCAGTCAGTTGTCTGATTTCCCCAATTGTCTCATGAACAACTTTTTGCAGTAGGTTTGTTTGAATTAGGATGCAAGCAATGTCTGCACATTTCTTTTGGTTAATAAACCTCTTGCATTTATTTTAATCTATAGGTTCCTCCTCACTCTTTTTTCTCTTCTTTGTGACTTATTTTTGAAGAAACATGGTCATTTGTCCTGTAAAATCTCTCACATTTTGGATTTTGCTGACTGCATCCATATGGTCTTATGCTGTTCCTTTGTTCCCTTTATTTTATGTAAACCAATAATTAGATCTATTTCATATTCAAGTTGGAATTTTTTTTTTTTTTGGTGAGGAAGATTAGCCTTGAGCTAACATCTGTGCCCATCTTCTTCTATTTTGTATGTGGGATGCCTGCCTCAGCATGTCTTGATGAGAGATGCATAAGTCTGCGCCCGGGATCCAAACCTGCGAACCCTGGGCCGCCGAAGCGGAGCGTGCGAACTTAACTACTACACCACGGGGCCGGCCCCTCAAGTTGGAATTTTTAGCAAGGATATCTCTTAGGTGATGATGTATTTCCTATTGTATCATATCAGGAGACATATCAAGTCTGGTTGCCACTCTTTTTGTGATTAGTGGATATATCTTGATAGATAAGATAATAGAGCAAATTGATGATGATGCTAATATCGAAAAGAACTAAGGGGACCAGCCTCGTGGCTTAGCCATTAAGTGCACACGCTCTGCTACTGGTGGCTCGGGTTCGGATCCCAGGCGCACACCAACACACCGCTTGTCCAGCCGTGCTGAGGCTGCGTCCCACATACAGCAACTAGAAGGATGTGCAACTATGACATACAACTATCTACTGGAGCTTTGGGGAGAAAAGGGGATAAAAAGGAGGAGGATTGGCAATAGATGTTAGCTCAGCGCTGGTCTTCCTCAGCAAAAGAGGAGGATTGGCATGGATGTTAGCTCAGGGCTGATCTTCCTCACACACACAAAAAAAACACCTAAGATTTTCAGCAGAAGAAAAAAGAGAAATATAAACATAAAATCAATATAGGTGAATAAAACCCTTTTAACCCTAAATTTGAGTTGAAAAGGTCAGAATGAAATCCTAATGTATTTTCTCCTTTAAAAAAAAATACTCATTTCCTAACTCTGTTCACAGAAAAGGCCTATAAAAAATAATCAGCTTAAGAGCAATCCACACCCTTAAGCCCATATTATAGTCTCTAAACATCATTTCTCACTAAAAAGTCCCAAAACTCCTTGGAGAAATGCGTGGGTCAGGTCTGGAGCAGGAAACATATGAAATGAGTCTGGGATTTTCTTGCCTTTCCTGTACATACCTCAAGATATATGAGGAGTAGATAAAGAAAAGTGCTTTGTGAAAAAATTCTAATACGTGAAAAAGGAAGAAAAGAATTAGACTACCGTCGTTTTGTGTCTCCCAATGAAATAATGGCTCTAGGCACAGTACAATGTTAGGTTCTTTTGTTTCATCTTCCTATTTTACTATCTTATTCTAAAAGAGAAGGAGTATAATTTTTGGGTCCTCCATGTGCCAATCTTTAGAATGGTCTGTACCTTGCCCTAACGGCCCTTCACCTCCCAAGTGATCAGGCTGAGGGTGTACATTCTTCAGTGATCACAGGGAGGTTGTACTGGTATCAGGAGTGCTAGTTCAGCTTTCTCTTCAGTGGAACTGCCCCTTCCTGGGAAACGGTCTTGCCAGGTCATTAATAACAACAAAGGAATTCTATTCCAGGAGGTCTTACCCCCTGGGTCTCGTGTTGCTGAGGACTTCATGCGATTCCTATGAGCAATTAGTGATTAACCACGCCAACAGCTGGCCACATTACCCCAAGGGGATTTGTCATACCCACTGGTGGGACTTTGTTCCCTGATCTCTTGATTATCTTCCAGAAAGTTATGATGACTGCCTGGCCAGATGCCCTGCTCACTGGACGAGTAGAGTGGAAAAGTGGGCAAATAGCCAAGCAGCACATCCATCAAGCCTGTGATCACAGTGTTCCCTAGGGAAAATTCACGGCCATGGGATGGTCTCCCCTTGTTCATCCTAGGTGGAGCTGAGCACCAGACTCCCTCTTCCTTGTGCCATGGAGCATCTAAGCTAAAAGATGGAGGAAACACTGGCCCCTCCTCTGTCATCAGGACTGGGTGCCATCTCCTACTTTCTGGTCTGATCCTGCCAAATCAGCGTTCAGGTTGGGAGAATCACCAGCCCTCTCACAGTGTGATCAGCGGGCTGGGGTCCAAGGCTTGCAGTGACAGCTCTTTGAGGTGGCATGCCGGTGGCAGGATTTTCCACATGAATGTTTAGGATTGAGGAAGTTCCAGCCCCAGCCCCAGCCCTGGCATCATTAGGATGAGGGGGATGCTGGGATCTAAGCCAACCAGAATGGATCACCTTAAGCACAGGGCCACAATGGGTTTCCAGGGAGCTTCACAGGAGGCCCGCTCCTTTTCTGGGAGACTAGTCTGCAGGGGATCAATCTTGGGCATATTGATCCTTTCATCTCTAGACACTTGGGTCATTTCCAGGCTTTTGCTTTTAGAAATAGCGCAGCAGTGAACAGCCTTGTGTCCACCTCCTTTGGAAATTTACCATCATATCTTTGGGACTGAGTCCTGGAAGTGGGATTAAAAACTGGGTCAAAAGCCAAATGCAAAATTTCTGGATATTACTTATTCCCTTCTTTAAGGGTTATGCTATTTCATCAGAATTTTTAAAAAGTTTTCTAAGCAATTCTAATGTGCAGGCAGTATTGAGAAACACTGGTCTAGAATAGAGTTCTGAAAATTTCTTGATGGTATCAGTTACCTTGTCATAGTGTGCTTTTCAGACCGAACTGAAATCAAGACAGTGAGTCTTAGGAAGGAGGAGCAGACTCTCTCCCTTAGAAAAGTCAGACGTCTAAGAGAGGGATCCCTAGTGTTGGCCACGGAGAAGGCACTGGCCACCTGTTGAGAAGGCCCCAAATAGAAAGTCAGGGACCAAAGTGAAAGCCTTGTGAGTTGTGTCAGTCCTTTTGGGATGGAGTCTAGAAATATCAAGAAAGCCTGCAAGTGAGTGTGAGCTGGCTATGGTCCATCTAAAATCTTGACTCTCTAAGATGAATTTTAAAAATATTTATTGCACTCTTCTAATTTCCTTCAAATATTCCTTAATATTTAGTAAATATTTAGTATTTGAAAGTCTCCCCCCCACCCCACTACTCTCCTTAAACATACAATCCTCAACTTCATTCATGATAGGAGACTTGTAATACCATCTTTTTTATCACTTTTTGTGTGGGTGTGAGGAATATTAGCCCTGAGCTAACATCCGATGCCAATCCTCCTCTTTTTGCTGGGGAAGATTGGCCCTGGGCTAACATCCATGCCCATCTTCCTCTACTTTATATGGGACGCCGCCACAGCATGGCCTGACAAGCGGTGCATCAGTGCGCGCCCGGGATACGAACCTGCGAACCCCGGGCCGCCCAAGCGGAGAGTGCGCAATTAACTGCTGCACCACCGGGCCGGCCCCCATCTTTTTATCTTTTATCTATCCAGTTGGGAAATATCCAAAAGTCAACATACCACATTGGCAAGGATATGGGAATTAGATACTCTTATATATTGCTGATGGGAGGGTAAATTGGTATAAACCCTTCAGTGGGTGGTGGGGGAGGGTACAATTCAGCAATAGACATAAAAATTACAATTGTATACATCCTTGGATCCAGTAATTCCATTTCTATCATACGTATGTTAACATATATTCAAAATATCATATGCGCATACATATAATAGAATGTTGTTTAGCCTTAAAAAGGAGTGAAATTCTGATATTTGCTACAACATGGATGAAGCTTGGCTCAGTGAAACAGGTGAAATAATTCATAAGTGGCTTATAAATAAATGGCTAAGTGAAATAACTCAGACACAAAAGGACAAATATTATATATTCTCACTTATACGAGGAACCTAGAGCAGTCAGCTACATTGAGAGAGAAAGAAGAGTGGTGGTGACTAGGGCCTGGAGGGGAGGGAGGAATGGGGAGTTATTGTTTTTTTTGTGTGTGTGTGAGGAAGATCAGCCCTGAGCTAATATCCATGGCAATCCTCCTCTTTTTGTTGAGGAAGACTGGCCCTGGGCTAACATCCATGCCCATCTTCCTCCACTTTATATGGGATGTTGCCACAGCATGGCCTGACAAGTGGTGCATCGGTGCGTGCCCAGGATCTGAACCCGGGGCCACCAGCGGCGGAGCACATGCACTGAACCGCTACGCCACGGGGCCAGCCCGGAGTTATTGTTTAATGGGTACAGAGTTTCAGTTTGGGAAGATGAAACAGTCTGGAGGTGGATGGTGGTGATGGTTGCACAATAATTCCAGTGTGCTTAATGCCACTGAACTGTACACTTAAAATGTAAATTTATGTTATGTACATTCTACCACAATAAAATATCATAAATACAAGTTTATTCATTACAGTACAGAATTCATAACAGTATTATTTATAATAAAAATATTGTAAATAACCTAAATATCCATCAGCAGAGGACTGATTACATATAAATCATTGGTATATTCATATAATGAAATACTATTCAGCTGTTAAAAAGGAAGTTCTTTATACATTGACATGTGTACTGCATATTGTCTTTTTTCCTCTCCAAATTCACTGTTCACCCTTTCTGTCTTGTTTTGTTTTCTGGTAGGCTGCCCTTTCTGGAATGAATCAACTGGGCTCCGTTGTCCTCCAGCTTCTGTTGGTAAGGCCAGGGGGAATCACCAGCAGGAGTTAGTTCCTTAGCTCTCCCCCAGGCCTCAGGTTGGCAGTGGCAGTGTTCCTATTCCAAAGGCCGCAGCTCCTATTGGGCATGGTTTTGGCAATATTGCCCCCCACCCAAGCCTAGTGGTAAAGGAAGCTTCCTATTGTTGCTAGCTCTGGGGTATTTCACCATCCCTTGTTGGTGCGTGGTGAAGTTTTATTGAAGTCTGGACTCAGCGGTGACATGCAATCACTGAGATTGATATGTCAGAACATCCCTGGAATATTGTGCAGGGAGAAGTTCAAATGCTTAGGGAGAAAGAAATGTTTCAATGGATTATTTATGTGTAAACTGCTAAGCCATGTGCTAATCATACACCCCAGGAGGTGTGGAGGAGGCTCGTCTCCTAAGACATTAGAAAGTACATTATTAGTGAAAGGAGCACCAGCATCTTTGAAAAGTCCTGTGGCAGCTGTTCTCTCTGGGCTGGAAATGAGGGTAGGAGATGCTGCAATGGAGTTGTAATGGGAATAATGGAATCCTGGAGGGCTGGAGGCCAAGTGGCAGCAAGAGACAAGGAGGGTGCATTAGTACAATATGCCACGAGGGCTCCTGAAGGGAAATCAGAGGCTTTGCTCTGCATAGGGATCTGTGATGGTGGCTCATTGACACGGGGTCCTTAGGAATGAATAGGTGGGCAGACTTCCAAGGTATTGCTTGCCCTGATAAGCAGAAAAAAATTCTAGGGAAGGTGGACAGAAATCTGACCTTGTTTGATTTCCAGATCTTGCTCGGTTTCCAGATCTAAGACAGTACACAGGCTTGGAGCCCCTTGACTGAGGAGGAGGTAAAACCTGTTGCAGAAGGAAGGACTCTGCAGTGTGGCCACAAAGCTTCCTTGGAGGAACCAGCAGTCATTTACGAGGGTGACTATACAAAAGAAGAAGTTTATACCCAGACCTTCCTGGAGTTTCTAGATACTGGCTCTAACACGATGCTAATTTCTGGAGACCCAATGCTCCACTGTGGTCCCCTGTCAAGAAGGGACTTACAGAGGTTAGGTGATAGATGAAGTCTTGTTCCACACCCATTGCAAAGTGGGTCCATTGGGATCCTGGACCCATCCTGTGCTTATTTCCCTTGTCCCAGATAGTAGAGTGGTAACAGATATTGTTATAAATTGATTAACCCCCATATTGGCTCCCTGACCCCTGGAGTGAGTGCTATTAGGGAGGAAGGGGTCAAATAGAAGCCCCTGGAACTGC
Organism: Diceros bicornis minor; assembly: GCF_020826845.1. NCBI lineage: Eukaryota > Metazoa > Chordata > Mammalia > Perissodactyla > Rhinocerotidae > Diceros > Diceros bicornis. The sequence goes on along the minus strand of NC_080753.1, from coordinate 13,557,622 downwards.
CCCTATCCTGACCTCCAACATAAGATAGTAAATCAAAAGCAATACCACACCCACGGGGGAATTACAGAGATTAATGACTCAATCAAAGACTTAAAAAACACAGAATGGGTAATTTCTACTGTATCTCCATCTAATTCACCTGTTTAGACAGTGTAAAAGCCAGAGTGTCTTGGAGAATGTAGATTATTTCACATTTATTCAGGAGTACTACCAGTCTCAGTTGAGGTTCAGGATAGGGCATCTTTACTGGCACAAGTCAGCACAGCCCCTCACTACCCACCACTGGTTTTCTACCCTTGATTTATCATAGACTTTTTTGATCACTGCTATCAGCAAAGACAATCAAAAGCAGTTTGCCCTCATGAAGCAGGGAGAATAATATATTTACTGTCTTACCTAAGGGCTATGTCCACTCTATATCTGTCACATCATAGTCCAGAGGGAACTTGATCATCTGGATATCTCACAGAGCGTCAAGTTGGTCTGCTGTATTAATAAAGTTGTGTTAACTGGACCTGGTGAGTAGGAAGTAGCCAGGACCCTAAATGCCGTAGTAAAAACCTTGCATGCCAGAGGTTGGGAAATAAGCACCGCAAGGGGCTTGGCCACAGTGGGGATGTTTCTATGGACATCCAGGGGACTGGGGCATGTTCAGGTTGCCCCCCTAAGGTGAGAGGTAAGTTGCTTCACTTTGTACCTTGTACCATAAGGAAAGAGGCACAATGCTTGGGGCCTCTTTTGATTTTGAGTGCAACGTACACTACATTTGGGCATGATGCTCTGACTCACATACTGCGTCAATTCTGAGTGGTGCCCAATGAAAAGACCCTCTAGCGAGTCAAGGCTGTGGTATAAAACACCCTGCCACTTGGGCCTTATAACCCAGCAGACGCAGTGGCCTTGGGGTGTCTGCAGCAGATAGAGATGCTGCATGGGGCCTGTGGCAAGACCCAGTAAAAGAATCACAGCCCAGGTTCCTAGGATTTCAGAATAAGGTCATGTCTTCTTCTTCTGACAACTGTTTCCTCTTTGGAAAGAGCTCCTGGCTTATTACTGGGTCCTGGTAAATGTTGTACTAATGCCTAATTATGGTAAACTAATGAACGCTGTGTCCCAAATTATCCATCATGAACTGGATGCTATCTGACCCACAAAATCATAAAATTGGACATGTGCAGCAGCATTCCAATGTTAAATGGGGATGGAACATCCAAGACCAGGCTGAGGAGGTCTGCAAGACACAAGTAACTGCGTGATCAGGCGGCTCAGACTCCTACATTAGCCCAGGTGCCTGGGCTAATGCGTTGCTACCTCTCGTTCAACTTATACTTCAGGCCACATGGGGATTCTCTATGAGCAGCTAAGAGAGGAGGAAGAGGCACAGGCGTGGTTTACATATGGGCCTATATGGTGCACCGGCTCCAGCAGAGGCAGATGGCCCCTGCTTTCCAGCTCTTGTAGAGATGGCCCTGAAAGTGTGGTGAAGGGAAATTTTCCCACTGGGCAGAACATCAGGTGGACATCTGGTTATCCCCTTTGCATGGGAGGAGAAATGGCCTGATGTATGGGTCAGTCTTAATTTACAGTCAGTGACTAACGCACTGGTCGGCTTGTCAGGGAAAGAACAAGATTAGAAGATTAGGAACAAAGAAATCTGGGGGAGAGGTATGTAAACTGAATAGGCACAGAACATGGAAATATTTGTGACCCATGTGAACGCTCACCAAAGGTCATGCACTGCAGAGGGGTTTCTCAACAATCAGGGGGACAAGAGGATCCTTCTGGTGCATGTCAGTAAATCTCTCTCTCTAGTCACTCCTTTGCTTGCTCAGTGGGACAGAGTACAGCATGACCACGGCAGCAGGGACTTCCCCTCACCCAAGTGATCTGGCTGTCACCACAGCTTGAATGCTCAACCTATCAACAGCAGAGACCATGGTGATCTCCTACTGTGGCACCATTCCCTGGAGGGAACGGCAGACACCTGGTGGCAGGTTGATTACATGAGACCCCTTTTATCATGGAGGGGCAGCAATTTGTTCTTAGTGGATAAATGCATATTCAAGTTACAGATTTCTCTTCTCACAATGCTTCTTCCAGCATTTCTTGACTTACGGAAGGTTTTATCCTTTAGCAAGTATCTGTGAGATAATGGAAAATATATATATTGGTCTCTGCCCCCGGTTCCTGGCACAGGGCTCCTAAAACCCTTGTAATTTCCTTGTAAAATGATAAGAGCACTTGGAGCATCTCTTGTTCTATTGAGGCAGCTCCAGGTGGGCTCCTGGATGGCTCCTGGATGGGTCCTGGTCACCAGAGAGACCCGTTCAGCATTGACCCTGACCAGAGTCACATTTGACGGCAAAATTGTGCAACAACGGCCTCACGCTCTCAGAATTTGTTGGTCTTACCATATGCCCCATCACCTAGAAGCAACTAGCTTGAAAGAATGGTGGAAAGACCTACTGAAGGTTGAGGTGCTATTCTAGAGTATGCAGGATACGCCCTAACCCAGAGACTACTCTGTAGTGGTGTCTGCCTTATAGTCGGGATCCAGGGGTCCAAGAACCAAAGGGTAGAGGTGAGAACGGCCTCTCTCATTGTTCCTTACAGCTCATTTTCAGAATTTTCCCTTTCTATCTCCATAACCTTGCACTCAGTGGGTTTGGAGGTCCAGATGCCCAAGGGAAGAATGCTTTTCCAGGTAATAGTCAGACAGTCTTGTTAAATTGAAAATCGAGACCTCCTCTCTGGTCATTTTTGGTTCTTTTCTTTTCTTTTTTTTTTTTCTTTTGATAAATAGTTCACCAAGTGAACCAAAGACTTTATTTTTTAAAAACGGATTACACCAAAGTACTATGTAGGATCCATATTTGCGGCAGGAAATAAATACTGGAATTTTCAAAACATCAAATGGATAATGAAAAGGCTGAATGAAAAAGCTGAATCAATGGTTATGACTATAATTTTCAGACAATATACAGATTTTCACTCAAGGTCTGGGCTTGATTTCCACATAGTGTTATTTCCATGCATTCCCTGTGCCTATTGGTCATAAAAATGGGAACTCTTGAAAGTCAAGCCCAGCTTTGTCTTGATTTCAAAGAGGCAGATGAAGAGGTGACTCTACTGGTGGGGATGACTAATCTCAATTAACGATAAGAAGATGGGGCTGCTCACAATGGAGGCAGGGTGGGCTCTATTTGAAACCCAGGGGATTCACTTCAGCTATCAATCAAGATAAGACCCCCAAAGACTAACATCCGACAGGGTTGACGCTTGACTATGAGGAATGAGATGGAGACTATGTCTTGGTCTCTTTGGGCTGCTATAGCAAAAATACCATAAAGTAGGTGGCTTATAAACAATCAGCATTTGTTTCTCGCAGTTCTGGAGGCCGAGAAGTCCAAGGTCATGGCGCTGGCAGACTCTGTGTCTGGTGAGATCCCCCGTCCTGGTTCATATACAGTGTCTTTTCACTATGTCCTCGTGTGGCGGAAGGGATGAGGGTTCTCTCTCTGGGGTCTCTTTTGTAAGGGCACTAATCTCATTCCTGAGGGCTCTGCCGTCGTGACCTAGTCACCTCCTAAAGGCCCCACCTCCTAATCCCATCACCTTGGAGGTTAGAATTCCAACACATGAATTTTGGGCAGGACACCAACACCCTATCAGGTAAAGACCCCTCCTTAGCTGAGGTGCTGGCAGAGGGTCGGGGAATGCAGAATGGGGAGTAGAAGAAAGGAGCCACGACTCTCCACTTAGGCTTTGTAACTAGTTAGAGCAGTGAGGAATGTAGCCGCTCTCTGCCCCCTTCCCTCTTAATTTTTTTGGCAATATTTTTAATGAAATATAATTCATATAACATAAAGTTCACCATTTAAAAGTACACAATTTAATGTTTTTAGTCTATGCATATGTTGTACAACCATCACCACTAATTCCAGAACATTTCTGTTATCTCAAGAAGAAACCCCATCCCTGTTAGCAGTTACACCCAGTGATTGTCCACTGACAATCACTGATCTACTTTCTGTCTCTGTGGATTTGCCTATTCTGGATATTTCACATAAATGGAATTATACAATATGTGGCCTTTTGTGTCTGCCTTATTTTACTTAGAATAGTGTTTTCAAGGTTCATCCGCAATGTAGCCTGGATCAATACTTCATTACTTTTATGGCTGAATAATATTCCATTGAATGGCTGTACCACATTTTGTTTAACAGCTCAACAGTTGATGGACCTTAGGATTGTTTCCATTTTTTGGTTGTTATGAATAATGCTGCGATGAACGTTTATGTACATGTTTCTGTGCGGACATGTGCTTCCTTTTCTTTTGGTTATATACCTAGGAGAGGAATAGCTGGGAAATATAATAATTCTGTTTAACTTTTTGATGAACTTTCAAGCTGTTTTCCATAGTGCTGCATTTTACATTCCCACCAACAATGCAAGAGGGTTCCATTTTCTCCACACACTTGTTCGCACTAATTTGTTTATTTATTTATAGCTATCCTAGCAGGTATGAAGTGATATCTCATTGTGGCTTTGACTTGCATTTCTCTAATGACTAAGGATGTTGAGCACTTTTTCATGTGCTTATTGACCATTTGTATATCTTCTTTGCAGAACTGTCTATTCAAATCCTTTGCCCACTTTTTAATGGAGTTTTTTGTCTTCTTATTGTTGTACCATTAGTGTTCTTTATGTATGCTTGATACTAGACTATTATCAGATATATGATTTGCAAATTTTGTCTCCCAGTCTGTGGGTTGTGTTTTACTTTCTTGATGGTATTGTTTAACACACAAAAGTTTTAAATTTTGATGAAGTTCAATTTATCTATTTATTCTTTGGTTGCTTGTACTTTTCGTGTCATAGCTAAGAAACTCTCGCCTACTCCAACGTCATGAGATTTACACCAATGTTTCCTTCTAAGTGTTCAATAGTTTTATGTTTAAGTCGTTTTTCATTTCAAGTTAATTTTCATATGTGGTGTGAGGTAGGGGTCCAAATTCCTTCTTTTCATGTGGATATCCAGTTGTCCCAGGACCATATTTGAAAAGACTATTTTTTCCTTATTCAACGGTCTTGGCACATTTGTTGAAAATCAGTTGAATGTAAGTGTATGGGTTTATTTCTGGTCTCTCAATCTATTCCATTGATCTATATATCTATCCTTATGCTAGTAGCATAATGTCTTGATTACTGTTGCTTTGTAGTAAGTTTTAAAACCAGAAAATATGAGTCCTCCATATTTGCTCTTCTTTCTCAGTGGTTTTCTTGTTTGTTTTGCCTCTTTGGGATCCTTTGCATTTCCATATGAATTTTAAGATCAGCGTATGCATTTCTGCAAAAACAGACAATTGGAATTTTGATAGGGATTGCACTGAGTTTGTAGATCCCCTTGCTAATGTAAATGAAGAGCGATGTAGTGGCTAAAGTTTAATGATTTTGGAATATGACTGAATGACATTACCCTATGATGACATGGTGGCTGATGGGACTTTGTATGTTCCCTGTGTTGGGGACACAGATTTCTCATCTAGACAAAGGACAAAGTAGATGCTGAGAAGTAACGTGTGTGGACAGTGCTGGATATTTTCTGATTTTCCTCCAGATGCACTCTCCACCTTTTTCCGTACTGCTCTGGGCTCCAGGAGGCTGACCTCTGTGGATTGCATCAACCAAGTTCCCTTGCCCTCTGGCCCTTGGTTGGATTCAGCCAATAGGAGGCCCAGCAGGAGATTGGAGAATGAGAAAAAAGAGATGAGAGCATTCCTCAGGCTGCCTCCCTGCTGCGGTGAAGGTTGGCAGTGGCTGTGTTTTTTAAGAAAAAGGGACGCTGCTGTTGGCTCACCCTGTACTGCAGCAACATATCTCTCTGGGTTCTGATAAACAGGCCATCTACCCACCTTTTCAGGCCTAAGGGTACTAGTGGCTTCCCCCTCCCTTATTGGTTTCTCCTAACCCTGCCCAAATCTTTATAAATAGTTCTGTTATTTTTCTGTTTATCACCTGTTTGTAGTGTGCCATCTGCTTCCTGTCCTCCCTGACAGTACAAAACGGAAAGATCTACAAGATATATTGTCAAAGAAGCAAAATACAGAGCACTGTAATACAGTTTTCCCTCGATATCCACGGGGGGATTGGTTCCAGGACCCCCCTCCCCAAACCAAAACCCGGGAATGCTCAAGTCCTTTATATAAAACGGCCTAGTATTTGCATATAACCTACGCACAACCTCCCATATACTTTAAATCATCTGTAGATTACTTATAATACCTAATATAATGTAAATGCTATGTAAATAGTTGTTATACTGTATTGTTTGGGGGAATAATAAGAAAAATAGTCTGTATATGTCTAGTACAGACACAACCATCATAGGCCTTTTGATCTCCGGTTGGTCCTGTGGAAGCGGGACCCGCGGATAAGCGACCTGCAGATGGCCGACTGTATTGAATTGTGCGATATTCTACTATTTTTATAAAAGAAGGAGTAGGGAGAATATATCTTCATGTTTTCTTAAATAGTGTATTGGCTAGGAATTAGATTTAGCTTCAAGTGATATTAAAAAAAAAAAACGGTGGGTTAATGGCCAGCCCAGTGGTGTACTGGTTAAGTTTGCTCACTCCGCTTCAGTGTCCCGAAGTTTGCATGTTCAGATCCTGGGCGTCCACATTTGCACTGCTCATCAAGCCATGCTGTGGGGGCGTCCCATATAAAGTAGAGGAAGATGAGCACGGATGTTAGCCCGGGGCCAGTCTTCCTCAGCAAAAAGAGGAAATTGGCAACAGACGTTAGCTCAGGGCTGATCTTCCTCACACACACAAATAAATAAATAAATAAATAAAATAAAAGATTATTTCTCTCTATAAACGTCTGGGGGAAGGCAGTCCAGAAACGAGACAGGGGATCTGCTGCATGACACTCACAGAGCCAGTTTCCTTCTAGCTCACTGGCCCTCCATCCTTAGGGCCTGGCCTTGTCCTCAGTCCAAGCAACCATCCACGTTCCAGGCAGTGGGATGGAGAATGAGGAGAAGAAGGGACAAAGGCATCCACCAAGGAAGGTTCCACACAGTTCTTCTGTTTATATCCCACCCGGTCACACCTCGCTATAAGGGAGCCCGGGGAATATAGTTTTATACCTGGCAGCCATATGCCCTAGTAAAAATTCTAATATTGTTTAAGAAGAGAATTGATATTGGAAGTAGTTAACAGTCTTTGTCACATATATGCATTTGAAATAACAGAGGAAGAATATGGAGAAACTAATAGCAATGGTTGCCTGGGGAGAAGGTGGGCAGGTAAAAGCGGGGTCGATGCGGGGTCAGTGACAGGGAGAGTTGTCACTGCATTTCTTGTTACATATTTTGATTTGCTAACCATGTATTCATATTACCTATTTACAAACTTAAATAGAGTAATTTAAAAATTCCTCCTTAAAGATAAGTAAATAAAAGAAGATAAAGAAAAAAATGTTCTAACCTGTCTCAACTTTGGTAAGAACACTGGAACCATGGGGTCCAGTAGACTGATGGCCCTGCAATTGGAATAACCTATTTGAAAGAGGAAGGTATAAGCAGGGTGTACTAGCTTTCTATTGCTGTATAACAAATACCACAAATTTATCACCTCAGAATAACAGAAATTTATTATCTTAGTTTCGTGTGTCAGAGCCTGGCGTGTTTTACCTGAGTCTTCTGTTCCAGGTCTCATAAGGCGGAAGTCAACATTTTGGATGGCTGTGTCATCTTCAGGAGGTTCAACCAGGGAAAGATCCACTACCAAGCTCATTTAGATTGTTGGCAGAATTCATTTTCTTACCATTGTCAGCTGTCAACTGGCGGGCACACTCAGCTCCTTCAGGCTGCTCTCAGGTCCTAGCCACATGTCCCCTCCATCTCAGCGACATGCCCCTGTCAAATCTTGCTCATGCTGGTTTGCTCATTTAAGAGCAGAAAACTCTCTGCTCTTAGATGGCTCCCATGATTAGGTTAGGCACACCCAAATAATCCTCTTTTCTTAAAGTCAACTGTGCCCATATAGACCAATGAAATAGAATACAGAGCCCAGAAATAAACCCTCATGTATATGATAAAATGACTTTTGATGAGGGTGCCAAGACCACTCAATGGGGAAAGGACAGTCTCTTCAACAAGTGCTGGTGCTGTGAAAACTGGATATCCACATGTTAATAATGAAACTGGACCCTTATCTCACACCATATACAAAAATTAACTCAAAAGGGATTAAAGATCTAAATGTAAGACCCAAATTTACAGAACTCTTAGAAGAAGACAGGGAAAACTTCATGACATTGGATTTGGCAATGATATCCTGGATATGACACCAAAAGCACAGGCAACAAAAGCAAAATAGACGTATGATACTACACCAAGCTTAAAACCTTCTATGCCTCAAAGGAGACAATCAACATTGAAAGACAACCTATGGAACGGGAGAAATTATTTGCAAATTATATATCTGATAAGGAGTTAATATCCAGAATATATAAAGAACTCCTACAACTAAACAATAAAAAAACCCAAATAACCTAATTAAACAACGAGTAAAGGACTTGAACAACATTTCTCTAAAGATGATATAAATGGCCAAAAAACATGTGAAAATATGCTCAACATCACAATAATCATTGGAGAAATGCAAATCAAAACCACAATGAGATATCATTTCAAATCCATTTGGATGGCTATCATCACAAAAACAGAAAATAACAAGTGTTAGCAAGGACATGGAGAAATTGGAACCCTTGTGCACTGTTGGTGGGATTGTAAAATGGTGCAACTGCTATGGAAAACAGTAAGGTGGTTCCTCAAAAAAATTAAAATAGAACTACCATATGACCCAGCAATCACACTTCTGGGTATATATCCAAAAGAATTGAAAACAGAGTCTCAAAGAGATGTTTGTACACCCATGTTCATTGCAGTATTATTCACAATAGCCAAGAGGTGGAAGCAACCCAAATGTCCATTGATGGATGAATAGATAAAAAAATGTGGTGCATATATATGATACCAAGCACAAAGAAGTTAAAAGATAAGCTTTGCTAACTGCAGCTGTGCATAGTCAGCATAATTAACTGTTGTTTAAAACTAACCAGGTCTTTCTGTCCTTCCTCAGTATATGAGTGAGCTGTCTTTCCCAGGAGGTCAAGGTCCAGACATCAAGATTCAGCCTCATAAGGCCAAACACAGGCTGAAGATGAAAACTAACCAGAAAAGTCCAGACAGTCAAAGGAAAGAAATTCCATCTTCAAGGCCAAACACAGGCTGGTGAGAAGGTGCCAACCAGCAAGGCCACATGCTCCCTCTCCCCTACCTAAAACCCCAGATAAAAACCCCTACCTTTTCCTTTTGAGGAGTTGGATCTGAGTTCTAACTCCCATCTCCTCTTCTGGCTGCCTTTTGATAGTAAACCTCTTTCCTTGCCACAAGCCTGGCTTTTCAGTTATTGGCCCTACTGTGCCACAGGTAAACGAACCTATGTTTGTGTTTGGTATCATATATACAATGGAACGTTGTTCACCCTTAAAAAGGAAGAAAATCCTGTCACATGCTACAACATACATGAACATTGAGGACATTATGCTAAGTGAAATAAGCCAGTCACAAAAAGGCAAATACTGTATGATTCTATTTATATGAGATATCTAAAGTACTCCAATTGATAGAAATAGAAAGTAGAATAGAAGCTGTCAGGGGCTGGGGAAAAGGGGAAATGGGGAGTTGCTTTTCAATGGGTATAGAATTTCAATTTTGCAAATTCTGGAGATCTATTGCACAACAATGTGAATATACTTAACACTACTCAACTGTACACTTTAAAATTGTTAATATGGGACATTTTATGTAATTTCTTTTTACTACAATTAAAAAAAAAGTCAACTGTGCCATGTAATGTAACCTAATCACACCAGTAATATCTCACCATAGTCACAGACTCTACCCATACTCCAAGGAAAGGGGATTACACAAATGTGAATGTTATTTGAGAGTCATCTTAGAATTCTGCCTCCCACATAGTAGGACTAAAACAACCCACTTTTTCAGAGACCTTTCCTATCTAGATTTTCACTTCCCAGCTATAAGCTTTGGAGGTTCTGGATTCTATTTTATTTAAGAGAGACAGGATTTCCTTCTTTTGTAATATTCATTGATGCCTGTCTGAGTACCTCTCCTGTTGGTGGAAATTTATTTTCCAGAATGGAATGGCCACTCATTCCTGGTATGTCCTTGATGTTAGATTGACCTGCTTGTGGCAACTCTGGGTCTGTCTGCCTGAGACGACCATCAAGGCTTGTCTGAGAAAACCTTATTTTTAGTGAAAAAATATTTTGTTAAGAGTTAATGGTTTGAACACACATAGGAAATAGGGAAGACAGAAGGACTTGGAAGCATTGTTTCTAGCACTTTTAACTTTGTCCCAGATCTCAAAGATTAAACAATAGCCATGGAAACTGTGAGCTTGAATAATATAGTGCCTGACTAAATACTCTTAAAGGTTAGAAGTTTGAGACGGTTGTGAATACAGTATTTTATGGAGCAAAGATACACAAAAGAAGATAATCACTGGTTTGCAAAGAGAACTTAATTTAATCATAGGATAGAAAGCATAATTTAGCTACAGGAGAGGTAGACAATAAACCAAGCAGTTAAAACTTAATTTATATCATCTAGCATCCTAAAAAAAAAAGGACAAAATAATCTTGTATATATATTTTTGATATATAACTTGTTTGCAGAGAGAGAAGACCCCTCTAAGCCTTCTTCCTCTTAAATTAGTCAAAACATGAGCTTTAGTTTGAGGAGCACGAAAGCTGCCCCCAATTTTTCCCATCTCGACTTCTCTTTCCCAGTGTCCTCATTTTTGGAAGTCAAATGACTGAGGTTGTTTTTGTGGGAAGGAAGATTAGTGCAGCCTGTTTAATGATTTGGGTCATTAACCTGTTTGATGACCCTGAATTTCACTCAGCTTAATGTTCCGAAAATATCACAAGGAGTCTGAAGGGCCGTTTTTCTCAGCAAATGAAATTCCAAAGAGACTGTATCTTGGCTGTTTGCCTGCCCAGCTAGTGAACGCCAGAGGAGAATACCTGAGCTAGCAAACAGAGGGAATGCCTCTTTCTCAGACAAGATGTTATCAGTTTTTCAGGAAGACCTGGTGATTTGTAGCTGAGAGCATAACCCAGTTTCAAAACTATGCTTGTGAAAAACCCACTTCAGTGTTTTTAAGCAGCACACTGATTGGTACCCTGGGTTGTCAACAATAGCCTGGCCCATTTCAGACCAGTCTTTCACACTGAGAAATGGAAGTATACTAATGAACAATTGTGGGGGCCGCTGACGTGAGCTTCTCCTGACAGAGTGGTCTGCCTACACAACAAGGAGCCAGACTGCACGGTCTGTGGACAGGGACATTACAGCATAAATTCCCGTCCACTCTGAACCTATCTTGGATAACATCATTCCTCCTTTGGCTTAACTTGAGGGCCCTTGTAGCAATCTCCAGACTCCAGGGGCACTGTCTAAACTATAAGAACCTTAAATGGTTTCTTTGCTGCCTTGTCTGAGGCTATGTATATCCTATAAGAAAGCAATGAGTCATTCAGATCAGCCTAGAAATTTTTCTAAAAACCATTCCCTCCCAAGCACCACTGGAACATATTATATGATTTCTGTCCTACTGATTTTGTATTTGGATTTTTTTTCCCTCTCTGCCAGGTCTTTTTGGTTTTCAGCCGATAGTCCACCAGGTTTGGGGATTCCGCTTCTCCCTGAGATAGTGTTGGGATGATAAGGCACAGCCTGGAATCCAGGGTACCCAGGTGTGGCCTGGTCTGGGAGGGAGGCCTGACACTTGTGGGTTTCGTTTCTGGTAAATTGCTTTCTGGAGGCAGCATTTACTTTCTGTCCGCGGTCTATCTGTGTTGGAAGGCAATTCTCCATGGCATTCCTACATTTTTTGGACTATCTGTTCAGGGATGTTTGAAGAGCAAATAGAAGCTTGGAAACCAGAGATAATAAAGCTTAGAAATGTCTCCCTCCCCAGACACATTCCAGGATAGTAAAATCGTCCTCCTCTCCCTGGAGAGATTTGCTTACATTCTAGAGGAAAGGTAAGCCCTCTGTCTTTCTCAGAAGGGGAGAATGGGCAGGTCACTGGCAGCCCTGTATAAATCAGTTTTTCCTAGTTTGGGAGTTCCTCTTTTGTGAAGCATCCTCCTGCCCTCCCAGGTAACACCCAGTCCTCACTGCTTCACTCTGTGAGGATGGGGCTTTGGGAGCAAATGCAAAATTGATTTTGTTGTGATTAATAAACAATCTGTCTCTGATGCAAAGGGTGTGTGTTCTTCCGTCAGTAAATGTACGTAAAACTGTATGTCGCAGCCTCACTTTTGAGCTCGCAAGTAGGGAAAAATCTCTCACCTTCAGTTTCTGACTCAATAGTCTCCCTCAGTATTCCAAAGAGATTCCAAATTCTGGAATAGAAGAATGCAGTGAATAAAATCCCAAACTCTGGAATAGACTAAAATTCAGGCCCCCTTCCAGATTCTCGTAATATGCATGTTGACGTGTAGAAGATCTCGCTGTAATCTAACCACATTTCCTCTAGAACATTCTCATCACTCCACATTAGAAGGTCCAAGCTGTTTATGTTTCTCATTTTCTGTAATAAGAAAGAGCTTTTATGAGGAATAACATCCCAGAAATAAATATGGTGGGTGAGAACAATAGGAAGAAATTTTGATTTAAAGTATATGGAGGAAAGCAGTTTATTTTGTCATAGAAATAGGTGAAACACAATGCTGCCATTTTGGGAAAATTGCTCAGAGGATTTTGAAAAGCTGAGGTCAGTAAGCCAATTAGGGAAAATCAAAGCAAAATGGAAACAAGCAATAACCTAATGTGAAAATATGTCCAATTCATTAAAATATAGTACAAGCTATGGAAATATTTTGTTTTCCTTGGAATAAAAGAACATCGAAGTCTCCGGAGAGAGTGAGATATTTTCCCTTCATAGAAATGTTTTGAAAGCCTCCTTCCAGCTTCTTGAGAACTCAGGTGTCTTTTGTTGTTTATCTTCTTTGCAAAATAAGTTAGAGCTTGCATTTTGCCCTGAGGCTTTTTTCTTCTTGGACCTAAAGTGAGCAGCATGGTATTAACTGATGACACATACTTTTAAGTGCAATCTACATATTTGCATTTGTTGCTATATCCAAGGAGAAAAAGGCATATTTAGTAGATTGTAGGACCAGTAGCTCAGAGTTATAATACAGGATGTTTTAAATCAATACAACCCTCCACCGAGTTACGATATTTTTGCAAGAGTCCCACAGCTGGGTAATAGCCAAGACTGGAAGGACGTGTGCCACCTACCCTGTGCAGCATCCCTGCAGTGGATCTGTCCTTACTAACCATAGGGTGGGACACTCAGGTGAATGTCAGCATTTACCTATGCAGAGTTTACAGAATAGTTTCACAATTAATGTTTCTTTGACTGTTCTCTGTACTTGACATCAGGATGGTATCACGGCGAGGAACTCAGGCTTCGGCGTCAGTCAGACCTGGACTTGAATCTTGGCTCTGCCGCATATTAGCTTGTGACCTCAGGCGAGTTATTTAACCTCTCCGAGCCTGTTAGTGTTCTTGTCTGTGAAGACCACATAATAAGAATTTTGTTTATAGGGAGTAAATGAGATGATATATGCAAGGCACTTAACATAGAGCTTGGCATGTAGTAGGCATGAAATGAGGAGTTAATATTATAATGATCAGATACATAGCACTGGACTAGGAACATTCTTCATATTCCACCTGCCTTTCAGGTACATCTCAATATGTGTTCTCTTTTCTTAATCATTCTGTCGTTTCCTTGTGTCCTATTTTGTGCTTCTTCCCACCTCAGAGACCTACTTTATGCTCTATCCTGTTTCCTTGACTTTTACATTGATTTTCTCCTTGCTCCGAATAGCAAGAACAAAGTCAACTCTTTTCTTTGTTCCATCTCGTCTTCCTCTTCCTTGAGGTCTCCTCAGATTTCTCTCATTCCCAAGGATCCTTCCCTTTTTTGAACTACTGAATTATCTCTTGCATCTGTAAGCTGTTTAATCGATTGCTGTGTACCTTCATATATGTTTGTTCAGTCTCCTCAGATGGTCTATGAGCTTCTGTAAGATTCCACTCCTTTGTTTGACTGTCATAGCAGAGTGCTGAAGCTATCAAAGGGGCTCAGTGAATAATTAATAGATGAGTTGATAGCTTGCACCCACCAACGACACAAGCCAATTTCAAGAGCAAATCAGGATTATAGCGATCCACAATTTCCAAACCAAAATCAGGACATGGGATTTGGCAAGTACAAGTTGATTTAGGAGAAAGTGGAGCAGAATATTTGAAATTGGGACTGTCCCAGAAAATGCAGGAGGGCTCATCGTGATTCAGCTAGAGATAGACATCAATGTAGGAAATTATTTTTCTCAGTGATTCTTCTTGGCATGCAAAATCTTTTTAAAACTCTAGTTTGTAAATTTTTTGTGGCCAGTGAAAACCTGATGACCTCTCTTGATGTTGTTTCTTTCTCCTTTCTTCCTCCTTCCCTTCCTTCTTTCTTCTCCCTCCTTCCTCCTTTCCCTTCCCCCTCTCCTTCTCCTCTTCTTCCTCCTCCTCATCGTTTTTAACAAATTGATTTTGTGTAGAAGAATTGGGGAAATAACACTGATTGGGAAAAGCAAATAGACAAGGAGAATCTTAAGGTAACTACTGATCAAATTTTAACTTTAAAATTTATAAGAATGTTCTGGGTGGTAAGTGTAACTCCTGTCTATGCCATTAGAAATATGCTTTGTGCAAAAGAAGTGTTCCTGAAAAAATTGAGTCTAAGTTGATTTCTGGAAAGGCTTATCATATTTTGAATCTATAGAAGATCTTTGTACTTATAGACATTCTACACTGAATCCTCCTGTCAAGAGACAGGCATATTAGTTGTGTATTGTTATATAAAATTACCCCAACATTTAGCAGCTTAAAATAACATTTATTATCCTGCTGTTTCTGTGGGCCGAGAATCTGGTGCTGCTTATCTGGGTCCTGTGGTTTAGGCTTTCTCGTGGGGCTGCCATCAAGGTGTCAGCAGAGCTGCGGTCATCTCCAGGCTCAATTGGAAATGGATCCATTTCCAAGTTCACACGTGTGGTTGTGGGCCAGAAGCTTCCCGCAGTTCCTTGCTTGTGGGCCTCTCCATGGGCAGCTCACAACATGGACACTTGCTTCACCAGAGCCAGCAAGTGAGGAGAGCCAGAGAGAGAGAGGACCAGCAAGATGGAAGTCAGAATTGTTCATAACTTAACCTCGGAAGTGACATCCCATCGCTTTTTTGTTATTCTATTTATTGGAAGTGACTCACTAGATCCAGCCCACATTCCAGGGAAGGGGATTATACAAGGACATGAATACCAGGAACTGTGGATTATTGGTGGCCAGCCCAGAGGACAGGGGACAAAGGTAAAGAATCGCTTTTGTTAATCTGGATTGTTGTGTTTCAAGGTTGTGTGACATATCTCTGTGCAAAATGGAGTTGAGAACTTCCTAATTCAGGTTTCATCTATTTGTATCCCGTAAGAAAATCTTTGTGGGGACAACTTTATTTATTTATTTACTTACTTATTTATTTTGGTGAGGAAGATTGGCCCTGAGCTAACATCTGTTGTCAATCTTCCTCTTTTTGCTTGAGGAAGATTCTCCCTGAGCTGACATCTGTGCCAATCTTCCTCTATTTTGTATGTGGGTCGCAGCCTCAGCACGGCTGCTGATGAGTGGTGTAGGTCCATGCCCGGGAACTGAATCCAGGACACCAAAGCAAAGCACACTGAACTTAACCACTAGGCCACAGCGCTGGCCCCGGATGACTTATTTAGTCATTTAGAGTTCACTTGTTCTTCCTCCATGCTCATTCATAAAATTATAGGTTAAATCAAAAAGTGCCAAAGAAAATAAGACCATAAAAGGAAGGAAGCTGGAATTAAACACTTTTTTCCTACTATAAAAATTTTCAAGATACAGAAAAGTAGAGAAAATAGTAAACTGCCAAGTATCCATTACCCAGAAAAAGTAGTTCTAGCATTTATAGAGCACCTGTGCAAATCATTGTACAAAAGTTTTCCAGAACATTGTTTTCACTTAATCCTTTCAACAACCTTATAAAATGAATGTTGTTGTACTTAAGGATAAGATAAATATACTCTATGTATGGAAAACATTAAGACTCAAGATGGGTAAAAACATTGCTCAAGGTTATATAACTAGTAACTGGCAGAGATAGGATTTATTTTATTTATTTTATTTTCTCTATTATTTTTCTGTTCCAATGTTGCTCCTCTCCCTCTTTCCTCCTTTGTGCTATTATTGTCCTACAATTACATCTTTATATGTTATAAGCCCATCAACAGTTTTATAATTATTGCTTTATGCAGTTCTCTTTTAAATCAGATAGAAGAAGAAAAGTTACTAAAACAAGTACATTTATACTGTCTTTTATATTTTATATATTTACCTATGTTGTTACCTCACTGGTGCTCTTTGTTTCTTTGTAGGATTGGAGTTACTGTCTAGTGTCCTTTCATCTCACTTGAAGGACTCACGTTAGGATTTCTTATAGGGCAGGTCTGCTAGCACAGAGCTAGGATTTGAACCCAGGTCTTCTACCCCCAAGTTCAAGACTATTTCTATCACACCTCAGGAGCAGTGAGAACCTGTGAGTCCCAGGCCTGTCCTCCCACAGGGAGCTCAATTTCATCATCCTGGATGTTGATCCAGCCAGAGTTTCTCAACACTTCCACGAATCCTTCTCATCCATCCTTCATTGCCACAGAAGTTTTAACTAGCAAGTGATTTGCACTATTTTCTTGGTCTGTTTTGTCCAATATCCTCCTACTACAGCCAGACAGAAGTTAAGAAGCAGTGAGGCAGGGGAGAGGTGAGAACTAAAACTCCCAGGTGTGATGGAAGTTCAGGTTGCCAAAAATAAGTGGATAATCCAATCAGAAATCTAGTTGTAAGAAAACCAGTGAGATGTTGCTGAAGACAAGTAGGATTAGGACTTGAGTTATCAGATCAGAGAGAAGACAGACCAAAGTCAATCCAAATCTAAGCAAGTAATCAGCTCAGAGCATCATAACTCAAGGAGATCTGGGCATTGGAGAACCAAGACTAGTTAGAAATAGTGAGTAAAAACTGGCTGCCTTTTATTCAGTGCTTGAAGCTGTAGGTGATGGTGTTAGGGTTGCATAGTATTTGCTTGGTAGAAAGTTCTAAACTGGACATGATCTAGAAAGGAGAAGGGAGCCCCTAGGATTCCTCTTCTGGGTCACATCCTTCTCATTGCATTAAATCAGCATTTCTTAACTTTGAATAATGTGTGCAGGGCTTCTCAGGGTATGAAAGAGGCACAGATATCTTGAGGCTCCAGGTATAGTTTAAAAGAAAGAAAATGTGCTATATTTTAAATGTTTAATTTTGTTGGTGTATCTCAATTATAGTATGTGTGTCTTCATTTGGAAAGAGCATAATACAATCTAAGTTTCTGGTCTCTGAAGTGTGAGATCCATGAGCAACGGGCCTTCTGGTCAACTTCTCTCTCCCCAGCCATACCCTGCGATAGCTTGGAAGGCAGGGACCCATCTAAAAAGTGTTGGTTTTGTAAAACTGATTCATGCTTATTACAAAAAATTAAGTACTACAGAAAAGTTAAAGACAAAAGTAAAAAACAAGCAAAACATCCACTATCAACTACCCAGAAATAATCATCATTAACATTTGGCATTAACATTTGATCACCTTAGTCATCATCTCTCTATACATGTATCTATCTATATATATATGCACATATGTATCCATATATATATATACATATACAACTCTATAAAAATAGGATCTTATTATAAATACTTTTCAAAAATAAAAGTATTAAATTTATCTTTACTTGAATTTAACAGGAGAAAAACAAATGAAATTGATAGAATTGCTAAACCTCAGATTAATAAGAATTCCTTCATATCAAGTAATTTTATTTCCTAAAAGATAATTCTAAAATTTCAAAAGAGACTTTCACTTAAAAACAAACACCAAAATGCTTCCATCTCAACAGTATCTATGCACTTCCTGCTCTGAAAATGAGAAACTTGACACTATCCTTAACATCCCCCCCAGACCACACTTCTGTTAGACCTATTGTTATTTTTACATTATCAAGATTTATAAATTTGCTCTCTCCTGTAACCATAATTCTCGGTTGTTGTTTTTTCTTTAAACCATCGAATGGGTTTAATGACCCACTGTTTACTGACCATAGAAACTCCATTTCTAGGTTCTTTATTTTCACTTATCTGTTGGTTTGCTGGATTTTGTTGTTGGATGACTTTTTCAAAGAGCTCATGAGCACTAAATTTTGCAAACTGTTGCTTATTTGAGAAAGTATGTTTCTTGCCTTTATGTTTAAAGTACAATTGGTTGGACGCAAAATTGCCCTTTTCTTCTCTAAGAACTTTATAAACAGAGCTCCACTGTCTCCTGGCATTAAATGTCGCTGCAGAGAAGTCTGAGGCTAGTCTAATTCTGCACCTCCCACCCAGCCCTCACACTTGTAGATTTTCTTTTTCTGCACGGATGTTCTTAAAGCTTTTAGTTTATTTCAGGGTATGCCTAGGCATTAAATATTCTTTATCAGATTCTCCTGGGAAAATTTTTCTTGTGGGTTAAGTCTTCTCTTTTTGTTATTAAATCTTTCAGAGATTTTTGTTTTACTAGTTGCTTCTTTTCTTTAGGAATACCAATTATTTTTATATTAGATCTCCCTTGTCTGTATTCCATATCAATAATCATCTCTCTAATAATCTTCATCTTTTTCCATTTCATATGGTATGTTTTTTCAAAGCAGTCTCTTATATCTTCAATTGTTTTGAGTCACATATATTTTAATTTTTGTTGTTTCTGCATGCCTTTATCTATGAAAAGATTTGGTGATCCCCCTGTACCTGTGTGTTAGCACTTTGAACAGCAGCATCTTGGACTGTCATAGTTTTTGGCCTTGTTCATTCTGCTTCTTCCTTAGGTCAGTGACTCTTTGCTGCACTCCTTGAATGGGTCAATCCATCTCTTGCTTCTTCAAGAGCAGAAAGAAACTGAGAAAGTTGTTTTCGTAATCTGCTACTGATTTCTCAGAAACTGAAAAGAAGGAATGGGAGAAGTTGCAAGACAGTAGATGAAGTAGGAAAGAAGATTCCAAGAAGAGGGAACAGCATGTGAAAAGTACTTGGAGTAGAAACGTTGTGGGGCTTCTGAGAAAATGAGAGGTGGGTCAAGAGGCACAAGCGTGAGAGATGGTGGTGCCAGAAGAAAGTAGAGAGGCCAGATCGTATCAGGCCTTTTAGGCTGTGGAGTTTGGATTTTATTCTTAGTATCTTCAGTGACAGGCCAGCCCTAGTGGTCTAGTGGTTAAGATTTGGTGCTCTCACAGCTGCGGCCCAGGTTCATTTCCCCCATCAGGGAACCACACCACATGTCTGTCAATTGTCATACTGTGGCGGCCACATGTTACTTTGATGCTGAAAGCTATGTCACCAGGATTTCAAATACCAGCAGGGTCACTCATGGTGGACAGGTTTCAGCAGAGCTTCCAGATTAAGGCAGATTAGGAAGAAGGACCTGGCCACCCACTTGCGAAAAAATTGGCCATGAAAACCCTACGAATAGCAGTGGAGCATTGTCTGATAGAGTGCCAGAAGGTGAGAGAATGGTGCGAAAATACCGGACAGGGTTCCATGCTGTTATACTCAGGGGTGCTAGGAGTTGTTATCCACTCGATGGTGCTAACAACATTAGACTTTGCAGAAACTTTGGTAGAGAAATCTTCCACCCAATCCCCAGAGCACCTTCCTGCCTCCAGGATTGTAGCCACTGTCTGCACATCAGCCTGAATAATCCTTTTACAACTTAAATCAGATAATATCACTCTCCTGCTTAAAAACATTCAGTGGTTTCCCGTCACTGCATTTGGGTAAAATCTAGAGTCCTTACCCTGCCGTACAAAGCCCTACAGGATGGAGCCCCTGCCCAACTCTCCATCCTTGTCACTTACTGCCTTCTCCACTGTTCTCTACTTGCTATATCCACACTGGACATCTTTTGGTTCTTTGGACATGTCAGTCTCACTTTCATCCTAATTGTTCTAGACCTTTCTTCTGCCTGCAATACTCTTCCTCTTGGGTTTCTCTCGGGTAGCTTCTTCTAACAGCAAATGCAAAGGCTCAGAGTGATAGCTTGCTTGGCCTGCTTAGGAGAGAGCAGGGTGCCACTGTGGCTGGAGCAGGGCGAGCAATGGGAAGAAGGGAGAAATAAAGCCTGAGCAGTGGTCAGAGGCCACATCAGGTAGGGTTAGTTGGCAATGGTAAAGACTTTGGATTTTATTCTGGATCAGAAAAGAAACCATAAGAGATTTTGAGGAGAGGAATGACACAATCTGACATATTTATAATGAATTCCTCTGACTACTGCATAGGAAAAGCAGTACAGTTGTCCCTCAGTATCCACAGGGGATTGGTTCTAGGATTCCCTGCAAAATCCACAGATGCTCAAGTCCCTTATATGAAATGGTGTCGTATTTGCATATAACCTACACACATCCTCCTGTACACTTTAAATCATCTCTAGATTACCTATGATATCTAATACAATGCAAATACTATGTAAATAGTTGTTATACTGTATTGTTTAGGGAATACTGACAAGAAAAAAAGTCTGTACATGTTCAGTAGAGACACAACCATCATAGGCCTTTTGATGCACGGTTGGTTGAATCCATGGATGTGGAACCCGTGGATACGGAGGGCCGACGGTACAGAGATTTAGAGTAGAAGCAGGGAGATCAGGTAATTAGTCCAAATGAGAGATGATGGCATCTTACAAGAAAGGGACAGTTTTTGAATATTAATTGCATCAGAGACTGTCCATAAAAATCCATTCTCCACCTTTTCCATAGTGATGGATTTGTAGTCAGGCACATGGCTGCCTAGCCTCACCCCATTTCCCAGGATCCCTTGTGGTTAAGTGTGGCCCTGTGACTCAGTTCCCCCAAGTGGAATCGGAGAAGACATGTGTGTCCCTTTCTGAGGCCTTCAGGCAGTAGGTCTGCTTTCTCCAGGCTCTTTTTCTCTTTCCCACAAGTCAGTTTTGAGCATGCAGACAAGGGCAATGCATTAGGGTATGGTGAAGAAACAAATTGGAAGGAACTGGATTTCTGAATGACCACATGGAGCTCAGTTGCCTGCCAACCTGCTGTGCTGACCCCAGATTATAATGTGAGAAATAAGCCACTGAATTGTTACTGGGTCTCTGTAACAGCAGCCTCGCTTTTACCCCTGCTAATACATTTACCAAGTTACTTAACCTCTTTGAGTCTCACTTTCCTTATCTGTAAAGTGGGAATAATGTTGATACATCCCTTGGAAGGCTGTGGTGATAAATACATGAGATAATCCAGATAAAGTGCTTACTGCAGTGCCCTTCTCATGGTAATTTTTTTAATAAATGTTTTCTACTAGAATTAACAATGAAGATAATTCCATCTTTAGTTTGGATGACAGATATAGAGCTAGTAAAGCAGGTGGGGTTGATAAACTGATAGAAAGACCTATTGAAACAGACTTGCCATGAGTGCCACCCTAGTATTCATATTTTTTAAAAGTTCCACAGATATCTCTGGTGAGTACCTTGGTTTGGGTATACATACTGTATATTGGCTATATATGTCATATAGCATTCTGTTAATTAAACGCCTTAATGCCTTCCTGTGGGAGGAAGACCAGTCTAGAATTCCTGATATTCCCATAAGTGCTAGAAAAGGGAGGTATAACAGGCCAAATTAGTCATATTCAATGAAACAAATGACCGAAAAGCTCTGCGTGAGAGACTTCCATTTTGGGCAGTATGATCATCTACATTCTCCAAAGATCCCTCCTATAAAGCAATTAGACCTTGCATAAGACTCAAGTTTTATTGAACTTCTGCAATAAATAAAGGGCTCGGGAGATATGGGAAATCTTTACGCCCATAAATCCAACCCAAGCAAATGAATTTGTGAGCTGAAACTTGAGAGGTGGGTTGTGGGCAGACACACGAGGCAGTCTTATGTGCTAGATCAGCACTGAAACAAGGAGACCAACTCTTGAGTCTGCTTGAAGTTGGGGAGATCAACCTGAGACTCTTGGATTAAGCTGGAGATCCTAAAGGGAGCCAAACTGGTCCCAGGTCAATGGTGTCCTTGGGCTACTGGGGGAAGCAAATGCAAATTATCTCTGGAGGACAGCATGCCCCATTTAAGAGCCTAGGATTTCTAGGAATAAAGATCAACCAAATGTGAGCTAATGAGTAAAGACCAATGAACAGACAAGGAAACATGCCCTCACGAGTGAAGAATGACACCCAAAGGAATCTTACTGGAATTATCACATTCAAAATAAAATAACTGTGTAAAGTCTTTTTTAAAACAGCTTTATTGAGATATAATTCACATACTGTACAATATACCCATTTAACAAGTGTGCAATTCAATGGTTTTTAGTATATTCGCAGATATGTGCAACCATCACCAGAGTCAATTTAGAACATTTTCATCACCTCAAAAAGAAACTCCATACCCTTCAGCTATCATCCCCATCTCCTATTTCCTGCTCCCCGAGTCCTAGGCAATTACTAGTCTACTTTCCATCTCTATAGATTTCCCTATTCTGGACTTGCATATGAATGAAATCACATAGTATGTGGTCTTTTGTGACTGGCTTCTTTCACTCAGCATGTTTTCAAGGTTCATCTATATTGTAGCATATACCAGTACATCACTGCTTTTTGTGGCTGAATAATATTCCATACATTTCATTGTATGAATAAACCAGATTTTGTTTATCTATTTATCTAGTGACAGACATGTGAGTTGTTTCCAGCTGTTGGTTATTACAAATAATGCTGCTATAAACATTCATGTACGGATTTCTGTGTTTTCCTTTTTCTTGGGTATTTACTGAGGATTGGAATTGCTGGGTCATACGGCACTGCCAGGATGGTTTTCAAAGTGACTGCACTGTTTTACAACTTCAAGAGCAGTGTATGATGGTTCTGATTCCTCCACATCCTTGCCTTGTCATCTGACTTGTTGATTCTCGCCATCCTGGTGGATATGAAGTGGTGTCTCATTGTGGTTTTGATTGGCATTCCCCTAAAGATGTTGCGCAACTTTTCATAGGCTTATTTGTCATATGCATATCTTCTTTGGAGCAGAAACTGAGATAAACACCAGGTGAGCTTGTGGATACTTAGATCAGGAACTTCTTGGAGGATCTTTCGTAAGACTGGGAGGAGGGTTGGTTCCACTCCAATTATTTGAGGTTTTAATTCTTCTGAAGCATTTTAATCAGTTAAATCTCACCTGTAATTACCTCAGTTCTTCAAGCAAATGAGAACACAGAGGAGGCTCCCAAATTGACTGCACATCTGGGAGTTCTCCAGTGAGAAGTCCAAGGAGGCTCTGCTGATGTCATGTTTACCTTGACAGGATCTACAATTACAAGCTCTCTGGAAGGTACAGGTTCCTATTTGCATTAAGTTACAGAGAAAAGGAGAAACATTTTCCTGTCCCTTGTGAATATTTTTTTAAAAATGTACTTGAAAGCTGCTAATAGGGTGGATCTTAAATGTTCTCACCACAAAAAAGAAATAGTAATTATGCGACGTGATGGAGATGTTAGCTGACTCTATGGTGGTAATCATATTGCAAAAAGTAAGTGTATCTAATCAATACATTTTATACCTTAAAGTTACGCAATTTTTATGTCAATTACATCTCAATAAAGTTGGGAGGAAAAGTGTGAATAGCCACAAAATTGACAAACAGAGATAAGACTCAGAATGTGTATACCAAAGTAAATATTAGTCATTTTGGTAATTATTTTGTTGATTCTGGAGTGAAAGAGACAGCTTAAAGGAGAGATAAGAGTGTTAAGACAAGAACTATGAGGCCTGGATTCTGCCTTTGATTGTGCCCCTTCTGACAATGGGAGCTTGAGTAAGTTGCTTACCTTGTCTGAATTTCAGTTTCTTCTATAAAATGAGAGTATTAAGAACGTTTATAAGCGTTGACAATGTATCAGGCACTAGTCTAAACACTTTATGAATCCTTAAAGCAAATTAATGTATTATTGTCATTTGCATTTTAAAGACGAGGACATTGAGGCATCTAGAGATGAGTTAACTTTCCTAAGATCACACACTTTATAAGTGACGCCCCTAAGATGTGAAACTGGGCCCTATGCTTTTACTCTCCTGACTAGGTCACCTGGCTCGCCTGTCCACCATTCTCCATTCTGTTCTATGTCCTTGGAGGATGACCCACGTGGGTGTCCTGCCCTCTGGCTCTGGTTGAGTTCCAGCAATGATGAGATCAGAGCGTGGGAGAAGAGAGAGGTTGGACTCTTTCTTCCCCCAGTTGCCTGCCTGATGGACAACCACAGATTGGCTGCACGCCAATCGGAGATAGTGTCTGTCATCATGTGCTCTCTCCACATAGTTCATCTATTCGGGTTCTAGAAACTACTCTTTTCCCAGCTCCCTCTGGGCTAGGACTGGTAATAGCTCTTCACTCTTGCCAGCCTGGTATACTGCACCTTGTCTTGCTGCGATGATCCTTGCTGATAACACTTTGCACTCTATAAAGTTGCTTACAGTATGCTATACCAGAAGGAGGTTCATTTTGTGGTCACAATATCGTCTGGCTGGGACAATGGAGGTTCTGCTTATGTAAAGCCTCCAGGTTGGGTCTCTTGGAAGGGAGAAAGCTGAAACCTGCAGCGGACAGCTGTAGGAGTGAGACACTTAAGAAAGTGCGGGTGGTGGTGGTGGTGGTGGTGGTGGTGGTGAACAGATTTGTCCCTTAATGTCCTGGCCAAAATTTGTAGAAGTTTGGCACCTCCCAAACTCCCAAACCTGTTTAGCTCCAGTACACCAAAATTCTTTCATTCACTGAATGTCTTATGGAATTGACACATACTCTTCCTTCTGCCTAGCACGCTCCTCCTTCTTTTTGCCTAGATGACTCCTCTGGATACCAGTGTGAATGTTACTTGCTTCAGGAAGGCTTCCCTGGAACATGTCCCTCAGTCCCGCCAGAATAGATCAGTATCCTCATTATATGCTCTATTAGCTTTTTGGAACTTTCCTCCACAACACTTACCAGAGTTTATAATTACGCATTTGGTGATGATTTGATCCATGTCTCCTCCCTCACTAGAAAGGAAGCTCCAGGAGGACTGGGGTTGCTTCTGGCTTTGCTCACCATGAAATTTCCAGAAATGAGCACAGTGACTGACTCCAGTGTGCACTGAAAAATGCTTGTTGCACGTATGGATGGATGTGTGACTGAGCAACATGTGAAATGATGAAGACGGTAGACTAGGAGGAAAAGCAGTTAGTGGGGGTGTTGTCTAGTGGCTCCATGTGCGTACAAGCAAAATGGGGACATGTTTTTGCCTGGGGCCTTACGAAAGTGTTGAAATACTTGTGGAAAATGTTTTCTTTTTCCCAGGAGGGCAGTAGAATACCCTTAGAAGTGACTAGACTGATGTCAGTAATGGCAAGAGGAAGAATATATCACCAAGTTAATATGAAGTTCCACTCCCATCGTGAGAAGAGGGGACTGGGGACTGCCACGAAGGGATGGAGGGAGTTTTGTTAGTGCTGTCAGTAGTGGGCCATAGGCAGAGCCTGGAAGACAGAACAGGAGAGAAGGGACCATGTGCATTGCGTGCCCTGAGCTTCAAAGAATTTTAAGTATTGCAAGAAAAATGTGTAAGAAACTCCAGAATCCAGTCGGACGGGCACTGAGGGAGCACCAGTGATTTCACTGGCATAAGCTTGGAATAATGACTATTTTCTTTACTCCTTATTTCCTATTGTTATCCACATATCTCTTTTAATTACCTGTCTCACCAAGTGTGGGACACGTGTGTTAGAAGATGATGTCTTTTGACCTAGCCATTGTTTTTAATGATTCCTCCATCCTCTCTTCTCCACCAAAAGTGATATTTCAGAGTTCATCATGGCTCCTTCTGGAACTGATCTTTTTCGTGCTATTTCTGTAGATCGGCATAATATCTGAATTTAGAATCATGAACCATTGACTGATCTATTTCCTAATTCATTTGGACCCAGAATTTGGCAGCATCTTTATTTCTTAGTATGTTTTTATTCGGTTTTGCGTTTTTCCGTTCAGCTTGCACACTTGGATCAGAAGGCTTCCTCAATATAGGCTGCTTATTTAAATCAGCTGATACACCTTAAATGGAAAAAAAACTCCACTACACATGTAAATAATAAAATAGCATTTCTAAGTTTAGCTACAAGGTTATTATTAAATTCTGGAGGGAACTGATTGAGCTAACCCTAA
The DNA here is from genome assembly GCF_020826845.1 of Diceros bicornis minor. Classification (NCBI taxonomy): domain Eukaryota; kingdom Metazoa; phylum Chordata; class Mammalia; order Perissodactyla; family Rhinocerotidae; genus Diceros; species Diceros bicornis. Next base: position 13,531,106 of record NC_080753.1, on the reverse strand, counting down.
ATACCATCCTTTTTTGACTAATTTGTGTGGACAGTTATAAATAGTACAGTGAACTCTGTCTACAAGGCTACAAGCCAAAAATCTTTGTGTCATAAAGGGCCTGTTGTTCTTTGTGAATAGGCAATTATTAAATGGCATTTCTGAAACTGGGAGCTGAGTAAAGCAGTTTGTCAGTAGGCAGCCTAATAAAAAAGAAATTGATTTGATAAAAGTTCCATTCAAAAATGGTTTAGGTTTTATGCACTATGTATGTATCTATCGACACATGTAAAAATTACTTCTATGTGGATGTCGCATTGATAAGGTATTTATATTTAAAACTTATTCACTAGAACAAATTATATAGTGTTGAAAAATTTGGCAACATTTTAGTGTAAAAATTGTTTGTGCTCTCAAAAACTATTCTGTTTATAAGTTTAATACATACTTGCTGTAGAAAGTGCAACAATAAATCCATAATGGTTAAAAAAGAAAGAAATGTCCAAAATCTTACTCTCTAGAAACAACCAGTGTTAACTTCCCTCCAAAATATAACTCAGAGCTCTTTCCAAGTTAGTGAATACAGGTCCACCTCATCATTTTTTTTTTTTTTTTTGTGAGGACGACCGCCCTGAACTAACATCCAATGCCAATCCTCTTCTTTTTTGCTGAGGAAGACTGGCCCTGGGCTAACATCTGTGTCCATCTTCTTCTACTTTATATGGGACGCCGCCATAGCATGGCTTAACAAGCGGGGTGTCGGTGCGCGCCTGGGATCCGAACCGGCGAACCCCGGGCCGCTGCAGTGGAGTGTGCGCACTTAACCTCTTGTGCCACCGGGCCGGCCCCCACCCCATCATTTTTAACTGCTACTGGTGACAACATCAATTTTTAAAACCAGTTTTCAAAACCAACCTGTTTTGTGAAACAGAACCCAAGATGAGGAATAAGTGCTTGTGTTTTATTCGGAAGGTGCGGTCCCAGGGCAGCAAGAGTGAAGGAGAATATATGTGAAGTAGTGAAGGGGGGAAGCCATGCAACATGATGCTTTACTTCATCATGAGACTGTAAGAGGCAAAATCTTTCCTTAGCAGGTACACTTGCTTGGTCACACAGTGGGTACCCGGAAGGACCATATGGAGAAGTCACGCCTTAGAACAGTCTTTCGAAGGGAGAAGGGAGAAGCAATTTATCTGCTAGCTCCCTTTCTTCTCTCTTCCATTGGAAGTTTACCTCCTCACAATCCCTCTCATCACTCAGCATCTTTAGCAGCCACTTGCCAAGCCAGATCTTAGGTTCTGCAATGAAGTTCTCCATTTGAATTCGGAAATGACAGGAAGAGGCAGAGACTGTGAGCGTGTGGCTGCTTTGGCCTCAGGAGGTGGACTTTTATGTCTACACAGAGTGGGTCAGCCACAGGAATAGCTAAGGCAAAGCAAAGTGAACTGGGGTCTACGAGACAGGCGAGGCTGAGAGAAGCTGTGAAGGCAAATAAGATATATACTGAAGAGATATAATTTAGGTTATTTTCCAGTTTTCATTATAATAACTAAGGCTGCAATGAAAATCATTTTACATACATCTTGCACTCTGATCTGTACATTATCTTAGAATAAATTCGAAGACATATATATTGCTGAGTCGTAGGTTTCTAAATCCCAGAGAATTTTCCATATTCCCTTAAGAGAAAAGAACACAGAAAGGCAGGTTTTCCAAGAAGCTTGGGTGGAATTTAGTTTCACAGTTTGCCTCTTGCTTTGGCATCTGGATGGATTCTGCTGCATGATTTAGAAGGAATATTGAAACTTTTGAATTGTTGCTTTTCTTAGTTTCTCAGTTTTCCCTTCTTTTCGTACTTATATATCTGATGTTCAGCCTAAAGATGGTTCAACCAAGATGTTCTAGCAGAGAAATGCAGCCACTTTTGACTTTAAAAACTCCTCTTTCTTTCTGGGAAGGTTGTCTATATCAACCAAGCAAGTAGATGCAAGAGGGAGATATGGGACTGACTGGTGGGAGAGGGGGCTGCTACCCCAGTCAGCCCGACAATTACCAGCCAGCCAATCAGTGCCCTGGGGGTGATGGTGAGGCCGATGGTGCAGCCGGACTGTCCTGTTCTCCAGCCCTGTCCTCCTGCTAACTCGCCTGTGGCCTGGGCTTCTCTGCTTCACTTTCCTACTTCTGTTAAATGAGGGGCTTATACTAACCTAGACTAACTCTAAGGGACACTTTAGCATCAAGATTTTGGTAAAATCCAGAATTACAATTTAGCGAACATTTATTTCTTCTTTGGTGCTCAAAAGAAAAATAGAATATAGTGAATAGCAAGTCATGAAGCTTGGCCAAGTCCTAGTGATACTTCAAAAAATTGTTGTAAATATTAATTACAGTATTGAAAAATTGGAAACATCCCAAAGGCCCCAAAGAAGGAGAATGTATAAATCTTATATCTCTTTAGGATGGAATATTATGTAACCATTAAAAATAGTGTTTTCAGCTGGAAAGCTAAACAATAAAGTACAGACAGTGGTTACTCTATAGTGCAGAGTGGGTGGTGGTGATGGTAGCCATGACTGTGATGATAGTGGTGGTGACGGTGGTGACTGTGGTGGGGCGATGGTAGTGTGATGGTGGTGATAATGATGGCAATGGTGGTGATGATGGTGATGGTGGTGGACTGGCGGGTGAATCAAGATGGAGTGAGACTTCTTAATGTGCACTTAATTTTATTTTGTTTTGAGTTCTCTTCTTCCAGTCAATATTAAAATTTTTAGAAATTAATATTTTTCAAAAATATTTAATGACATTTTAAAATGTTCATGGCATTATATTAAGATATTTTAAAAGCAGAGTGCAATGTTTTACATGTGTGTGTGTATATGTATATAAAATGATCCCAATTTTGTTTAAAAATGCATAGAGAAAAATTAGAAGAAAATACTTAAAGTATTAACAACTATTCTTTTGGGAAATGAGATTGGAAGTAATATTTTTGCTTTTTATTCCTTTTTATACTATCCAATGTCTCAACAATGAGTGTGTATTAGTTTTCTCAATAACAAAAAATATACATATATTTAAATGTATATATAGAAGAAGAAAATAACTAACAACAATCCCCTGAATGTCTGTTTCTTTCAGCTTGGTTTACTCCTACAATGTTGCCCCTTTCCATCTCCCATGATCCCTCAGGTCAGGAAAGGGAGAGCTGCCTCTGCTTCCTCTTCCTGTCTGGCTGGGGCCTCTCTTGGGTAAAATGCTGTTCATTGATCTGTTTCTAGATTTGTTTCCTTAGGTGTGTCATCTGTTTCTGTAAGCAATTGTTGATAATGCCCTCAGTCATTTTTTTCTTCTAAATTTTTTCCCCCACTATATTCCTTTCATTATTTTGTTCCTGTAGCAGCATTGCAACATTTCCACACATTTTCTTTTATCTTGTTCGTGTTTGGGAATCTCTAGGTATTCTAGCTGTTCTCATATAGTATGGGTGACTTTTTAAATTTTGTTCAATAAGAATGTATTTATTTATGGTCAAATATGGTCCTTTGCCAAATGTTGGGAGTACAGTGGTGAATAAAATCCTGCTTCTGCCCTAGAGGAGCTCATAGTCTTCATAAACAAACACAAGTAACCTACCTGTGCCTCAGTTTCTTCATCTGTAAAATAATGATAGTGTACACCTCACAGGGTTGTTATGAGGATTAAATGAATTAGTATATGTAAAGTGCCTGGCACAGAGTACAACACCATAAAGTTTTATTATAACATTGCTACCAACTTTCTGCCTCAAATGATAAGAATCTTGTGTGCCTGCTGTGAGAAAAAGCATTAGAATAAGAGCCAGAAGCTAGCTTCCTAGTTTTACCACTTATTATCTCATTATGATAATCTGAGCCTCAGTTTTCTCATCTGTAAAATATGAATAATAGTACCTACCTTACAGGATTGTCATGAGAATTTCATTAGAAAAATATATATCCAAGTGTATAAAAGTATAAATTATTATTATGGTTTAAGTTTAGGAAAAGTTATTTTATACAAACAAGCATCTACATAATTGCTCTGTGTCTTTCGAGAAATATGGGAAGGACAAAGATTGCTTTTTAATATTTTTTCTATGTTTACTTTGTATTGAGATATAACTGACATATAACATTATATTAGTTTGGGGACTACAACATAATGATTTGATATTTGTACATATTGTGAAATGATCACCACCATAAGTCTAGCTAACATCCATCACCTCAAACAGTTACATATTTTGTTTTCTTGTGATGAGAACTTTAAGATCTACTCTCTTAGCAACTTCAAATGCTTAATACAGTGTTATTAACTATAGTCACCATGCTGTACATTACATCTCTAGGACATATTTACTTTATAACTGGAAGCTTGTACCTTTTGACCACTTTCACCCACTTTGCCCATCTCCCCACCCCTCACCTCTGGCAACCACCAATCTGTTCTCTATGTATGTGTTAAGTCTTTTTTTTTTTTTTAGATTCCACATTTAAGTGAGATTATACAGAATTTGTCTTTGTCTGACTTGTTTCACTTAGCATAATGCCCTCCATGTTGTTGCAAATGGCAGGATTTCCTTCTTTTTTATGGCTGAATAATATTCCATTGTATATATACATATAGCACATTTTCTTTATCCATTCATCTATTGATGGACACTTAGGTTGTTTCCATGTCTTGGTTATTGTGAATAACGCTGCAATGAACATGGGGGTGAAGATATCTTTTCAAGTTAGTGTTTTCATTTCCTTCAGATAAATACCTAGAAGTGGAATTGCTGGATCATATGGTAGTTCTATTTTTAATTTTTTGAGGAACCTCCATACTGTTTTCCCTAGTGGCTGCATCAATTTACATTCCTACCAACAGTGCACAAGGGTTCCCTTTTATCCACACCCTCACTAACACTTGTTATGTCTTGTCTTTTTGAGGATAGCCATTCCAACAGGTGTGAGGTGACATCTCATTGTGGTTTTGATTTGCATTTCCCTGATCACTAGTGATGTTGAGCACCTTTTCATGTACCTGTTGGCCATCTGTGTGTCTTCTTTGGAAAAATGTCTATGCAGATCCTCTCATCCAGTTTTTCATTTAAGTCCACTGTTTCTTTATTGACTTTTTGTCTGGATGATCTATCCATTGATGTAAGTGGGGTATTAAGATCCCCTACTATTATTGTGTTGTTGTTAATATCTCCTTTTAGGTTTGTTAATAGTTGCTTTATGTACTTTGGTGCTCCTATGTTGGGTGCATATATATTTATAATTGATATGTCTTCTTGGTGGAGTGCCCCTTTTATGATTACGTATTGCCCCGCTTTGTCTCTCTTAATCTGTTTTATCTTGAAGTCTACTTTGTCTGAAATGTGTATGGCAACACCTGCTTTCTTTTGTTTGCTGTTAGCTTGGAGTATTGTCTTCCATCCTTTTATGCTGAGCCTGTGCTTGTCTTTAGAGCTGAGATGTGTTTCCTGGAGGCAGCATATTGTTGGGTCTTGCTTTTTAATCCATCCTGCCACTCTGTATCTTTTGATTGGAGAGTTCAATCCATTTACATTTAGGGTAATTATTGATGTATGAGGGTTTAATGTTGCCGTTTTATTGCTCATTTTCCTGTTCTTTTGCATTTCTTTTGTTTCTTGTCCCGTGTGTTTCGGAATACAATTCAGTTTGGTTGTTCTGTCTTATGACTCTTTTAGTTTTCTCTTTATTTATCATATGTGATTTTGTTCTGATTATTTGTTTAGTGGTTACCTTGAGGTTTGTATAAAAAATCTTGTGTATGAGATAGTCTATTCTCTTATTTCCTTGTACTAAGTCAATTCAATCTCTTTCCTCTTCCCCTTCTAAGTTATTCTTGTCACAACTTATTCTATCTTGTGTTGTGGGTGTATATTTACAGTGATGAGGTTATATTTATTTTTGATGTTTTCCTTCCTTTGATCTTTGATTTTGGTATTTAAGTGGTTGCTAACCTATTCCGGTAAAGATCTACTACTTTTCTGATTTTTTCTACCTATTTTTCTCCTTGCTCCAAGCTTTGTATTCCCTTTCTATTATTTTTTTCAGGGCTGAGGTCCTTCTTGAGCATTTCTTGTAGTGGGGGCTCTCGTGGCCGTGAACTCCCTTAGCTTTTGTTTATCTGGGAAAGTTATTATTTCTCCATCATATTTGAAGGATATTTTCGCTGGATAGAGTATCCTTGGCTGAAAGTTTTTGTCTTGCAGTATTTTGAATACATCATTCCAGTCCCTCCTAGCCTGTAAGGTGTCTGTTGAGAAATCCACTGAGAGCCTGATGGGAGTTCCTTTGTACATTATTTTTTGTTTTTGTCTAGCTGCCCTTAATATTGTTTCTTTGTCACCGACTTTTGGCAGCTTTACTACTATATGCCATGGAGTGGGCCTTTGCCCGTTGCCATATTTAGGCGACCTGTTGGCTTTGCTTACTGGTATTTCCTGCTCCTTCCCCAGATTTGGGAAGTTCTCAGCTATTATTTCCTTGAATAGGCTCTCTGTTCCTCTTTCCCCTCTCTTCTCCCTCAGGAATACCTATAATTCTTATGTTGCATTTCCTAATTGAGTCGGATATTTCTCAGAGACTTTCTTCATTTCTTTTTAGTCTTAGTTCTCTCTCCTCCTCCCTCTAGAGCATACCTGTATTCCTATCCTCTATAATGCTAATTCTTTCCTCCATATTGTCAGCTCTGTTCTTTAAAGATTCCAGATTCTCCTTTATCTCCTCCATTGTGTTCTTCATCTCCATCAATACTGACTGGTTTTTCTTTATGATTTCAATCTCTTTTGTGAAGAAACTCCTTATCTCGTTGAATTGCTTATCTGTGTTTTCTTGTATTTCATTGAGCTTTTTTATGATAGCTATTTTGAATTCTCTGTCATTTAGGTTATGGATTTATGTGCTTTCATGGTTGATTTCTGGGTGCTTGTCATTTTCCTTCTGGTCTGGCGATTTAATGTACCTTTGCATTGTGGTTCCTGTATTCACTTTGGTTTTTCTCATCCTGGAAATATCTGGTTGCAGTTTCCACCTGCCACCACCGTGTGGGGGTCAAGAGCTGTGTAATCTGAGACCCCTGTGCTCCATGGCAGCTGCCTGCCCCCTGCGGCGCCTGCTCTGCCCTCCGTGGCGCCTGCCCTGCTCTCCATGGGGGCAGCTCTGACTGGTCCGCTGAACTGCAGTGTCAGGCATGCGGGGGGGGGAGGGGATCTCTCTTTTGCCCGCTGGGTCCCTGGATTGGGGGGGAGCTTCTCGCTCACCCCTCATTATCTGCTCTCCTGGGGTGCTCAAGTGTTGATGGCACCCCTGCAGCAGTCCTGAGTCCTCTGTGTGGGAGTTTCCCATTGGCTGAGAGAGCCCCAAGAGCTACAGTTTCCCTGCAGAGGGCCACCCTTCCCCCCCTCTGGGAGCCGCGGGGACCTGAATCGCGGATCTGATGGGGAGGGAGAGGACTTTCCTTACCTCTCCCCACTTCCTCTGGGGGCCCCAGCACATCCACTCTCAGATGTACAGCAGTGTGGGTCTTTCAGATGTTACTTTTTGCTGTGTGAGACTCCCTTGTTGGTCTGTGACTGTCCCTTTTGTTGTATCTTATCGGGGGAAGAGTTTACAGGAAAGTTCACTCTGCCATGATGCTGATGTCACTCCAACAAAGATTTTTAAAAGATTAAAAAATAATATCGATACAGTTGAAATGCCAAGAGAAAGAGTTAACAGTCAAAGCCTGACATTCAGAATAGGATTTTGCCACAAGAAACAAGCATATCAAGAGACAGAAATTGGAGACAGACCAGAGCATTTTCACCTTAGAGAGGTCTCAGCCAGATAGGAGGAGAATCAGAGAAAGCTCACCTTTACCAGTCCTGAGAGATTGTGGGAAGAGGAACTGGACTTTGTGGCAGGAGAGTAGATAATTAAACACATGTCCTAAAAGAGGAGGTCATGTCAGATCAACTGAGGGAAATACCAAAGGCAGAAAAGCTTGCTTCACCTTCCTTATGGGTCTTGGAGGAGACAGCTGGGCAGAGGTCCTATGTCAACTTGGCAGTGTCCAGTAAGTTTGGGAGAGAAAGAGACGTGGGTAGAGGGTAGTGCATTTCTGAGTTCCCATGGTTCTTCAAGTGGACACACTGAGCTGAGAGCCATGGAGCCCACTATGAGGAGGGTGAGTTGGTCTTGCACCAAACCCTCAGTGTTGGTCATCTGGGGCAGAGAGCAGGATAAAATATGTGGCAGATGCTCTGGAACATGGGGGTCTGCAACTTAGCAAGGACCAGGGGAAGCAAAGGCAGTGGTGGTGGAAGGTGAGGAGGGATCACTGCTATGGCTCTCACCAAGCTGAGAATAAATCAACCTTGATGTCACCATCTGCAGGTGCCAGCAGTAGACGCTTACAGAACATGTGGCTTGGGTGGGGCCAACTGTAACCCAATGAATACTATTCTGCAGATGGTACTAGTGAGGATCTGGAACACTGTGCACATCCCTTAGGGCTCCTTCACTCTGTCCTCTGATCTCACATTAGCCCATCTCCTCCTATATATCAAATCTCATCTTGGGAGTAGTAGGAGTGAAGGTGGAGATAGCAGTGGTGGGGTGCATACAATGAGATTGACTAAACAATTATCTCCTAAAAGTGAGCATTACCTAAAACAACTGTTTAAATTGTTAAATCAGACTGAGGGGTAAATTGGTTTGGCATTTTATTAGTTATCCCTTCTCTTTATCAAGTGGGGCTCATGAGGATGATGGGCAATGGACCAAAATAAAGAAACTACATTCTCTGCGCACATCAAAGGTTGTGATCACTTTACATCTGCAATAGACTAGGAAGAAAGCTTTTCAACAATATACAATAAAGAATTAATGTCCTTAAAAAAAGACATAATAGTGGAAAAACAGGCAAAGGATTGGAAAAGGCAATTCACAGAAGATAATAAAATGGTCCATAACTATATGAAAAGATGCTCAATATCTCTTAAGAGTAAAGCAATAATGAGATATTTCCTGCTCAGTATATTGGCAAACAAGAGAAAGGCTGATAATCCTCTGGCGTGTTTTCTAACTTACGTGTTTGCTAGGGTTTTCGATACTTTGGTCGACCTGATGCCTCCTGACTGAAAATCCACGTGAGTTCTCCTATTTAAGGTCATCAGAAAAATCTAACAGAAAGTCCTCTGGAAGAGATCTCAGGAGGCTCAGAATCTAGTGACAGCTCTGAAACAGATTTCTTTGGTGACCTTAGGTGTAGAACTTTCAGTGCCTTATTCTCCATCTAACACTTAAGGGGGACGAGACCTACTTTTTCCATGTATCACTGAAATATGATCAAGATGAATGGCCTACTATAGAAAATGTTTCCAGCACCTTGAAAAGTCTGAGCACATTATTCAATGCCTGAATCTATATATCTGGTAAAAATTAGTCTAATTCACTTCATTTGGGAAAAATGCTCGTCTAAAACCATATAATTTTAGAACTGAGTGTTTAAAACTGATCAAACTCAGTGTTTTTCAAAATGTCCCTCAAACTGATCGTGTTAACTCACACTTAGGGAATCGGTTGAATCTTTGAGTGTATAGATTTAGAAGCCACAGACCATATTAACTAAATGCACACGGCTGTTGTACTTGCCACCACGTGAACACGCCCTTGCCCCACTCTAAGGCTACGCCATAGTTATTAAGCTGGCACTGAAACATTACAAAAATGCTTTCATGCTCCAATTTTTAAGCTTTTACAGTGTAACACGTTATTTTTCTGAAGTAAACTAAAATCAAATTTCTCAGGGTTCTTGCTGCTTTTTTGGCAGCATTTGAGGGAGGATCTTTTGTATATTTGTAATAAATGAAAAATAATCCAGATCACAAATCCTGTTTTTTTCTTTTTAAAATTTAAAACATGTATGACTTTGGTCCCACAATAGTACTAAACAAAAAAATGTCTTCTGTGTAATGAGTGTTAACTATGTGTCAAGCGTTATACTTTCTTTAGCTTATTTCACCCTCAAGATTCCACTTCCCCTTTACAGATGAGACCGCTGAGGCGTGGAGAGGTCGGTCAGCGACTTACCCCAGGGCTCACAGATGCTGGAGCCTACACGTTGAAGAACCATAAGGTACTCTGCCACTTCCTTCTTGAAACAACAGTGCATTTTAATCTCTTTTAAATATTGAGCTTTTGCTTCTGCTATTGTTCAATGTCTTCCACATAGCCTGCAGGTAGCTTGTTAAAATGAGACTCTGACAGTGTTACTTCTCTGCTTGAAATCCTTGAATAGCTTCTCATCACCCAGAGCAGAGCTTCTCAAAGTGTGGTCCCCAGACCAGCAGCATCAGCAGCACCTGGGAATGGCTAGAAATGCAAATTCTCAGGCCACACCTCAGACCTACTGAATGGGAAACTGAGGGTGGGGCTCAAATCTGGGTGAGTCTGATGCTGCTGGCTCAAGCTTGATCTTTGGATGATATTTGAGATCCTGTGTGATAAAGCTTACCTCTCTAGCCTTATCTTGCTACTCACTGCTTCGCTCATCAAACTGCGTTTGTATCCACGAAATGTACTCCAGCTGCTTCCTGTCCCAGGACAGCGTCACCTGGTGGTGAAGTGCAAGGATTCTGGAGCCACACTTCCTGGCCTTGAATGCCACCTATGTCATCTGCTACTAGTGTGACCTCAGTCAAGTTACCTAACCTATCTGAGTCTCAGTTTCCCCATATATCGAATGGGGATGAAGGTAATAATAGTATCTACATCATTTGTTGTTGTGAGGATTAGATGACTCACTCCACGTGGAGCACTTAGAATAGTGTCTGCACACGGTAGGTACCCTAGAAGTACATTATTGTATTGTATTAGTTTCCTGTGGCTTTCATAACAAATTACCACAAACTTGGTGCCTTATAAACAACAAGAATTTATCTTTCACGGTTCTGGAGGTCAGAAGTTCAACATCAGTTTCACTAGGCTGAAATCAAGGGGTCAGCAGGGCAGCGTGGCCTCCAGGGACTCTAGGGGACAATCCTTTCCTTGTTTCTGAGCTTCTGGTGGTGATCTGCATTCCTTGGCTTGTGGTCACATCACGCCAATCTCTGCATTTTCACATCCCCTTCTCCTTTTCTGTGTGTGTAGTCTTCCTCTGCCTCTCTCTTATAAGGACACTTGTGGTTGCATTTAGACCCCACCCAGATAATCCAAGATAATCTCCACCATGTCACGATTCTTAATTTAATCCCATCTGCAAAGACCTCTTCTTAGAAGATAACATCTGCAGGTTCCAGGGATTAGGGCCTGACATCTTTGGGTGGCCATTATTCAGCCTACAACACTACTGTTATCCTGTCCACCTGTAGTGCCCTTTCCTCTCTGTTTCCTCCTTCTCTTTAAGACTCAATATGGAGTTTGCCTCCTTCAGGAAGCCTTCCCTTATTTCCCCAGCACCAGATTTAGTTCAGCTCCTCTGTGGTCCCATGAACATACTCCTGTCACTATCTTTTCTTTTAATCTTTTTCTAGAGCAGTTTTACTTTTACAGAAAAATTGTGTAGAGAGTACAGAGTTTCCATATATTCCTTCTTCCTTCTCTCTCTTTACAGCTTCCCCTATTATTAGCATCTTGCATTAGTATGGTACATTTGTTATAACTGATGAACCAATACTGATTCATTATTACTAATGAAAGTCCATAATTTGCATTAGAGTTCATTCTTTATGTTGTATGATTCTATGGGTTTTGACAAACGCATAATGTCCTGTATTCACTTTTAGTTTGTCATACAGAATAGTTTCACTCTCCTAAAAGTGTTGTGTGCTTCACCCATTCATCCCTCTCTCCATCCTCCTGAATTCTTGGCAACCACTGATCTTCTTACCGTCTCCACAGTTTTGCCTTTTCCAGAATGTCATATAGTTGGAATCCTATAGTATGTGCCTTTTCAGATTGGCTTCTTTCACTAAGCAATATGCATTTAAGCTTCCTCCATGTCTTTTTGTGACTTGCAAGCTCATTTGTCTTTATCACTGACTAATATTCCATTGTTTGGATGTACCACAGTTTATTTATCCATTCACCTATTGAAAGACAACTTGGTTGCTTCCAAGTTTTGGCAATTTTGTATAAAGCTGCTATACACATGTGTGTGCAAGTTTTTGTGTGGACATAAGTTTTCAGCTCCTTTGAGTGAATACCAAGGAGCATAATTGCTGAATCATATGGTAAGAGTATGTTTAGTTTTGTAAGAAACTGCCAAAATAGCTTCCAAAGAGGCTACACCATTTGGCATTCTCACCAGCAGTGAATGAGAGTTCCTGTTGCTCCACAACCTTGTCAGCATTTGGTGTTGCCAGGGTTTGGGATTTTGGCCCTCCTAATAGGTGTGTAATGGTATTTCATTGTTCATTTTGCTTTGCAATTCCCTAATGACGTATGATGCAGAGCATCTTTCATATGCTTATTTGCCATTTGTATATCTTCTTTGGTGCAGTGTCTGTTCAGATCTTTTGTCCATTTTTAAATTGGGTTGTTTTCTTATTGTTGAGGTTTAATAGTTCTTTGTACATTTTAGATACAAGTCCTTTATCAGATATATGTTTTGCAACATATCTGATAAAGTCATCCAGTCTGTGGCTTATCTTTTCATTCTCTTAACAATGTCTTTTTCAGAGAAGTTGTTTTTAATTTTAATGAAGTCCAAGTTATCAATTTTTTTTTCATGGATTGTGCCTTTGGTGCTGTATCTAAAAAGTCATTGCTAAACCTAAGGTCACCTGGAATATCTAGATAAATATATAAATAGATAAATATTTATCACCTATCTTCTAGAAGTTTTATAGTTTTGCATTTCACATTTAGGTCTATGATCCCTTTGAGTAATGTCACTATCTTTTTATTTTTCCTGTCTCCTGCTTTATTGTATCTGTCTGTGAGTTTTCCTTGAGATTATGGATTATATCTTCCTTGTTCAAGTACTGTGAGTACTCAGTAGGCCTCAAAAAAATAAGTGAGGGGGTAACCTTTATCTTGCTCAGCAACTCAGCCATTCTTAAAAGCACCATGGCTGCTCGAGGCTTACTAGCCTGAGGAAAGATGCAGAACTTTTTGTGTTGAACCAGCTTGCCTGCTCTCATAAACATGAAATAGCTGTTTCCTCAAGCTCCAAGGACTTGCACAGTTGTGCAGGAAGGTCTCTGAGTGTCAACAATGCTGTCTTGTTAAAAGACTAAGAATAGACGAGGCTTTTATTTTCACTGGAACTGGATTTACTTCCAGTGGCATCATACAAAAGAATGTCCTGTGGTAAGGGGTCAAGGTGGGGTTGGAGAGTCAAAAGTTTAAGGGTTAGGTGGCGATTCTCCCATCAATTCTATGTGACTCACAGTTTCCTGGGTTAAATATTACTTTCTCTATTTATATGCCTATAGATTTAGAAATAAAAGCAAGCCCCTTAATCGGGGGAAGAATGTAGAATACTCTTCTATTCTAAAGCAGAGAAAGATCTGTATTAACCCCAATTTCCTTTTTCATGGAGAGATATTCACAAAAACACAGTGTTTAGATTTCATTGGGACAGTGATTAAATAGTATAGTTTTCCTGTGACAATCTCAATTTCAAATAAATGTGATTTGACTTGTAACTTTCAAAAAACTTTTACATATAGATAAATTCACAAATGGAGAAAATTCTTTGTTGCTCTGTCTTGGAAGGTGTCCCTGGGACATTCCCCTTTTGGAGCCTGAGGCCCACCAAGCAAACACAACTTTGGTTACAGATTCTCATCTAAAGTGTTTGAACTTTGACCTTAAATCTAAGTTGCCCACTACAATTCAATTATAATGCAGCAATTTTTGTTTAGTACCAAGGTGCTGTTTGTAATGAAAGCACGTGGTTGTTCTTTCAGATATATATTTTTAAAGGATTGGTGGGTTCTTGGGTTTGGTGGACTATTTGACCATCTAGTAAAAGTCAAAACTGCCCAGCAGGCTCTAAGTGGGGACTGCCCAATGGTCAGCTTGGCCCAGGGCAGTGACTTGGCCACAGGAATGTGAAGTAGGTTAGCCCTGACCCCCGAGCCCCCAACTTCCTGATATAGTAAAGGATGAAACAGCTCTCAGGCCTCAGGGTGCTCAGAACTCAGACACCAGTTCTCTTCTTGAGAAATAATAGGTCTCAGTTTCTTCATGTAGCATCTGTCTTAATGGTACTGAAACTTTGAGCCTTGTTCAAGCCTCTTTGGTGGAGAGATGAGGATCAGCTCTTGTAACAGACAATATGAGTGCCCACAAGAGGGAAATACATTTAAATATTTTGCCTCCTCCCATCTTTTTTGAAGCACATGAGAAAGCTAAGCAACAAATTGTGAATTGTTAGTTAGCTTTCTTGGAACTTCTAATAAGTCTTTACAATCTAAGCCAAGACAGCTTGCTACATAAGGCAGGTGCTTCATCCATTTGCTTCATAGACTTAAGTAACCCATTAGCTGGGTTTTTCTTTGCACATATGGGCAGTTAGAGAAGTGAGTCTTGAAGAACATGCTAATAATTTCCAGCAGTTCAGATTAAGACAGGATCTTATTATTCTTTAGATATAGAAAGAAGTGGAATTATGAGCATAGAGGTCAACAGATATTCAAGTAAACAGGTAAAAAAAATTTAAATTGTCCACCATGTGCTACATACAAAAAAGGAATATTATTTCTATCAATGGAAGATCTTAGCACATAGGACAAAATACCAGTAGACATAGAATTCTCGTTTTCATAGACTTAATTATAAGGCTTTACATACACACACACCAACCACAGACACACACACCCCTTCCAGTGCATAGTTTGTAATTCGTTCAAGTAAGCCAGTTCTGGCCTGAAGTGGATGGCAGCTTCAGACTCTGAGGTGACGTGGGTAGGATGCTCCCATGAACTTTCCATTCTCAAGGCTTTCTTGTATAAGCTTGAGTACCTTGGTTAGATATCCCTGCTTACCACCTATCTCCCTCACCAGCCAGTGTCCAATGACGTTGGGACAAATTTGATGGTGGGTTAAGGTCTGGAGATGGCCTGAAGCTTAACCCTAGAGTCCAGGTTATCATACATGAAACTACATAGTCAGAGGCTAACCATGGAGACCACAGAGTTAGCAACCACTGCTACTCCCCTCCCCAGACCACTGGACCAAACCCAGAAAGCTTGGGGGCCAAGTTCACCCCTGGACTTGATGGAAGAATAACTTACAGAAGGACCAGCAGAGTCTGAGGTGAGTGGAGTTAACAGAAACGGCAACCCATTACTTGGCTTTTTTGGGTGTCACAGATCTGAGTTGGTGAAAACCACCCTGTTCTCCCTATATGGGGGATTCCCACAAAGGAGGGTAGGTGGCACGAAGGTAGGTGATAAGGACAGAGAATGTGACCATTTTATGTTTCTATTCAATCTCAGTTTTTGAGAAGGATGTAGAAAATCATCTGACAGAAAGTTTTTAGGTCACTATGGATTTCAACTTTTTCGTTTAGCCATATCCCCTATTACCAGGAATAGTGAAGAATCAGCTAGCTTTCAAGAAATGAGGAGAAGTCAGTGATTTAATGACTGATGGTAATTTGGAATGAAAAGTAAGGTGATGATTGTCCAAGAAGCACTGAAGGACTGAGAAGCCCTCGCTCCCCAATATGCTGGTTGATGGACAAGGAAAGATGCTGACTGAGTAGGCTTCAATCAGACATTCTAGATTTTTTAGGCAAATAAGTTTATCTGATGGAAAACGACACTGAAACCTGTTGCTTTGCTTTCCCTTCAAGGCAAGCTAGCAAAGAGAGCACACGCTTTCACACGTTTTTGACTACGATGCTCAGCAAGAAGTACATTTTACACCATGGCCAGCTTATATACCCCCTGACACCCACACACAGCCACACACACACGTAATGGAAATAAAAGCTTTAGAAGAAATACTCTTTAGGAATAATGTACTGGAATATTTTCTCTTCTCTGCTCTATTGCATTACAAATAAAATCTAGTTGCGTTACACTGAATTGCTTGACTAATGGGTCATAATTTGCAATTTGGAACCTAGTAATGGAGAGGGTGTTGGGGATAAAGACACTGCCTTGGTGGCGGGGCAGGTCACCTGGAGGTTGGCTGCAACCATTATTTGTCTGAAAAGCCGGGGCAAACTCCGTTCAGGGTCAGGTTGGTAGTACATGTAGACAGATGGGTCAGGGTGTCTCGATTTTGTCCGACCTGTGGGGAAATGCATCTCTTTTGGAATAGTGCCCTAGCTATCTACTTAGTGGACCTGGGTAGGTCCAAGATTTTCCACAGTGGTTCCAAGTTTATGTAATTATATTATTTTAATAAAAACCAATCTGTAAAGATCAAGGAGCTGTTGAGGACTGGGTAGATTCTGAATGTGCTGTGATGGAGGACAGGACTGAAATCCTAGTAGGGAGTTGTAGTGCTGATCGGAATCCAGGCTGAAGCCCTGTAGTGTGGTGGGTCCTCAGAATCCTAGATCACAGACCCTTTGAGAATCTAATGCTGTGGATTCCAAAGTGTGGTCCCTAACCAGCAACAGCAGCAGCATTACTCAGGAACTTGTTAGAAGTACAAAATGTTGGGCCCTATCCCAGATCTATTGAATCAGAAACTCTGGAGGTGGGGCCCAACAATCTATGATTTAGTAAATCTCCCAGCTGATTTTGATGAAAGCTAAATTTGAGAACCACTGATTTAATGAAATGAATGGACACTTTTATCAGAAAAATGTATATATGCTCACAATATTTTTCATCTGATTTCAAATCTTTGTAAAGTTAGGGGGTCCTTAAGTCTTAAGTTAATAGGGAATAAGGAAAATCTAGACAGTTCAGTGAAAATACAGGTGTGTACCTGGACAGCGCATGTGAGATCCCCAGCCACAGGGAAACAACACTGATTCCAGGTGTCCTCCAGGGTGGCTAGGGCTCCTACTGGGCTGGCTAGTTGGGAAAGGACTGGCTCATGAGTCACTGGGGAGTTAGCCTGCAAGTGTTGGACCTCAGTTACTTGCATGTGTCTAGAGGGAGTGGGGAAAGCCCAGTGAAGCTTCAGAATGGGGTCGTCATCATAAGTACAAGCATCGACCTTTGGGATAATGAACTGCGCATGAGGATTATGAACATCTTATTAAGGACCCACTATGCAAATGTAGGTCCCAGAATTTTCAGAATGACTTTGATTTCATGTACTTTTTCATTTTTAATAAAAAGCTTTTAAAATGTAAGTATACATGGTTTCATTTTTATATCTCATAGAAATAAACTTACAGACCAGCAACAAAAATTGGGCCACGTGCCTTGGTTTCTGCTTCAGAGTAAGTGGTCACTCAGTCTACGTGGCCAAATGGATGGAGTTTAAAGGGGCATTGGCCTCACCCACCATCATGTGTTCAGAAGTAAAAAAAATGACTGGGGGGTAGTAGAGTCACTTAGCATCCACTGCAATTTTCATTGCAAATAACCTTTTTTTCTTAATCAAGATGAAACTCACATAAAATAAAATTGACATTTTAAGATGACAGTTCAGTGGCATTAGTCCATTCACAATGTTGTACAACTACTACCTCTATCCAGTTCCAAAACATTTTCCTCACTCCAAAATAAGATCCTATACTTGTCAATGCTGTGGTTTTACTTCCTATTGCCACCTCCTCTCAGAGCCTGGAAACCACCAGTTTGCTTTCTTTTTACCTATTCTGGATATTTCATATAAATGGAATCAGATAATATGTGACGTTTGTGTCTGGCTTCTTTCATTTGACGTAATGTTCTCAAGGTTCACCCATGTTGTAGCATGCATCAGTACTTCATTCTTTCTTATGGCTGAATAATCCTCCATTGTACGGATGCACCACATTTTATTTATCCATTCATCCACTGATGGACATTTGGATTGTTTCAACCTTTTGGCTATTGTGAATAGAGCTGCACTGAATTCACGTACATGGCAAATAGCTTTTGCTCTTCTCTTCTTTGAACTCTCTCAAAAGATGGGGATTGGAGGAACTTCACCTGACTTCATTCCAATTCTTCTGCTTAACCTCTGCAATTTCATTCTTATCCCAAATTCCAGTTTGGCTCATCACTGAGTGGGAACTAAGAAACAGGTTACATGAGTTTTTGGTGCATCATAGTATGTTATTGTATGTATGTGTAGTACATCCTGCCCGATAAATTTGGTATTGACCCTGGAGACAGCCAAGAAATGCTGGCGAGATGATTCCTGCACTGTGGCTAGTTATGTGAATCTTGGCTTTGAGAATTTCCATGATCATAAATGAGTTGTTCAAAGCCTAAACAATGTCAGCTCTTTGTGATGACATGTCAGGTTCTCTGCCCTTCAGTCCGTCTCTTCCCACAGCTAGAGTTACTTCAAGCCACCATGGTTCTCTGCCTCATGTCCCACTCTGTATAATTCTAGGAGTCTGTCCTTCTCTTATTAAGTCCTGCAGGGCACTAGGTCTGCTCCCCAGCACAAGTTCTTTGGGTTGGCCCTGCCCTCGAGCCCTAACGTCAGCATATTCCTGGAGTCTCCATCACCACACTTTTTACTGGCACAATACTTACTGCTCTGAGCCTTTAGTTATCTTAAATTATTTCCATAACCACTACCCCCATTCATGCAAAATGGAGATCCTGACTTTTACCATTCATTGTTACAGGAATTAAATAAGATATGCAAAGTGCCTACTATAGTTCTTGGCACATGATAGGCTCACAGTAAATGAGACCGGTTGTATCATTATGATCTCCCTGCTCCCTCCCTCTTGCTGAGTCTCTCTGAGGCTGGCCCCTCTCTTTGGTCCTATAATTTGCCTTTCCTGCCAGCTGTTCTCTGCCGGCATGCTTGATTTCGGCTTCATTCCTTTTCCCACAACTGGGCATGTCCCCAAGCATACGTTCCATTTCAGGCCTTGTGTGAACTGTCCAAGTGCAGGCCTCTCCTGAACGGCAAGTCCCGCTGCCCCCTGACCTCTCAGTTTAGGATGATTCGCTGGGTAAACACAACTGCAGAAGGGGTGAAGGGCTCCTCACATACATCCAACCAACTTCTTATTTGAAAGGTTACAAATGTAAGCCAACTCTTGTGTTGAGCGTCTTCTCATTACCCCTTGGAAGGCAATAGATCTCCTGTGGAAACAGTCTCACATACCGTGCTAAATGAGCAATTTGCTTGATCATATCTGTGACAAATCTGCCTTTCTCAGGAGGGAGCAAAAGAGACAACATTTCATTTGGCGTCATTATCAAATGTAGGAAATGATTGCAGCAGTTGTGTTAAGGATGGAAATGGGCCTTATAATCAATATCAGATAAGCTGTTTTTTGTCACTCTTCTGAATAACTATAATCACAGCTGACACAAAACCAGAATAAGCTTTTATTATTTGTGATTATATAAGAAAGAACTGGAATGGAATGACTTTTTGAATGCTGCAATAAAGTCTTCCAGGCCAAAGGTTTGGGTAATACTAGGCATAATTTTACAGTCTGTTCCAGTTTACAAACAACATTGCATTTCATCCTCACAGTACCCAGGGGCAGCACAGCCCACACTTGCTCCAGTAACAGAATGTGTGCAAACATATGTCTGCATGTAGCTAATGCTTAATCATCAGTAGTGAGCACCGTGTGTATGTGTATATATATAGAGAGAGAGAACAGTGGGGCGGAGAGGAAGAACAAATGAGCAAGTCAGCATGAGCTCAATAAAGAGTGAATTTTCATGGGAAATAGAAAATGCACCCAGCATGCTTGGAAGAGATATTAATATTAGTCTTTGTTAGTGTGTAGGAGAAAAAGGGCAAAGTAGATGGGTGGGAGGAGACGAGAGCTCTGTTTACATTTACTACCTTAATCAAAACACTCTTTGAACTGTCTATTTTCAGGATTTCTATGAGATCAGCCTTTTTGTTATGAAATGGATCCTTCATTGTCTTCGCATAGCTCTAAGCTGCTCGCAACAAAACCATTTTCCTTTGGTGTGACAGAATCTTTGCTTTTCCATCTACCCTCACACTTAATCTCTTTCAGAAATCTTATTCTTTATCTCATCCTTGATCCCCACTTGGAGTTAGATGTGTATTCAAATCCATATGGCCTCTGTGATCCTCAGTGCCATCAGCCAGAAAATGAGGACCATACCTACCTTCTCAAGTTGTTGTGAGGATTAAACGAGGTGATGCATGAACAGGAAGCACAGTGTCTCGCAGCTACGAGGGGTTCCGTAAGTGTTTCTTTCATTTCCTCTCTGGATCCACCTATTCATCTTTCGTACTTTCTGGTATCAGTTAGGTGCTCCTTCTGTAGAGACAGGGGACAAAGAGACGCAGGCTGGCATCTGCACACCACCTCCACTCCCACACGCCCTAGCTCCCTATGCGTCCGGGAGAAGTGAACTGAGCAGGAGCACAGAGGCAGGCATCGATCAGGCCGTGAAGTTGGTCTTACAGAGAAGAGAAATGTGTCTGGCTCTTCCTTAAGGCCTCCCCCAAGGTGGCCTCAACCTAAGTTTTAAAATTTACTTCTCGCCGTTCCCACCATATGCTTTGACCCTACCTGATAATTTTCCGACCCAGGAGCAGATATCCATCCCACCCGCTCTTTGCTCTCGTGGTTTCCTCTATGCAGAGGTTTCTTTCTTCGTTTCTCCTTTGAAAGCCCACCTTCTTTAAAAGGCACCATTCCCAGGAAGCCGGGATGGTCCTTTACCTACCCTTCTTCCTGTCATTCTCCATGCCACATCCCACCAGGACCCAGCCACCGAACATAATGGATGTGGTTCCATTTCCCTTGAGCCCTTAAATTGTAGGTTTGTATCTCTCATGCAACATCTATTCTGTATTTCTACCCTGCCTTCTCCCAGAACGTACTCAAGGCAGGACTTTGTGCTTCAGTTGTTTCTGTACCTCTGTCTAGACTCCAGGTTGTGAGTTCTCTGAGGTCAGACATTATATCCTCCTTGTCTCTGAATATCCCTCCACTACCCCACTGCCCTTTCCCAGTAGGAGGGCTAACATATTTATTGAATTGAATTGAATTGAACTTATTTTCCCTTATTTTAGAGGAGCTTAAAGGAGTAGGGTCCCCGGAGTTGTCAGAGCAAACACAGGATGCCCTGTTAAATTTGAATTTCAGGTAAACAATGAGTAATTTTTTGTATAAGTATAATATATATGTATAATGTATATATGTATATGTATAATGTATAATATAAATTTTTGTATAAGTATGTCTCAAATATTGCATGGGGTATACTTATATTTGTTATTTATCTAAAACTCAAATTTAACTGAATCTCCTGTATTTTTTTTATTTTTGTGAGGAAGATGGACCCTGAGCTAACGTTCATTGCCAATCTTCCTCTTTTTGCTGAGGAAGATTAGCCCTGAGCTAACATCTGTGCCCATATTCCTCCATTTTGTATATGGGATGCTGCCACAGCATGGCTTGATGAGTGGTGCGTATGTCCACACCCGGGATCTGAACCCGCGAACCCCGGGCCACTGAAGCCGAGGGCGTGAACTTAACCACTATGCCCCCAAATCTCTTGTATTTTTATTTGCTAAATCTGGCAACTTTAACTGGGAAACATGTTGCAAAAGGCAACAATGAGGGAATACATCAAATTCATTTGAAGTATATTGGAGGGAGAAATTCAAAGTCAACGCAGATTTTGACACTCTCCTGAGACAACTGCCGTGACTTTCATACTAACCCGCTCCATCCATTACCTGCACTCGCCTCTTCAACAGTAGCATCATCACTAATCTGGGAGACACACAGGTTTCTGTGGCCTAAAGAAGCCCCTCCCACAATGACCGCAAGTCCTGCCGAAGCCTGCCACATGCTTGCTCCTCCCTCACACCTTCTCTGAGCCAGATCACTGGATCCCACAGAAGAGAAGAATCAGGGAGTTAATTGTCCTGGAGAAAAGCACTAGGTTAACACAACAGATACATCAAGCCACTTAATGTGCTCTTTCCCCTTTATTTGAATAATCATTTGTATACTTCATGTAACTTGCCCATCTGTGTGTGTGTTTCAAACACATGAAGCAGCTTGCTTTCACTAAAATGTTTTCTCTTCCCCAACATATATCCTTTCTAGCTTCCTCAACCCTAAAATCTCCCTTTCAAGTACATTTTCTCTGCCTGTTTCACACCTTCGTGCATCTCAGAGAAATAAAAAAAAAAAGGTTCATTTCAGTAAATAAACCATGGTTTAAAAAGTATTCCCATCATTTCACACTCCAAAAAATAGAACACACATGGAAAAAAAGATTAAAAGCAATTGCAATCTCCTTCCTATTGTTCTGAATTCCCCCTTCCCCGCCAGATAGTACAAATTATTTTGATTTGCATTTCCCTAATGATTAATGATATTAAGAACCTTTTCATGTACCTGTTGGCCATCTGTGTGTCTTCTTTGGAAAAATGTCTGTTCAAGTCCTCTGTGCATTTTTTAATTGGATTATTTGGTTTTTTGGTATTGAGTTGTATGAGTTCTTTATATATTTTGGATATTAACTCCTTATTGGATATATGATTTGCAAATATCTTCTCCCATTCAGTAGGTTGCCTTTTTGTTTTGTTGTTGGTTTCCTTCGCTGTGCAAAAGCTTTTCAGTTTGTTGTAGTCCCATTTGTTTATTTTTGCTTTTGTTGCCTTTGCCAGAGGAAACAGATCCACAAAAACACTGCTAAGACCAATGTCAAAGAGTGTGCTACCTATATTTTCTTCTAGGAGTTTTACGGTTTCAAGTCTTTCATTTAAATCTTTAATCCATTTTCAGTTTATTTTTGTGTATACGATCCAGCAATACCATTTCTGGGTATTTATTCAACGAAAATAAAAACACTAATTCGAAAATGTATCTGCACTGTCATGTTCATTGCAGCATTATTTACAATAGCCAAGAGACGAAAGCAACCTAGCCGTCCACCTGTAGGTGAATGGATAAAGAAGATGTGATATATATACGTACAATGGAATATTACTCAGCCATAAAAAACAATGAAATCCTCCCATTTGTGACAACATGGATGGATCTAAAGAGTATTATGTTAAGTGAAATAACCAGACAGAGAAAGAAGAACACCGGATAATTTCAATGAACAAACAAAAAAAACAGAAACAGACTCATAGATACAGACAACAAATTGGTGGTTGCCAGAGGGGAAGGGGATGGGGGGAAGGTGTAGAGACATAGGTGTGGGGGATAAGAGGTACAAACTTCCAGTCATTAAGAAAATAAGTCATGAGGTTGTAATGTACAGCATAGGGAATACAGTCAACAACATTGTGATAACTTTGTATAGTGACAGATGACAGCTAGTCTCATCAGGGTGATCACTTTGTAACGTAAGTAAATGTTGAATTGCTACGTTGCATACCTGAAACGAATACAATATTGTATGTCAACTATACTTCACTAAAGATAAACAAACAGTACAGAGGAGTGAGCGCTTTAAACTCTTGGCAAGGCTCGGGCTGCTGCCTGCTTTCGGAGGAGCAATCTGCAGCAAGAGGACGCAGCCAGATTTCCCACAGACGGACGCGTGGGATTTTCCACAGACGTTCCAACAAGGGCCCCGGCAGGTAGCCGGGGAAGGCACCGCGCTTTTTCTCCATCAGTACGAGGACAGATGGCTTTTTTGTTTTTCTCTTTACCTTTATTGAAACAAAAACAAGTAAAGCAAGGAGTAAACAGCTCTTTATAACCTAGCAGCAGTCCTGTTCTGCTGTTCTATTCACTATCAAACTATTCCAGTTGGGGAAGGGCTGAGCTTGGAGGAGGAGGGACTCTGCCTCCACCTTTTTGTCTTTCTCCCTAGCTCAGTGAAGTCTGGCTTTTGCTTGAAACCTTTCAACTGAAACTACTTTTTTTTCAAATGTCACCAGTAACAGAGTGGCGAAACAGGGACACGTCTGAGAGGGAAAGGAGATGCTACCAATAATCTTACTAGGACAACAGGTATAAACACGAACCGTCCCTACGAAGAACCTGCCATCTGATGAATCCAAACCCCTCTTCCCAGCACCTTTCTTGACCTTCCACAGCATCTGACACGGCCACCATCCCTTCTTTTTTGGACTGTGGTTCCCACCGATCTCCTTGACACTACACCTCTCCCCTGTTCAAAGGCCAGCTCAGATCTTTGTGGTTCCTGTTTCTTCCACTGATTGGAAAAGTTCTGGGCCTGACTGCTTGACTCTTCTGACTCTCTCTCCCCCTCCTCAGAGATCTCCTTCATTCCCATGACTTCAGCTCTCCCCCATCGTGATTCCCAAGCATATATCTCCATTCCTGATATATCATTTGCAGCCTGGTCTCGTTAATCAAACTTCCTTCTAGATATTTACACTTGAATAGTCCACGGTCACCTCAGAGTCTACCAGGCGCACCCCAACTCTAGGAGTCGGCATTCACAGTGTTTTCTACATGAATTATGCTCCCAGAGTTTGTGTGATGAGGTGGTACCCAGCAAAGGGCAATTCTAAAACAGTGATGACCATCCAAAGATCATCTTCCCACCTCTCTCACTCCTTCTACCCCTTGCCATAAACTAACTCTTTCTGATGTCTACTGTCTTTCAGTGGTCCATCATTCATCCTGCTCCCCAGGCCTGAGATTCAGTGGCCCCTTAACTCCTTTCCTTTTCCAGTTATCGTTTCTCCTATCTGATCTTGGATATAATCCTATAAATTCTTTCTCCATAATATCACTTGAATCTCTCCCTTCCCTTTGAGTCCCACTGCCTCTGTCACAGTTTAGGTTTAGAGATGAAACAATTCCAAAGCCAGATGGGTGGGTCTCAACAATGTCCCCTGCTCCAGAGAGAGGAGGAGGGTGAAGATGTGGGAGGTCCAATGGGCCTGGCCATCAGGGGTTCCTTGGCAGTCTCCGAATGTGCTGCTTCAGTACTGGGATAAGTGCTGAAGGTACATCGCAGGACCACGGCGCATCCTGGAACACCGGGACGCCCATGTGCTCCTCGGCGATCTGTCACTATCACCTGTTCTTCAAGGTCCAGCTCAAATCCTCAGGCCTGGCCCCACCAGCCCGGAGTGATCTCTCTTGTCTGAGTTCTTGTGTACAGACCACCTGCCACTGTTGTGTGGCTATTTCATTTGAGTATGTTTGGGCTCTCCCAAATTACCCTGTGAGCTCCTGGATGGAGGGGGTGGTAGGACCATGTCTTCATCTCTCCAGAACCCCCACATTTCCTAACATAAGCCAGGTGGCCATCAATTTAAACAGAGCTGGCTGCATAGTTTACAGGGCACAGTGCAAAACCAAAAAGCAAGATAAAAGCCTTTCCTTTCTTCCAGTCTCTCTTGATCTGTCGATCTATTTTGATTGTTCGGTTTTTTGTCTTTTTAAATTTTCTATTTAAATCATGCTGCCTTGGGCTCAGGATCCTCACAGGGTGAGTGCAGAGCCTCACAGGCCCGGGGTCTGCCCTGAAAGGCACAGACCTGTGCTCGGGTGGCGGGCGCAGCCAGGACAGCTGTGGTGGCGGGTGGTGCCCAGGGCACCAGGGGCGGGGAGCGGGCGGCGGGGCGAGGGGACTGCATGTGAGCCAAGGATCCAAGGCCCACTGTCCCACTGGACAAACTCAAAGGTAAAATTACTAAGAACTTGAAGGCAACAGCAGAGTAAGCCCCACACATTGCCCGTCTGACGGCAGAGCCCCGTGTGACTGCGCTGGGGACACGCCCAGGAAGCAGCCCTGATGTTAAATGAGTAAAGGGATGCAGTGAAGCATACAGGCCTTTCTTTCAAAAGGAATGGGGAAAATAGCAAAAAAGAGAGAGAAAGAGAAAGGGGCGGGTGAGGCCCAGGTGTTTCCAGGGTCTGTGATTACAGAGGGAGGGGCCCTGACAGGAAGCTTGCTTGAAAAGCCTGGTCCTGGAGAAGGTGTGATGGCAGGGCAGGAGCGTGGTTGAAGGGTCTAATCCCCAGGGGGGAGGAATGCCATCTCTTGGCCAAGGCTGGGGAGCAGAGAGAATGAGAATAGAAGCAAAGTTTTCAGAGCTGGGAGACTTCATCTTGGATATTGGATGGAAATCGGCAGAAATATTTAAGGCTCAGTGAGATGCTGCTTTCCCTCTTTATCTATGGATTCAGCAATTATTGATCAATTTATTTATCAGAACTATTATATGCAAGACACTGAACTTGTTACTGTAGTGCCCACTGAAGTGAAGCAGACCCTGTCACGGTGTCCTGAAAGGGCTCACAGTTACAGAGGAGACAAAACAAGTATATATAATTTAGGCCAGAATGTAATAAGTAACTTGGAAAACACTTTTTAGCTCAGCCAGGCTTCCTAGAAATATCGTCCTGCTAAAGATCCAGCAGGTCACTCAGCCTGATGCAGGGGGAAAACACAAAAGAAAATAAACAGCACAGTACAGTCATAGCAAGAAAGATCGCCTCCCTCAGCCCGCTGCTTCATTTTCCTTTCGGAGAAATCTCCACATTCTTTCAGTGGCTATTTACTGAGGGCCTACTATGTGCTAGGCTCTGTGTTAAGTTGCAAGTGGACTGCAGTTTGCAAATAGTGAAGGTTAGGGAAGCGGGTCATGAAATTTCAGGTTGCTATAGGAGAATTTTTAGCTTTGGGTCTCCAAGAAAAGTCTTCCTGACTCCAAAAGTCCTGTTCTCCAGAAATTTAGCAGCCAACGCAGAGCAGCGTCCTACCTCCTCTGAGCAACGACCTGGCTGGTGGCAGAGTTGACTGTAAAAGAGCTCAGGAAACTCAGATCTTTGCAAAGCAGCCCCAGGGGCAGACTCACAGAATTCTTCAAGGTTGCCCGTTGACGTGACCCCAGAATCCTCAGGGAGAGGGCAACGCAGGGCATGCCACGAGGACAGAGCCTGGGTCTGTGTGTGGCGATCACTCAGCGATGGTTGGGAAACAGGGTCAGGGCAGAGTGGGCAGACTCTGTGGGGAAGGGAGCAAAACACATTTCTCTTGCACTCCACAGAGCCCTGAGGGACGTTCCGTGGGTGCTTGCTCATTGAGACTCCTCAGGGAAGTGACGGATTTTGAGCAAGGCTCTATTTTAAGCAGGACCAGCTACATCATTTGCTGGGCCCAGCACAAAATGAAAAGGAGAGCAACCTTGTTAAAAAATTATTAAGAATTTCTAGACAACAGCAGCAGAGCATTAAGACAAGCAGGCGACCTTTCTGAGCGCAGGGCCTGTGCAACAGCACCGGTTGTACACCCAGGAAGCCGGCCTTCTTTTAGGTGTGGAGTTTGGGTAAAGGGACATCTCAGAGCGGCGTCCCTGCTCACTTAGGATGAAGGCAGTCCCCACTGTCAGAGTAGTGTGCCCCAAAGAGAACTGTGGAGGGAATTCTCTTACAACCCTATCGTGTTCTTCAAAGAGGAAATGGAATAAATCTTCCACATTGTTGTTCTGAACCAGTAACGCACATGCACATATACACGCACGTGCATGCACACACACGTATCACTGGGGTCAAATCCACATGAGCTTTACCTACAGTTATCTCTTTATTCACAGAGCTGCCTAGAGGCACCAAAATATCAAATCAAAAATCAGCTGGAAACAATCTTTATTCCGCACGCTTTACTGGCACGTGCTGCATGTCAGATGCTGTCCTAGGGGCTTACGACATACTGGTGGACACAAAAGTCCCTGCAGCCATGGGACTTACATTCTAACAGGGGAGGCAGGCAATGAATATAACACATAAATATGTAACATAAAATCAGATGGCAATATGTGCGATGAAGACAAACGGGGGGTAGAGCGTGATGATGTGTGTAGGCGTGGGCACACACTCTTTGGGGTCAGCAAAGCCCTCCTGAGAGGGCTACATTTACGTAGAAAGAGGACTGAAATGAGGAGTAGGTTGTGTGAATGGTGAGGAGGAGAGTCTGCTAGGCAGAGGGCACAACCAGTGCAAAGGCCCCGGGGCAGGGCGTGCTTGGGAGGTCAAGGGACAAGAAGGAGCCCAGTGTGGTATGAACACAGTGCAATGAGTGTTAGTAAATAAGATTAGAGAGGTAGGTCGGGCCAGGTCATGTGATCCTTGGAGGCCAAAATAAGGGTTTTGGACATTAAGAGATACTGACCTCCGTTTTGAAAAATGAGAAGAGTCACTGAGCAAATAAGGAGGAAGAAAAATTCCAGAAAGAGGAATGGTAGAGGGGAGGGGCTGGCCTCATGTCCTTGGGAGAGTCTCTGAGACTTGATATTGGTGGAGTCAAGGGCAAGGAGAGTGAAAGTCAGTCCCAGGCCGCAATGCACCCACTGTGTGCAAGGTCCACGCTCACCAGGCCAGGCCAGCACCCCCTGTGGTGTGGCCGCAAATGTTCCCCTGGGCGAGAGGTGCACGGGTGTGACAGCATGTCCTGACGGGAGGGGTGGGGTCCTCACCCTCTCTGAGAAAGAGAATGCTAGTCCAGGCCCCGGGGGGCTTCTCCTGCAGCTACTTTCCCGAGCTCGGAGGCAAAGGCCAGGAAGCTGCTCCTCCCCGAGAGGGAAGCAGTTACCCACCAGGGTGGGGGCCTGTGCCCTTGGAGCGGGGAGGCTGAAGGAAGAGGAAAAGGCTCATGAGCAAACGAGCGGTTTGGGTCGGGAAGTATGAACACAAGGGAGATCATGCCACAAAGTGCCAGGATCCCGGCCAGGAGCAAGGCTGGGATGCACACCTCTGCCAAATGCCCCGTCTTCTCTCTGAGGAGGGCCTATTCCCACGGGCCCAGGCAGCCTCTTCTCTGTCGAAGTGTCTCAGCACTGCTTTCACATCAGCGCTCCACGAAGCAGCCCAGGCCAGGCGTCGTAGAGAGATCTCCAAGTCCGGAACAGCGGACTCTGTGTTCTGAACCAAGATGGCCCTCGGCAAAACCATGCAACACTTGAGGCTGATCTCTACCGAGCCCACGTCCACTTGTGGGTGCTGGCTGATGAGGCTCCATGTGCCACTGCCACTCGGGGTCTCTGAAGGCTTCTGCTTCAGGCACCTTGGTACTCGCTTCTAAAGGCCAGACGAGAGGGCTGCGGGGTGGCGTGGGACAGGCAGAGATCTGCCTTACTTCTGAGAGTGGAGACTAGAAACTGCGTCTTGGTTCTCTGCGCCTCCAAAGAAAGAAAGTGATTTCGGAGAGTATTTGATCTGACTGGGGAAAGTCTCTGCAGTGACGGGCAACACAGACATGGGACGGAATGGTGCTCGTCTTACACTGGGGGGATTATGTGTTCATTCATTTCTTTGACCAAAATTTATGGAGTGCCTCCTATACGCCAGACATTGTTCAAGGTGCTGCAGTTATAGGTGGAAACATATACCCTGTTGTTTCATATTTTATTATTATTTGGAGTAAGAACAGAATCAAAGGACATTGGGAGAGGCCCTCTTGGAATATCTTAGTAATGAGTCATCAAGGAACATTCTAGAGCAATGTGAAGGGCTAGTAGGCCGGCTAGATCATTCAGGGAGCTCAGGACATGTTAGTCATTTCTGACTGGCCAGTCAACTGGGGCCTCAGACTAGGAGGGGATAGTTAAGTAATCGGTATCCCAAAAGGTGGGTAAGCTTTGAAACATGAAGAGAATTACTCAGTCCAGTAATCAACAAATTTCTTCTTTTCCTGATTATATTATTTTCCTAGGGCTGCCATAACAAAGTACAACAAACTGTGTGGATTAAAACAACAGAAATTTATTCTCTCACAGTTCTGGGGGCTGGAAATCTGAAACCAAGGTGTGAGCAGGGCCACGATCCCTCTGAAGGCTCTAGGAAAGAATCCTTCCTTGCCCCTTCTAGTTTCTGGTGGTTGCCAGCAATACTTGCCGTTCCTCGGCTTGTGGCAGATAACTGTAATCTGTGCCTCCATCTTCACATGACTGTCTTCCCTGTGTGTCTCCAAATCTCTGTTACAAGGACACCAATCATTGGATTTAGGACCCACCTTAATCCACTATGACCTTATCTTAACTTAATTACACCTGCACAGACTCGTTTCCAAACAAAGTCACGTTTACAGGCAGTGGAGATTAGGGCCTCAATATATCTTTTTAGGGGACACAATTTGACCCACAACACTGATTTCCATCAATGGTGTGCCGAGAAGCTGGTGAAGGGAACAATCCACCCGGGTACAGGCAGCGAAGGATGCACTGTCTGCAGAGAGTTTAAAAGCAATAAAACCAACTGAAAGTCAGTCTTTTTTGTTATTGCCACGCTCCCAGAATTCTAAACAATATCAATGGTCAAAAACTCCTCCCTACCAGGGGCCCGCTCCTACCACGATCCTCCTACCCCCACCAGGACAGTGGCGTACAAGTTGGTGCACTATTTGTACTCGTTTCTTAGGGCTGCCATAACAAAGTACCACAAACTGGGTGGCTTAAAGCATAGAAATTAAGTTTCTCCCAGTTCTGGAGGCAAGAAGTTCAAGATCAAGGTGCTGGCAGGGTTGCTTTCTTCAAAGGCCTCTCTCCTTGGCTGGTAGACAGCTGTCTTCGCCCTGCGTCTTCATATGGTCTTCCTTCTGTATGTGTCGGTGTTCGAATGTCCTGTTCTTAGAAGGACACCAATCGTGGTGGATTAGGACCCACCCTACTGAGCTCACTTTAACTTAATTACCTCTTTTAGGACCCTATCTCCCAAAACAGTCACATTCTGAGATACTAGGGGTTAGGACTTCACTGTATGAATTTTGGGGCACACAATTCAGCCCATAATACCACTGAATCCATCTATTAAGTTTTTTAGGTTGTATAATGGTAGAAACAAAAATCCTACTTTTTCCAGGAAGTGCATTCTCATGGTTACCAGCATTCAGACTTATTACTGATCAGACTTATTACTGTAGCATTTCACAAATGGGTTCCTAGGAAACACAGTTTCATGGCCGTTACTTGATAAAGGAGGATCTTGGTCAAATAAGTTTTGGAGACAAAAAATGTAGCAGTGTTCCTCAAACCTACTGTAGCGTGGAAGCCCCGCGTCACTGGCTTTCCTACGGTGAACGTCTTTCAGAAAAGTGCTCTGTAGAGCAAAGTTGAAAAAGGCTGATTTATGGCAATATACAAATTGCAGTGGTATTTTTAAGAGCGTATTTAATTGCTCTTACTTTAAAAAACAAACAAAAACAATGCCAGTAGTCATTGAAAAATTGTAATAAAACTCTTGTGTATGTAT
Organism: Diceros bicornis minor; assembly: GCF_020826845.1. Classification (NCBI taxonomy): domain Eukaryota; kingdom Metazoa; phylum Chordata; class Mammalia; order Perissodactyla; family Rhinocerotidae; genus Diceros; species Diceros bicornis. The sequence goes on along the minus strand of NC_080753.1, from coordinate 13,499,870 downwards.
TTTACTATAGAACGACAAAAAGATAATAAATAAACGCTTGTAGTAATATTGTTAAGATGACATTTTATGACTTGAGTCTAGCACACAAATAAATACCAACTCGAAAACTGAAGAGGAGCTTGTTGATATTAGACCTATGGTCAGCTAACGGAGCACCACTGGCTGACCGTGGTTAAATCTTACCCTGTTTGAGATTGAGAGTAAGGATGGCATGTTCCACTGAGGCCCTGGAATGGCTTTGGATCCACTAAAAGAATGAAAAAAACAGAGAAGTATGAAAAATAAAATAAAACCCTCAGTCCGACCAACTAGAGGGAAATCATTGTGCATGTCTCAAATTGCTTCCATCCTTTTTCCTCTGCTCACCTATATTTATTGCATAATCGTAACTATATTTCACATTAAATTCTATGTCCTGTTTTATTCTAAGATTACTAATTTTATACTGAAATTACTTCATTACCACTGTCTCATGTCATTAGAAATTGTTCATAAATATCGTTTCTAAGGGTTGTGAAACACTACATATCACTTATTTTCAAGTCTTCACATTTGAAACCATTTCCTTGTTGGTATACATATACCCATATATACACACTCTGTATTTCTGATCATTTTCTTAGGAGAGATTCCTAGAAATAGAATTCCTGAATAAAGATATGAATATTTTAAGGCTCTTAGGCTTAGTGCTATTGAAGGATGGGAAAGTGCCCATTTTGCTGTATCTATGCCAGTATTGCATATGATACTCTAAAAAAAAAAGTCTCTGCTAATTGGATCAGCAAAAATTGATCCCATTTTAATTTTCATTTCCTTGATTACAAATGAGTTTGCATATTTTTCCATATGCTCATTAGATTTCTATTTTTATTTTTTAAATAATTTTTAAAATTTTAATTGTGGTAAAATAAGTATAACATAAAATTTGCCATCTTAACCTTTTTTTTTTTCTTGGTGAGGAAGATTAGCCCTGACCTAACAGCTGTTGCCAATCCTCATCTTTTTGGTGAGAAAGATTGGCCCTGGGCTAACATCCGTGCCCATCTTTCGCTACCTTATATGTGGGACGCCTGCCATAGCACGGCTTGATAAGTGGTGCATAGGTCCACACCCGGGATCTGAACCTGCAAACCCCAGGCCGCTGAAGTGGAGCATGCAAACGTAACCTCTACACCACTGGGCTAGTCCCATCTTAACTATTTTTAAGTGTATAGTTCAGCGGTGTTAATTATGTATATTCACATTGTTGTGCAACCAATCTCCAGAACTCTTCATGTTGCAAAAGTAAACCCTATATCCGTTAAACAACAACTCCCCATTCCTCTTCCCCCAGCCCCTGGTAACAATCATTTACTTTCTGTCTTTACGAATTTGACTACTCTAAGTGCTTCATGTAAGTGGCATCATACCATATTTGTCTTTTTGCGACTGGCTTATTTCACTTAGCATAATGTTCTCAAGTTCATCCATGCTGTAGCATGTGTCAGAATTTCCTTCCTTTTTAAGATTGAATAATATTCCGTTCTATGTATATACTATCTTTTGCTTATCCATTTATCTAGTGATGGACATGTGGGTTACTCCTGCTTTGGTGAACAGTGCTATAATGAACACAGGTATAAAAATATCTCTTTGAGACGCTGCTTTAAATTCTTTGGGGGTATGTACCCAAAAGTGGGATTGCTAGATCATATGGCAATTTTATTTTTGATTTTTTGAGGAACTGTGATACTGTTTTTCACAGCAGCTGCGCCATTTCACAATCCCACCAAGACTGCACGTGTTCCAATTTCTCCACATCCTGGCCGACACTTATTGCTTTCTGGTTTTCTTGTAGTGGTCATCCTAATGACCCTAGTGGGTCATCTAATGAGATGATATCTCAATGAGGTTTTGATTTGCAGTTCTCTAATAGTTAGTGATGTTGAACGTCTTTTCATATGTTTGTTGGCCACGTGTATATCTTCTTCGGAGAACTGCATATTCAAGTCCTTTCCCCATTTTTTAAATTGAGTTATTTGCTTTTTTGTTGTAGAGTTGTAGAAGGTCCTTATATTTTCTGGATATATATATCCAGATATATGGTGTGAAAACATTCTCTCCCATTCTATAGGTTGCCTTTTCACTCCACTGATTGTTTCCTTTGATGTACATAAGTTTTTAAGTTTGGTATAGTCCCATTTATTTATTTTTGCTTTTGTTGGCTGTGCTTTTGGTATCATATCCAAGAAATCATTGTCAAACCCAATGTCTAAACGTTTTCCCCTGTGTTTTCTTCTAGGAGTTTTATAGCTTTAAGTCTTGATCTATTTTGCACTGATTTTTGTATATGTGTAAGTAAGAGTCCAACTTCATTCTTTTGCATGTGGATATCCAGTTTTCCCATCACATTTGCTAAAAGGACTGTTTTTTCTCCCTTGAATCGTATTGGCACCGTTCTCAAAAATCCTTTGACCATATATGTGAGGGTTATTCCTCGGTTCTCTATTCTATTCCATTGGTCTATATGTCTGTCTTTATGCCAGTACCACACTGTTTTGATTACTGTCACTTTGTAATAAGTTTTTAAATATGAGACCTCAAACTTTGTTCCTTTTTGTCAAGATTGTTTTGATTATTCAGGGTTCCTTGAGATTTCATGTGAATTTTAGGATGGATTTTTCTATTTCTGCAAAATATACCATTGAGCTTTTCGTGGGAATTGCATTAAATTTGTAGATCGCTTTGGTTAGTATTGACATATTAATGATATTAAGTCTTCCAATTCATGAACACAGGATGTCTTTCCAAGTTTTCTCTCTTTTATGAGTAGTTTTTTATATCTTTTGCCTTTGGCAAAGGCAGTCTTAATATCTTAAATTTTAATGTTTATGAACTCTTTATATATTAAGGACATTAATCTTTTGTCATACTGTGGCCAATATTTTCCCCAGCTAGTTATTCATCTTTCCACTTTCTTGATGATGTTTTGATATAAGCGTTACGTCAAGTTAAAATTTACAATAGTCTTCAGAATATCTTTTTTTCATTTAGGATTTTTTTTGAGGTATAATTGACATGTAACATCACATTAGTCTCAGGTGTTCAACAAAGAATTTAGGATAATTTTAAAAACTGAACTCAGCTAGAGTAACAGCTAGCATTTACTGAGTGCTTTCTATTCTACAAGCACTGTCGAAAGTGCTTGACACACACCAGCTCGTTCATCCTCACAACAACTCTATGAATTCAGTACTATTACTATCATCCCTGTTTTACATATGAGGAAGCTGAGACACAGAGAGGTTAGGTAACTGGTCCAAAGTCACACAGTGGAAGCCAAGCAGCAGAAGTCAGAGACCTCGCTCCTTGACCACTCTGCTCTATTGCCTCCCTTCTTTGCTTCTGCCTTTTTCTCTCCACTCACGTTCATTCCAACTTCTTGTGAATTTATCAGGGAAAATGGATAAAGAGCAGGGAAGCTTTGGAAGCTCGAGGTAGGATCTTTGCCAACCAGGAGACACAGGATCCTGTGGCAGTGAGACGAGATCAGCTCCAGGTCCCAGGTCTGGATGAGGAGAGAAGGGTAAGGAGTTTGTCCCTAGGGAGGTAGAACTGAGTCTGCCCCGAGAGCAAGGGCCCCTTCCAGCTTGGTGACAGAGAGGGGAACACACTGCAGAAAAAAGAAGAACATTAAGCAATTTATTTAAAATTTTATGCGGAACTGTCTCAGTAACTGTCAGGTAAATGACTTCCTAAGCTGGGTGTGCTATTCTCAAACACCGCTTTATTGTGAGTGACGCTCATACTAAACATTCACCTTGCTAACAGTAACTTCCTCTTACCAGGGGCTTGTTTGATCAGCACAGAAGAGGAGCAGATCTCCCCTAGTTTTGTTTCTGTTCTTTTTTTTAAAGCTTAGCTGTATGCTAACCCCATCCCTTCTCCATCCATCCAAAAGTGCACCCTAGGCTCTCGTGACCAAACTCTGACATGCTTTATTTGGGGCATATATTCAAAAGGGGGAGCAAGCAGTTAAACAAAGTGAAGCAGTCCTATTCTGGTGACCACAGTGATACCAAAGCAAACCTAGATCCTTATCTCATACCTTGTTTATTTTTCAGAGAGAATCTTATTTATACATAGTCGTTTAATTTTGAAAAAGTAGCTCCTCTCTGATTGTTAGTGGTGTTTCGTTGGCCTTTGCTTCATAGCAAGTCCCCGTAACACTTCAGTATGTTCCCTGTGGTGTCTCATGAGCGCTCACAAGCAAGTCTGTCACCTCCCTTCCTTGTCTGGCCTCGGCAGCCCCCTGTGGGGCCCAACTAGGAATATAACACCTGGTAAGTGTTCATGTCTATTGGAGTTGAAACTCTTGAGGCGGCAAAGCGAGTCAACCTTCAGCTGCAAAATGGGCGAGAGCGTCCTCTACCTTCTGTGTTTCATTTTTTTAAAGGAATAATAGAGAGATACTGGGGCCCCACTGTTCTAAAGAGCTTTGAGGAAACAATTCTTCTGTGCTCTCCATAGAACTCAGACATGAATCCAGGAGAGAGGGACTGGAAAAAAGTCTGCGTCATAAGCCCCATGTGTGACCCTTGGTGTATACTCAGAGAACAGAGGGTTCTTGAGGCAGGAACTGTCTTGGTCACACTACATTTCTAGTTCAACAGTCCCTGGCATTGAGTGAACGCTCAATAACTATTTGTTGGCTGCCAGGTGCAACTTACCCCTGCACTGTCAATGCTCTCTCCGTTACAGGGCAGTGAGGGCCTAAGTAACTTCCCAGTAGCTCCAAGGACTAGGAGTCTTTTCTTTAGGCAGGGCAATGGTCTAATGTTCCGTCTATAATGGGAAAAAGATTTCCTCAATGGTGCCTGAAGTTCCATGAATAGAGTTTTTTCTATGTTATCTTCACTAACTTCTTTGAAAATGCCTCGAGAAGGGGCATCCACATTGGGCTCTTGAGCCTGTCATGAGAATGAGTTGCTTATGGGAAAATTTTCTTCACAAGAGAGACCATTAGCAGGAGGGGGCAGCTGCCCACTTAGGAGGACTAGACCCGCCCTGCTCCAACATTCCCATGCGTGTGGGCTCAGGGGTTCCTCCAAACTTCCCTCCCCAACCTTCTACATTGGCTTAAAATAGAGGAGCTACTCACTCCCCTTCTCTCCAGAAACAGGCCTCTGTCTCACTATTCCACAAGCATATTTCTTAGGAGCAATGATCCTCCCGTCCCCACCGTAGTCTCTAAACAAAAAAAAATGTATCCCTGGCTAAACAGCCATTATTAGGGCTGTTTTTTTTTTCTTTATAGGAATGTTAGAGGTATTTTCTATTAAAACCTCCCACGGTGTTTGTGTGACTGGCCTTTGAGACCAGCTGAAGGGCCTGGTTGCCAGGCAGAGCAGAGGCTGACGTTCATGGAGCATCCGCTGTGTGCGGGACAGCTGGCCAGATGTAGACTTTCTGCTGGAAATGACTGCGTTAGGCAAACATTATCATTTCCACGTTTACTGAGAATAAAGCGGAGGCTCTTAGAGAAACAAAGGACATTCTCAGGGTCAGGAAGCTGGGCTGAATTCCAGAGACCCAATGCTCTTCTCTAGGAAGGAAGATTGTCCACTCCAGTGGGGGCAGGGAACGAGTCACACATTCCTTTATATCCCCACTGGACTTTGCACAGGACCTTGGTGTCTTTCATAGGGAATGCACGGGTTTTGAGAAACCCACTCCAAACAAGCTTAAAAAAAATGTGAATTTATTAGGCACCACCTAGGATCTGAGGAAGGTTGAACAACCAAGGCACCAGCAGCAGAAGCCCTTGGGGTTTCTCCCTGATGCTCCACCCAGGAGAGGGCTCAGTAACCTGCATCTCTGTCTCCTCGTTGGAGTTCTCAAGACAGAACTTCATTGGCTGCTGGCCAGCCAATGGATTGCCTCCTCTGAAGTCAGGTGTTCACCTCTAGTCCAATCAGCTATGACCAAGAGTCAGGAAGTAAAAACTTGGCTCATGGGGGCTTATTCTGTGGATGGATGGGACAGATCCCTAAAAAAACAGCCCTGTCCTGGGCAGATGACCCATAGGTGTCTATTATACTTGGACATAACTCAATGAAGGTTTACTGCCTGGCTGTTTTTTGTCCTGGCCAAACACTTTGAAAACCTTGGCCGAATCCTCCTTCTGTTTCTCATTTAGTCCCCAGGCAGGGGTTCATATGTGGTCAGGAAAAATATGTGGCATTTCTATATGCCAGCTGTCCCCTTGTTTACAACCATTGGAGCAAATCAAGAAAGGAGAAATGGACTATTTATTCTCGAATGTTCGGTTTCAAGGGGACAGAGGAAATGGGAAAACATCTGTGGTGCGGGCTATTGTGTGTGTTTCTGGAAGATTCCCAAGGCCAGTTATTATATGGGGGGGTGGGGGGGGCAGCCACAAGAAGGTGCTTTGTTTTTTCCCCAGAGGAAGTTATTTTCTCTGTTTTGCAAGTTTGTTGAATTTCTTTTGTCTCTGGGGTCAATATCCTGGCTGCCTGAAACTCTTTTTTTTCCCTTCAGAGTGCCCTAATTTTGCATTTTGCGTAACTCCAGAGCTGACCAAAAGCTAATTTGATAAATTACATTGCTTGCAAGTTGGCTTGTTGACTGGAAGGCGGCACATACATGGACTAGTCTGACACTGCCACCATGAGGGGGCTGCTGGAATTCCAAGGCGCTTTTGGTTAAAATGATTTGTTATCAAATGTAAGTTTCAGAAAGGAAAGTGAGCAAGTTAAAAAAATCATAATGGAACAATCCATCTCCTAAAAATTGACCTTTTGCAGGGCTTAAATGAATCGATGACATGCCAGGTGTGGCCTGGTTAGGTAGGTGAGGGTTTGAGACCTGCCTCAACCTACTGCCTTTAGTGTCCTTACACCAGACACCTACGTTTTCTAAGCCGCAAATGTGAAAAAGTGATGATAGATCCATTTCACCGGGATTTGGTTGACTGAATGGCATTGCTGTGTCAATCTTTAGCACTTGGAAAGCACACCCTAAGTGACTGGTATTGTTATTATCTGAAATTGGCGGTGCCTGAGAGCATGAGGGAAGCCTGCAGGGAGAGGGAGAGAAAGGTGAGGTGGGGGCATCAGTAACCCGGAGAAAACCAAATACTCAACAGATGGCCTGGCGTGGATGTTCAATAAACACTTGAAGGGTTCAGGCAAAAGGGGAAAGAGGAAAAGAGCGAAGTCCCTGGAGATAGCCCTACCTGCCAAAATGGGGACAGAACACTTGCTTTTCTACTATTCATTTTGGAGTTGGGGAATCATAACAACCTAGAATGCTCATGTGGTAAGGATTCTAGAAATGTACTCCAATTTCTTTCTTCAAATGGGGCAACCGAGTGGTAGAATCACTTTTCAAGTTAAAATGTGAATCAGTAGCAGACTGGGATTAGAACCCAAGAATTTTGAAAAATAATCCTTTGCCCTTTCTATAACACTAAAATATTGCTCAAGGTTGGCTGAATCAGGACTGCCCTAGATTTAAAAAAAAAATGACTTGGGCAAGTTATTTAACCTGACTATGCCTTACTTTCCTTACCTGCAAAATAGCGATAATAATAATATCTTACTTCAGAGGGCTGTAGTAAAGATCAGATGAGAGGCTACATATAAAGCATTTAGAACTGTGCAATAAATGTTAACTAGGATGATATCTGACAACAGAGCTCATGTCTCACAACTAAGCTGTCTCCTGGATGTGATCAAGGGCTTTGCCATCTCTAAAACCACTGGCTTCCTAACTCTGTGTCTTCATGATAATAAACTCTTTAACGGCAAGAACACTTGTTACCTCTTTATACCTCCTGGTGCCTGGCACAATTATTACCTTTTTTAAAATTAAACTTTTTATTTTGAGATAATTATAGATTCATATGCAGTTGTCAGAGGTAATCCAGAGAGATCCCCTTGTACCTTTACCCAATTTTCTCCAATGGAAACAGTTTGCAGAACGATAGTGCAGTGTCACAACCAAGATATTGACATTCATACAGCCCACTGATCTTATTCAGATCTCCTCCATTTGACTGGTACTCACTTATGTGTGTGCAATAGTTCTATACAGTTTTATCACCTGTGCAGGCTCATGTATCCCTCTTCACAGTCTAGATACAGGACAGGTCCATCATCCAAAAAGATCCCTCGCACTGTTTTTTATAACCATACCCACTTCTCTCCTGCACTCTCCCCTTCCCCATCCCTAAACTCTGGCAGCTGCTAATCAGTATTGGGCTTTTTTCACTCAGCATAATTCACTGGAGAGTCATCCAGATTGTTGCTTGTATCAATAGTTTGTTCCTTGTTATTGCTGGGTAGTATTTGATGAGATAGATGTACCACAGCTTGTTTGACCTTCACCCCTTAAAGCACATCTGGGTTGTTTCCTCTGTTTGGCTACTAGGAATAAAGCTGCTATGAACATCTGTGTACAGGTTTTTGTGTAAATATACATTTTCATTTCTCTGGGATAAATGCCCAAGGGTGCAACTGCTGGGTCAAATGGTAATTACATATTTAGTTTTATAAGCAACTGCCAATCTGTTTTCCAGAGTGGCTGTACCATTTTACATCCCTATCAGTGATGTATAAGTGATCCAGTTTTTCAGCACCCTAGCCAGTATTTAGTATTATCACTGTTTTTTTATGTTAGCTTTTTTAAGAGGTATGTGGTAATATCTCCTTGTGGTTTTAATTGGCATGTCCCTATTGGCTAATGATGAACATCTTTTCATGTTCTTTTTTGCCATGTGCCTCTCTCTTCTTTGGTGAAATATCTCTTCATGTATTTTGCTCATTTTATAATAGGATGACTTGCTTTTTACTGTTGAGTTTTGAGAGTTATTTATATATTTTAGATATTTTAAGTCATTTTACTTTTAAAGTAAAACACCAACATTGGATTGTTAATAGCATAACATGCATAGTAGTAAACTATATGACAATAATAGCACAAAGAATGGGGGGTGGTGGTAAATGACAGTATCCTCTTTTATGGTCCTTGACATTATATGTGAACCGACATAGTGTTAATCTATGCTAAACTTTGCTATTTGCATATTGTAACCGTTTAAAAAAATACAGAAAGAGGAACCATTTTTAAAAATCCAACGACATATAATTAAGTCAATAGAGGAGAGAAAATGGAATACCAAAAGATGGCAAGAAAGGAGGATTAAAGGAACAAAGCACAGCAACACCAAATAGAAAACAAGATGGTAGACTTACACCCAACCATATCAATTATTATATTACAGTAAATGTTAATGGACTACGTACTTCAATTTAAAAGGATTAGAAAAAATAAGACCCAATTATAAGCTGTTTACAAGGGACACACTTTAAATATAAAATCATAAATAGGTTGTAAGTAAAATGATAGAAAATATTTATTATGCAAGCACTAGTCATAAGAAAGTTGGTGTGGCTATATTAATATCAGACAAAGTAAACTTCAAAACAAGGAGTATTACCAGAGGTAAAAAGGGACACTTTATGATGAGGTAAGGGTCAATTCATTAAGACATACCAGGGGCCGGCCCCGTGGCTTAGCGGTTAAGTGTGTGTGCTCCGCTACTGGTGGCCCGGGTTCGGATCCTGGGCGCCCACTGACGCACTGCTTCTCCAGCCATGCTGAGGCCGCGTCCCACACACAGCAACTAGAGGGATGTGCAGCTATGACATAAAACTATCTGCTGGGGTTTTGGGGGAAAAAAAGGAGGAGGCTTGGCAATAGATGTTAGCTCAGGGCCGGTCTTCCTCAGCAAAGAAGAGGAGGATTAGCATGGATGTTAGCTCAGGGCTGATCTTCCTCACAAAAATAAATAAATAAATAAATGAAAATAAAAAATTTCTTGTTGGGTACTACTTAAAAAAAAAAAAAAGACATACCAATCCTTAATGTGAAGCTACCTACTAACAGAGCTTCAAACTATAGAGGCAAAAACACAAAACTAAATGGAGAAATAGAAAAACCCACAATCATATTCTGAGATTTCAACACTCCACTCCCAGTAATTGACAGTAAAGCAGAAAAAGGGAAGCAGGAAGGACACAGATTTGAACATTATAAAAAATTCAACTTAGTAAAGAACACCACACACTGAATGTGTCAAATACACTTTCTTTTCAAGTGCACTTGGAATATTCATCAAGAAAGACCATAAACTGAGCTACAAAACAAGTCTAAAATTTAAAGCATTGAATCATACAGAATACTCTATGACCACAATGAAATTATATTAGACTTCAATAATAAAAAAAAAAATCTAGAAAAATTCCCAAAGATTTTGAATTGAAGTAAAACATTACTAAATAACCATGGGTCAAAGCAGAAATCACAAGTTAGAACTGAACAACAACATAACTGAACAACAACAACAACTGAAAACACAACATAAGAAAATGTGTGGATACAGCTAAAACAGCAATAAAAGTGAAATCCACACTTTGCTCGTGTTAGAACACAAGCCTATTTCTGTTTTAAAATGACAATAGAAATAAAATAGATTTCAGTATGGATTTCACTTTACAGTAACTGTTCAGAGTGTGTAGGAAAAATAAAAAGGCAACTACAGAAGAGACCACTAGAGGGCGCTATTATCTAACACCAGAGGAAAAAGCTTTTATCATGGAAAACTGAAATATTAGCTCTGGATCAGACCTGAGATAGCATTGAGATTTTATCCCTTTATTCTGTGAATGAAACAATTGGGGTCCAGAGGGAGCAAATGACTTGCCCCACATCACACAAGTACCAGGAATAGTGTCAGAAGTAGAACCCAGTCTCCTGACTTATAGCACATCATGATTCTTCCTGAAGTCAGAGACAGACCCAGACATTCCGGTGGATTTACGGGAATGAGCTCTTCTCCTTTGGGATTGCCCAGCTACTGAGATGTATGCCTGGAGTTGCTGCAGCTGCTGTGGGGAGGGGGGCGAAGAGGGGGAGGGTTTTATTTTGGAAAAAGAAAAAAAAATGTTCTGGGAAAGTCACCAGGACTGTGTTGGGAGGCAATAACAATGGATAGAAAAACACGAGGACATTTTCATGTTTCATTTTTTCCCCCAGAAATTTTAGTTCCTAAATTATCAATAGAATTGTTTTTTTCTCTGCTGACTTTTCCATTGCATTCTTGGAAGGGTAAATTATTTCAAAGGAGACTGACGGGAAAATATGTTGGTAGAAAGTAGATGGCAGCTCGTGTCACCTTTAATACAATAGTGTCTTCCGACTCTCTAGGGGTAAAGAGTAGGGAGTAAAAATCATTTGCTTGTATGGACTTTGCTTTTACACACATCATCTCATTTCACTCATCTACCCCACAGCAACTCTGCAAAGTATTCTCATGTCTCTTTTACAGAGGAAATAGAGACACAGAAGGTGTGTCACTGCCTGAAGCCACCCAGCTAGTATGTATAAATATTAGGATTTGAACTCAAGTCTATGCTCTTGCTTTCACATTAGAAGCACTTGTATCCCCTCCAAACCCAGTCCTGACAAATTTCCTAGGAACTTCAGAACACAATACTTTTTTTTTTTTTTTTTTTTTTGTGGAAGATCAGCCCTGAGCTAACATCCATGCTAATCCTCCTCTTTTTGCTGAGGAAGACCAGCTCTGAGCTAACATCTATTGCCCATCCTCCTCCTTTTTTCCCCCCAAAGCCCCAGTAGATAGTTGTATGTCATAGCTGCACATCCTTCTAGCTGCTGTATGTGGGACGCGGCTTCAGCATGGCCGGAGAAGCGGTGCGTCGGTGCACGCCTGGGATCCGAACCCGGGCCGCCAGCAGCAGCGCGCGCGCACTCAACCGCTAAGCCACGGGGCTGGCCCCAGAACACAATCCTTTTGACTGAGATGTTAGCTGTTAAACTGCTTTCATTAGGATGCCATGACGAAAGCACAGTGTAGTCAAAAGGTATAAAACAATGCAGTTATTCAACACATACGCCACAGGTAGAGTTTTTGCTCAGAAAATTTCCTTTTCTTCCCTGCTTCCTTCCTTCTGAATTGTTTTTACCCACATTTTTCTCTTCTGTTTGAGGTATAACATACATAATATATATAAAATGTGCTCATCTTAAGCTTGGTGATTTTTAAACATATTTAAATACATGAATCATCACCCAGATTAAGAAATAGAACATGTCTGGCACTCCAGAAGTTTCTTTCCGGTCAATAATGATGCACTCGCACTCAGAGGTAACCACTAGTGGGACTTGGACAATTGTCAGGGAGTTTCGTCTGTTCTTGAACTTATAAATTGAATCATACTGTATGCATTCTTTTTCATCTGGCTTCTTTACTCAGCCTGACATTTGTGGGATTCAGCCACGTTGTGTCTAAGAGTTCTTTCTCTTCTATCGTTGTGATAGTCCATTGCTTTCTTTTTTTTTTAAATTGAGACATAATTATCTACAGTATTATATTAGTTTCAGGTGTACAACATGATTGGCTACTTGTATACATTGTGAAATGATCACTACAAGTCTAGTTACCATCCATCACCATTTTAGTTACAAAAAAAGTTTTTTCTTGTGATGAGAACTTTTAAGATCTACTCTCTTAGCAACTTTCAAATATGCAATACAGTATTATTAGCTACAGTCACCATGCTGTACATTACATCCCTATGACTTATTTACTTTATAACTGGAAGTTTGTACCTTTTGACCCCCTTCAGCCATTTTCCCATCCCTCACTCGCTTCTGGCAACCACCAATCTGTTTTCTGTATCTATAAATTTTTTTTTTTTTAAGATTCCACATACAAGTGAGGTTATAAGGTATTTGTGTTTCTCTGACCTATTTCACTTAGCTAATAATGCCCTCAAGGTCCATCCATGTTGTCACAAATGGCAAGAGTTCCGTCTTTTTTATGGCTGAATAATATTCCATATAGTGTGTGTATACACACACACACCAGTTTCTTTACCTATTCATCCATTGATGGACACTTAGGTTGTTTCCATATCTTGGCTATTGTAAATAATGCTGCAATGAACATGGGGGTGCAGATAGGTTTTCAAGTTAGTGTTTTCATTTTCTTTGGATAAATACTGAGACATGAAATGGCTGGATCATATGGTAGTTCTATTTTTAACTTTTTGAGGAAACTCCATACTGTTTTCCATAGTGGCTGCACCAATTTACATTCCCACTAGTAGTGCGAAAGTGTTCCCTTTTCTCCACATCCTCGCCAACATGTCTTTTTGATAACAGTCATTCTAACAGGTGTGAGGTGATATCTCATTGTGGTTTTGATTTGCATTTCCCTGATGATTAGTGATGTTGAGCATCTTTTTATGTGCCTGTTGGCTGTCTATATGCTTCTTTGGAAAATTATCTGTGCAGATCCTCTGCCCACTTTTTAATGGAATTGTTTGGTTTTTTGCTATTGAGTTTTATGAGTTCTTTATATAGTTTGGATATTAACCCCTTATCAGATACATGATTTGAAAATATTTTGTCCCATTCTGTGTGTTGCCTTTTCATTTTGTTGATGGTTTCCTTTGCATTGCAGAAGTTTTTTAGTTTGATGTAGTCTCACTTTATTTTTGCTTTTGTTGCCTTTGCTTTTATTGTCAAATTCATAAAATCATCATCAAGATCAATGTCAAGGAGGTTACTGCCTATATTTTTTTCTAGTTTTATGGTTTCAGGTCTTACATTCAAGTCTTCAATCCACTTCAATTTTTGTGTCCAGTGTAAGATAGGGGTCCAGTCTTCCCAACACCGTCTATTGAAGAGACTGTCCTTTTCCCCCTTGTACCTTCTTTGCTCTTTTGTTGTAAACTAATCGACCATAATGCGTGGGCTTATTTCTGGGCTCTATTCTGTTCCATTGATCTCGTGTCTGTTTTTATGCCCATGCCGTGCTGTCTTGACTACTACAGCTTTGCAATGCAGTTTGAAATCAGAAGCTGGAGGCACCATTGCTCTTTCCTAAGGCATCTTCCACACTTAGCTCTGCTGTTTCATTTCACAGAACGTGACGAATGAAAAGGGCCTTCGGGATTATCCAGGGACAGGTGGGGAGAAGCCTTAACCTAAACGGAGAGCATGCTAGCGGCACCTCTAAGAACTCGGCAATTAAGCAGCCTCTTTACAGCTGTGAGAGGGCCCCTCCTCCAGCCGGGAGCAGCTCAGGCGTCCTTCTGGCGGTCCCCTGCCCCAGGACAGGCACCACCAGCGGCTTGAAGGATACTCCCCCTTTTTATCCTTGCTGTTTCAGGTTCCCGAGAAACCTCCCATCAGCTCCCCAGAGACGTGGCCCAAGCCGCACCGCGTCCCGGATTCCCACGTCTCCTGGTTAATTTCTGTGTAGGTAGTGCTTCAGGAAGTGGCCAAGGCGAGCGCCCTCCATCTCTGACTGGAAAGGCTCACAGCCAGCCTCAGGGATGAACCAGAGGGCACAGGCATCTGGACCAAGAGGAAACCTCTTATTAATCCAGGAGGCTTGATGGGCAGGAAACTAGACTTGGGGTTAGAAGTCGGTTAAGTAACAGCCCCTCGTGTTCTAAGTCAGGGTCAGAGTCTGGGCTCAACCACAACTATTTCCACCAAGGAAAGCCCTTCCTGCTTATCTCAATATTTACAGTTCTGTTCCTAAAACACCGAATTCTCAGCTGTGTTCAGGTAGTAAAGCTCATGAAAGGTGGTGCTTACTTTCTGTCTTGGATACAGAGTACCATGACCTGGTTTTCAGTATGAGAAAAACCTAGATACAACACATCAGAATTAAAAAGTGTCATTTGAGACTTAAAGTTGATTTGCCTATAACTGAGGTAAAGAAAGTGCTCTAAGTCCTTGCTACTCAATGTGGCCCACACACCAGCAGCATCACGACCACCTGGGAGCTTGTCAGAAATGCAGAACCGTAGGCCCACCCCACACCCACTGAGCCAGGACGTACACTTTAATAAGCCCCTCCAGAGATCTGTATGCAGGTTAGTTTGACAAGCACTGCCCTAGGATCATTCAGAGAAAGCCCCCGGAGCTCTAGAAAGTGGGCTGACGGGATGAGAACAGTATTATGTGGACTGGGGGCTGAGGGGTAGGAGGGAGATGCCAATCCAAAGACAAGGGTTGAAGCCGCCCTCTGCAGGCCGTGTGGCTTCAGTCTAACGTCTCCAGCTCAGTGTGCCACAGCACGCAGTCACTCAACACGCATCGTGACCACTGAAAGCACAGCAGAAGGTAGGAGTAAAAGAATTCCCTTCCAGTGGCCCACTGGTCATTTCAGCCACACGCAGTCCCTCGCCTCCCCACAGGGGAGGACAGCCACCAAGGGAGACGCAGCATCTTCTCATCACTATGCTTCTTTCTAAAAACATCTGGGGATCGCAGCGTAGAAGTAATTTCTGGGAACATCTGGGCTAATTAAAAAAACGAACCCCACCACCAACCATACAGTTGTAGGACTCACACACTCAGGAGTTTTCAGAATGCTAATTCCATTCTTTTATTTCCTCACACCACAAACATTTTAGTTTATCTGCCTTTTTACAACCTGATTTACACAAGTAAATTGCAAATGAAAAACGGGCTTTCTTTAATCTTCCAAAATGCATGT
This sequence comes from Diceros bicornis minor, assembly GCF_020826845.1. Lineage (NCBI taxonomy): Eukaryota > Metazoa > Chordata > Mammalia > Perissodactyla > Rhinocerotidae > Diceros > Diceros bicornis. The sequence goes on along the minus strand of NC_080753.1, from coordinate 13,484,266 downwards.
ATGAAATATAGCACAAACCCGAGTATTTACACATAAACAGGCTTAACTGAAGCAGCTTTATTGCAATTTCTTAAAATTAGCATTATAGTTTAAATATTTATACCTGTAAAGGTTTGCATAATCTACTATACATATTTATTTCAGAAGCAGTTAAGACTTTTAACTAGGGAAAAAAAAACTTCAACATAAAGCTCTAACAATCATGTGAAACTTAAATTATTTACAATTACACATTTAGGGTCCTGATTCACAAACCTTAGTGCACATCATGATTTATTTATGAGTTTCATAGGGAAGGTGAGCTCTAGGTAGAATATTCCCAGGTAAAATCTAGACTGAATGGCTTTTAGAAGAACGTCTGTCAATATGCTCACTGGAAACTAGGAAAAAAGAAACAAAACAAAAACTACAGCAACTGCATTTGATTTGGAAATTTCAGTATACAGGGGCCTCAACAGAAGAGCTGGTACCATTACTCTGGGTAGGTACAGGAGGAAAAACGACTCTCTCCTTTTTTAGTTAAAAAATTATCACCCCCAATAATCACTACATGTGAATTTGGGGTAATACGGAGTTGTCTTTAAACTTAATGCCTGAATCAGCAAATTCATAACAAATAAAGAAGGAAAATACCTTCTATAACAGCCATCAGTTCATGGGTTTTATTTAGTGGTGAAAGCTTGGGGCAGGGGGACCAAGGGGTGAGCTGTTCCGATTGCAAAGAAACATCATTGATAAGGTGCCAGAAACCCAAGCTCACCCTAGGAGCGCCTTGGAGGAGCCATAGTGGTTCTATGTACGCAAGAAAGGAGGAGATGACTCAGAGCAAGTCAGTAAGACAGACTGGTTTTATAATGAAGCGATCAATTTCGGTGAATCAGGTCCCAGGTAAAGTCTTTAAAAAAAAAAACAAAAATTTACAGTCAACATTGTCAACTCTGGAATGCAGGTCTAGTACAATGACCAGTACGTTACATTTACAAAACTGTTTAGACAGTAGTTGTTCCAGAGTTAAGAAGTGAAAAATGTACATGCCAGTTCACGATGACTTTAGATACAATGTTATTAAAATACACTGTTAATCATAAAAATACTTTACTATGTACATGTACGCTGTATAAACTCTAGGTTCACCTACTGAAGGCAGCCTCTAAACCCATCTGGCCGATGGGCTCAGGACACAGTGCAGTTCTATGATTTGGTCTTCACACCACGCGCAGGGCTGGAGTACTGCAGTCAGTGCCTCGATGGGACAGTAATGCAGTCGTCCCTCTGCACAAGGTCTAGTTGGAAGACTCAGTTTTACTTCCACTGTATTTTACTTTCCTAAATGCTGGTCCAAGTAACTCGGGGCATTCACATAATTCATTTGCAATTTCGTTACACTTTGAAATAAGGCTATAGTTGATTTCATCAGTTATTACACTGTCTTGCTTGTAGTCAGGATGGTTCGCGATAAACTCCCTCATCCATCTGGCGACTGTCATTAGTTCTCCTGAAGAAAAGTATTTTAAGGCAATGTAAGTTTATAGTAATGCTTTTTAAAAATAAGTTGACATTTCGTGGCCAGTATAAACACAGTCCGGAGAAAAAAATCAGTATGACCTTTTGGTGTAGCCACATGGCAGGGGTTGGGAACAACATATTTTTCATAGAGTTTGAAGAATTCCTCCTGGGGAAGAATTTTAGGTTGCAGGCAGGCAACTAGAACACACACATCCCGTTGCTATGGTACCTGCTAGATGCTACCCACACACTGACACTGTCAGCTCTCAAGAAACAGGAGCCAACACGTGTGCGCTAGAGCACGTGTGCTCCCATTGGGCCAGAGGGCTAAGGTTACATGTGCTCGTGGCAGGAGACTGCCTCAGAGAACGGGAGGGTCCCGAGTTTCCCAGAGCAAACTTGGATCAAAGACAAGGAAAGAATCAAGAATAATACATAGAGTGAAGAGAGAAATTGGGGGGATGTTCTTTGTGACTCCAGGAAGTTTACAGAAGCTCCAGATGAAACCCAGATGCCATTCCCACCATTACTGTCACCCCTACTCGCAGCTGCCAGCTCCCCGTGCCGGGCACTTGTTAGGCAAGGTCAATGAGCTCTCCTCAAAGCCAACCAAGAAGGGCGTTCTTAGGGTGCTCACCGTGTGGCGGCAGGCTGAAGACCCAGACACCCTAGCTGTGTCACTTATCTAACCTATAGAGTTACCTGGCCCTCTACAAAGAACCCACAATGATGCACAACGAACACAGCCAGACACAAATGACAAATAGGCCAGCCAGATACTCTATTTCATTGTCTAAGATGCCACTAACTTAAAGGTGCACCACTATTGAGGAACCAGTAAGAAAAAAGCACTGCTAATTAAACTGTGAGTGTCCAAGATTACCAGGGGGTGCTCAAGTGCAAGGATGTCAGATGTGCAGTGCGTGCACTGATCAAATACGGCATACTTTATTATTACTTTTTTTTTATAATTTTATTTATTTTTTTCCCCAAAGCCCCAGTAGATAGTTGTACGTCACAGCTGCACATCCTTCTAGTTGCTGTATGTGGGACGCGGCCTCAGCATGGCCAGAGAAGCGGTGCGTCAGCGCACGCCCAGGATCCGAACCCGGGCCGCCAGCAGCGGAGCACATGCACTTAACCGCTAAGCCACGGGGCCGGCCCAATACGGCATACTTTAAAAGACTACTTTAAGAAACTGAATGTTGTAAGATGGTGAGGGTCTGCCTACATGAAGAGTTTTTTTGTTTTTTTAAAAGAAAAGCAAATGATACCATACCAGATGCTCTCTTCTTAATCAGCTTTAGGTAGTTCAGAATACTACATCTGGTGTCTACATCCACTTCCATGTTTTCAAGGTAAGAGTTCAGAATCGGGATCAGCCCAGGAAACACACCTTCCTACAAGAAGCAGGATGCATCATCAGCTCCCTGCCCACTGGCGTAAGCGGGGAGGTGCGCGGTACAGGGCCCCTACCTTCCCGTTGATGATGGTGTCTACGCTCATCAGGCTGTACTCCTCCGTGGCCAGCTCTGTGCTGTTCTGGGCCTTCCCACAGCCATCCACCACAGCGTTGCCCCCTGCGGAGGAAAGCGCAAGGAGCTTCAGCAGCTGCTTGTAGCCTAAAGTGACCCTCGAAATCCCAGAGAATGTAATACCTTTGCAAATATCTTTCCTGAAATAAAACATTCCCCACAAAACAGCATCGCGTTTCTGTGCAACTTTCATGTTTTCGTCAACCTGAGGGAGAAAAATAATCATGGCTCAGTCAAAACATTCTTGACCAAACACAGAAGTTATAGCGTCTTCCTTGCTTCTGCAGTTAGCACTCACTCCCTTAAGAATCCTACTTGCCCCTCCAATACCTTCTAGTTGGAAGAACAGACTTTTTACTTGTATGTAGGGCCGGTGTCACTCAACTACAGATTGGTATGTGCTTGTCAATAACAATGGGGGAATTCTAAGAGAAGCTTACCTTACAAAACAACAACTTATATCCATGGAGGCCATCCACATTTCAAAGCACCTTTGTGACTGAACCTTGCAAGAATCTATGGAGGACAGGTGGCTGGTTCCCTTTACACAGCACAGCGACTCACCCAAGATCCCAGGTACGGAAAGGCAGAGAACCCAGTCAGGGAACCCAGTTCTCCTGCCTTCTAGTTCCGCGCTCTGCCCTCCCTCCTCCAGGGTTTCGCTGCCTCACTGTGGTGAGGAAAAGGGAAGACTCAGCAGGCTGTCAGATCTGGAATAAGGCTAGCCCTCCGAGCAGAGGGTCACCACCCACTGCCGTTTGCCTATGTGGTGGCTCTGGCCATGTGGACTCATTCACGAGGCCAAAAACCTCCTCTTTATTTGTGAATTCTCCATTTCTCCAGTCACTTTTTAAGACCCTCCAAGTAGAGCTTTTAAAACTTTTTAGCAGGAGTCCCATATTTCCTATAATGAAATCTCAGGGGAATTTCAATACACAGAACAGAAACAAGTTAGGAGGTCACATTAAGTGGGATGACGGTATAAAGTGTTTGATTACTTACTTTTCCCCCATACTCAATTCCTTTTGTTGTTGTTTTGTTTTCTTTAAAGACACACATGACCTCAATAATCTAGACACTTCTAGGAGCATATTCAAATAATAGTCTAAAATTCCACCATGGCTAGGAATATCTTTGTTTTCATTTCCAATATGCTTTTTCTTAGTCTTGACAAAGTTCATAAATATCACTGGTTTTATTTCAATTTCTGCTTCTATGAATTCCTTTCTAAAAGTATATTTTACTATTGCTCTTTAGATTCTCAATTTCACTGCTGAGGTTTATTTTCAATCTTTCTGTTAAAGCATTTGGATGATTTTCCCTTAGAGACCAGCTTTGCCAGCATCCCACTGCCATTCACTTTCCTACATAATCTGTAATTCTAGTTGACTTAATCTAGAACCTATTAGGAAAACTATTTTAAATTTCCAATAGTTAAATTTCTCTTGAACATCTTTTTGTTGAATTTTGGTGGGAACGCAGCCTGTATGGCATCTACTTTTGAGAAGAGAAGATTTCTCTTAACTTTTGTAAATCTCCTTTGGAGCATTTGAAAAAAGACAGGCTGTGGTGTGAGATCGTGATGTGGGCTCCAAGACCAAGTGTACCACCCGGTCATCTAATTCCCCCGTGGCCTCTGCGCCTCTGATCATATGAGCTGTCAGTTCCTGAGTGACACGCAAGGTCTCTCAGTGACTTACCTCCCTGAATCCCATGTGGCCGTACGACAGCCCACTTATCCCCTCCACAAGTGCCAACCGAGGCCCTGAGAGGATGAGTAACTCGCCCAGGTTACAAAGCTGGTGAGTAAGTGGTACGAGTGATTCATGAATTTAGTCCTCACGCCAAAGCCGTATCTCACTCCTACACTGCCGGGCCTCTAGGTTCTTCTGCTTGTGCTTCTGAGAAGCGTTTGCTACACTTGACAAAAAGCAGCACAGCTCTGACATCATCCTGGAAGAGTATATGAGACTGCTTTCTCCATCTCATGTAATATTTGATCTCATTTTATTCTGTTTGTTATTACTTTGTCACTCCTGCTATCATAAAAGGTCATTGCGTAGCTCTTGATTTTCCACATCTGTCCTTGTTTTAGGTATGTCTTATGTAAACAACATATACCCTTCTGTTGCTATTTTATATCATGTTTTAGCTTCTGAACAGGAAAGTTTAGCCTATTCAAATGTGTTTGCATCTTATTTTTACCATGTTAGGTTCTCTGGCTACACTGTCGCACCACGCCCTGGGCCCCACACCCACTCTGTGGCACTGGAAAGTTCTTTGTTCTTTTCCCACCTCTTTTAGCTAGCAGGTTAGAAGTAACATGCTATTTCTATACCATTAGTAGTTTTGCTTACTTTTAAATAAGTAGTGTTGAAATTCTCTCTTTAATGTCAAACATTTAGCTAGAGTATCTGCCATCTGTCTCCTTCCACTGTCCCCTTGCCGTGGCTGAGACTGCTGTGGCATCCTTTTAGCCTAACTTAATTAAGTTTTGTTAGAATCACCTGGAATTTAAAGACTAGTTTGGCTGGGAAGAGGATTCTGTGGTCGTAACTCTCGACCCCTCCGGATTCTGTAGGCTTTTCTCCCTCTCTCTTAGCACTCTATGTTTAGATGAGAAGTGGTATCACTTGATTTTCCCCTCCTGGCGGCTATCCTAAGTTTCTCTCCTATCTGGACTGTTGATTTTTCTCTTTGAGATTCAGAAATTCCTAGATTTGAGTTCTTCTATAAATATTTATCTCATCCTCAATGGACTCTTCACTCAGGCAAAATTCCATCTATTATTTCTTAGATTATTATCTCTCATATCTCTTATATAGACCATTCTCCTCTTCTAAATTATTACATACACACTGAACTTTCCAGAGTATTTCCCATGCTTCAGTTTTTCCGTTTTTTCCATTTCTTTGCCATCCTGCTGGGATGAATCTCAATTTGGTTTCCTAAATCAGTAACTGTGATTTTTAACAATATCTGCTCTACTGGTGAGTACATAGTTTTAAGTGTGGCTACCATGTTCTTGGTTTCTAAGAGCTCCTAGTCTTCAAACGCTCCTTAGTGCTTGTTTATTTTATGGATGCAAGCCTTCTCTATAACTTCTTCAAGGGCACTAATTAGAATTTAAGAAATCTTTCCAGTTTCTTGAATTAACGGTGTTCCCCTAAGGATAATATACTCTGCAGGCCCAGCTGGGACCTTCTCGTTAAGGCTAAATATTCTCCATTTTCTGTTGACTTGCAGACATCTACTCCCATTTGTAAATAGAAGCTGAGACGGGAGCTGACACGGACTCTGCCTCAGGTGGGCTGACCTCCCCGGCAGGCAAGCCCCCACGAGTCACTCGGGCCCACAGAATTCTGTGGGTTACCTCTGGTGGGGGGGGGGTGATGAGCAGGCAGGGACAGGCTGACAGCCAGACTTCCTTCAGGGTGTGGGGGGACGTTGCAGGCTGGAGAAGCCCCTCGGGGAGGGAGCAGGGAGCGAGGCGTCTTGGGGGCAGGTGCTGGGCTGGGCAGGTTTATTCTCCGTCCATGTTTCTCGCCACAGCGCCGCTCTACTTCTCCGTTCTCTGGCCCTAAAACCCCAGCAGACCCTTCTCTCTGCCTAGCAGCCTTTCCAGCCACTCTCAGTGCCAAGAGACCCCCGGGACCAGGAATCAAAGGCCTTGACTGACTTGGCTACTGCCCCATGACCACAGCTTTGCTGCCTCACGGCCTGGAATTGGTCCAAGGCTCTGCTGGGAAATGCTTCTAAAGCTTTTTTGGTTTTTTTGGGATGGGCTGATTAACTGATTTGTTTTTCTGATAGTCTAATGCCATCTACATTCTCCAGAAACATCTCCAGCTCTGTTCCACTGAAGTGACCTTTCCCTACATTCCCCTCCCACCCCAATTTTAATATCATAACCAAAATGGGATTTTTGAGAGGACAAAATCAATTTGTGGGACTTACTCCAGCCATCATCTTGAATCGAAAGCCTCTAGAAATAAAGTGATTCTTCAAATGCAATCCCGAATCTCTTTCAAATGGGCTGAGAAAGGAGCCACTATTACCATTTTTGGTTTTTTTTCCAGGAGTCTCCACCAAAGCAGTACCAAAATCTATGGTATAAGCTCAGGTTCAAAATAAAAAAAAAAGAATAAGGTAGAGGGAGAAGTGTTTTATTCTGAAGGGTGAGCAATTCTGAATGAGGTCAGATTTGAAATAAAGGTTGTATATAAATGAGCAATAGATAGTAATCTACAGTCATCTCAACCCACCATTATACTGAAACGTATTCTCACCTTTGACAGCGGGATGAGAAAATCCAGCTTGTATGAAAGGATCACTCTGGTGAGCAGTACCACGAACACCACGTACGCAGAGTTCTCAAAGTCCGTCAACTGAACCTGGACAAGCAGGAGCCCGGAGAGGTTAGGCCAGCCCAGACCAAGCGCACAGACGTTCTCTTCCCCAACAGGCCCCTCCGTGGGTCCTGTCACTCCCAAGCCACCTCCCAATTCCCCGTCTGGGTCTGGAAACCCTCTGCCCACAATCTACCCTCAGAAACCAATCCTCCTTAGCATCTGGACTTGCTTTAACACGCACACGCCGGATCTAAGAGCCTCTGATGAGAGCTTCAGAAGAGTGATGGGCAGTCAGAGGACGGGGGCATTCGAGCCAGTTCTGCCATACGTGTCTTACCTCCATGGGTCGGAATTCTACTCTCCATCCAATATCTGAGTTTGGAGGAGGGGGCTTAAATCTCATTGTCTGCCAATTTGTGGACTGAATATTCTATAAGAAAAAAGCAGAGAATAAAACCAACTTTCCACATGTCCAGGAAAACATTAAGATGATTTGATATGTAATAAGAGAAGAAGACTGTTGACTCTGCATACAAAATTCTCGTCAGTTTACAAATACAAAAAGGTACAATTTAAGATTTTCTTGGAGCGTGACCTGCTAGGAAAACAACAGCGAGTGTCTGACAAAAGCTGGGCGACAGGTCAGGAGCGCTGAGATGACCGGCCGTGTTCTTTTTGGGCAGCATGTCTGAATTTTTCAGCATTACACAAACAGGAGAAAATACTAAACAAAAAATTCAGAATCAGAGATATAACCAGTGAGAATGATAAAACAGAGGTACTTTAGACCAATCTAAAATTGTTCTTAGTTCTGCACTGCACTGGGTAATGAGATTCCTCCGGTCACCAACTCCCCACAGCCAGACAACTGCCTCCACCGTGGTTAGTGCCGGGACACGCATGTGAAACAGAGGAGGTACCTCGAAATGGTCAGACTCATTGGCATCATCCAGGTGTATTTTCTCTTCAAACAGCGTCAGTGGGTCTCTAATGAAGAGATGAGCAACATGCTGGGCCAGCAGATGGTCAATGCCTACAAAGAGAGGGCACAGGGACTCACTTCAAAGCTCGAGACACCACTGCTCTCTAAGCCCAGTAAGAAGAGAGGCCCGCTCAAGAAGTTTGAAGCAGGGTATCTGGAAGCTTAGGGAATGGCTGGATCGTTCAGGATTCTCGTGTTGCCCAAGATTTTAGGCTATGGACCTTGGGGAAGTGTCTGAGTTTTATCTGCTACTTGCACAATGCCTACTGGGGCACTGGTGTGTACCCCACACAGACGTCTGAAGTAAGTTCCTTTTGCTGAAAGTCAAGAAGACCTCGCAAGTATCTGGAACTTGAAACTTGAGGAACAAACAGCCTCATAAGAAAAGTCAGAGACTGTACACTAAAAATAGAAACCAGACCAGGAGTCAGCAAACAAGTTTAAAAGAGTTTTGAAGAACTAAAGGCATACAATCAAATCCAGAAAAATGGAACGGAAGCTTACCTTCTCGCAACAGTTGTTGGTAGATTTCTTTATCTATTGTTAAGTCAATGTCATTATACTTCTCACCACACTCAGATAAATAACTGTCTATGGAATCATACCGGGATTTACTAATCCTATAGTTGTTTTTCTTCAGTGGCTAAAATCGAAAAAAATATGAATGAATGCCATATAAAATGATCTGGAAATAAACCAATGCCCCAAGTAATTATATTAAAATACTATATATTTTTAAATAGAATAATTACATAAAAATGTCCAACCTTAACATAGACCCTGAAAAAAAGTTAACCCTGAAAAGTATTATTAGGGAAAATTATATTAAAAAAGCTTAGAGGCAAGTAGCCTTTTTAAGGAGCCTTTTTTCTGGTATGATTTAAATATACACTTTTTTTCTTTTTTAAAGCAGATCGCCTTCATTCTTATTAGGCTAGGAAAATAAATGCCAAGGTTGAAAGCAAAAACTTAAGCCTATAATATAAAACAAAGCTATCAAAATTATTTCTCCTTTAAAGTGTATTTCTACTTAGAAAGCATGTTCACCAATTTATTAACAATCCCATAAAGACCCCAGCAGTAGGAGCACTGTCCTGGTTGAGAACATCAGAATTACTTGTGGGAACTCCTTTAGAAAACACCTGGAGGTGACTATTAGGTAGAGGACAGGCCTGGGTGTCTACTGTTTAAAGGTCTCCATGGTGGTCCTGATGCACACTCTGGGTGGAGAGATGCAGGGTCACAGCCCAACATGCACACGGGAGGCACAAACCCACCCTTCTTCAGCAAAACCTAACCCTTTATACAGAGCAAAAGAATCTTTGATGACAGATGACATGTTCCACAGCAGAAAGCATCCTATACAAATCACTCAGGTAGAGCCAAAAAGCCTCTTGGTAAAAACAGCCATCAGCACTGACTTCCAAAATTTAGAAAAACTGCACTACTAATTTTAAAATAAAAAACAAATACAGATTTCGACAAATGATGAAAATTAACTCCCCACCCAAACCAAATCACATTTCCCACATATTCACTCCAAAACAAACACTATGGAGCCAAAGACCAGAAACAAGGGAATGTTTATAACCTGTGAATTTCTTCCCATGTGACTAACCCACTCAAAATAAAAATTTAAGGGCGACTTCAAAATTGCAAGCAGTTATAAAAACCCCATTTCACCTGCTCAATTGCAAAAGGCTATTAAGGAAAGTGATTCCCACCTCCAGTCCTCTCTCCTCCCGAGTTCTGTCATCTACAGACGCGGAAATCACGCCCCAGCGACAGTCAATGTCTGACACGTAGCCTCGGTAGAAAGGAGACGCAGCACTCAAAGCCATCTAGAAACAAACGGAAGTCAGCACTGCAGGCTCAAAGCGTCACCGACATGCTAAAAACAGCTCCATGCAGTTCTCTCTGGCCAAGAAGAATCAGCATGTATGACCCACACCGAGGTCTCCAATGTCTGTCTCTGCCTGCTTTCTCCCGGTGAAATGCACCAGAAGGGACTCCAATCCTGGGATCTGATTCATTTAAATCATCCTCCGTCATGTGAGGATAGGAAGGAGGGGAGAGGGAAAATGGCTACTCTCAAATGTGACACTTGAACACATAAATGTCTTATTAGCAACAGTCTACTTCCACAGCCTAGACTCAGTTTGTTAGCTCTAATCTGCATACCATCTGGGTTAGCTCATTTCTGAAGGGAATCTTAACTGGACTGCAATAGCACGCCATCAGCAAATTTTGCACACGCGGTCTTTATTTTATACAAAGAAGTATTTAAAATAAGATGCAACTTCTACTTACGACAATTGGGCAGATCGTGGCCAACTGATCATAAAGATATCTGGCCTCAGATATGCTGCAGGCTTGGAACGTTACCTGTTTAAGAATTGCAAGTTATTAACAACAGAAAACTCTTAACACCCTCCCCAAAGAGTCAAGTCTGAGAAAGAAGACAGTTAGAGAAGGTGGGGGGCATGGTATGGAATGATCATGCCATTGATGACATTAACACAGGAGTTTTGTTTAAAAGCTGTCTTGGATGAATTTTTCTAGAAAATGTTACTTAATGATGTTCACGACTAATATAAATAACCATGTTCCTAAGTTAAATAAGATTAAGAAGCCAGGAAAGAAAAATAAGACATGAGATAAACAGCGAAGTTCAACAAGGCGTTTCCTCTTCTACTGGCTCATTTCCTCGTACAGCTTCCCATTCTCTGCAGCTAACTGAGGGGTTATATAAATTTTTGTACAAAAGGGATTTGGAGATGTGAATGATGGGTTTCAAAGTTCACTGGGGACAGTACGGGGAACGGCTTGGAAGGGGGCAAGCCTGGAGGAAGGAGAGGAGTTAAAACACCATAACTGTCAAGGAAAAAACTGAGGAGGGCTCGTGGGGAGAGGCCCAGCGGAGTCAAAGCAGCAGGCTCTGGGGACCAGTGGGGTATAGACAGTGAGGGTGTGAGTTAGGTTTCGGCTCAGGTGTTCCTCGGACAGACAGGAATAAGAGGCACCATGACCCCGTGGGCCAAGGAACAGACAAAGAAGCCCCTTAAGTGGCTGGGTTTGGGGAGTGGGCTCAGATGATGCCCTGAAGATGGGCAGATCACCCAGGAAGCCTGCACGGAAGGGGTCATTTAAGAGTTAGGCAGAGAAAAAGATCACACAATTGATTAGTACACATCCTCTAAAAACAATTACCCACAAGAAACCACAAAAAAGTCCTGCCTTCTTTGGGGTGGGGAGTGGTGGAGGGGGCAAGGAACACAAATGGTGGCTGTGTTAGCACATCTGTATTAACTGCAAATTGGGAAGGTTCTAATTTCCTGTTCTTGTCATCTAGTAGTAACGGTTTGAACTGAGTGTTGGTGCAGGAAATAATTTAAGTGCTTAATGCTCGAAATAGCAGCTGAATGAATATGTTTATTGTTACAATCCCAGCCTGTTAGTTCCAATAGTTTTTGCCAGGTCTCAACTTTGTTTTTTTTTTTTTGTTTTTTTTTTTTAATCAGCAGAGAACTTCTGTTGGAGACTGGAAAGTTTGCCTGCTGAGTTATAACAGCATTTCACGTCCCTGTGGTGACTAACTACAGCCAACAATTATTTAGATAATTTATCACATCCTGACCTTCCTATCATTTCTACATTAATGATTAAGACAGTGCTACATTTTAATTAAAATATAAAGATAATTAACCAGCCATTACAAATTAATTCAACCTGGAGAAGAGCTGTGTCATGGACATCAAGGACTAAGAAGTTAAAACAGATCAAGATTGAGAAGGATTGGCAATTTGGTCACTGATAGCCAGAACAAGGGCAGTTTTTGCAGAGTGGGGACTCAGACATCAGTCTGTGCGGGGGTGAGGACTGAATGGGTGTTGACACCGCCTCAGCTCCAGGAGGGCAGGATCTGCCTCCCTGGTCTCTACCCCACGTGTGAGAACACAGTCTGACACCTGCTCAGCACTTAATAAGTACTTATTAAGCGAAGACAGTATCTTGAAGGAAAGAGGGTGCTAAGGAGAACATAGGGGCAGAGATAAGTTTCATTTTTATAAAATGGTAAGATTCTTGAAAAACTGTGACCCTAAAGGCCAAATTTATATGGATTGGGATTAAAAATACCATAATGTTCCTCACACGTTCTGACCACTTCTTTTGAACATGCATCTGAGTTTAAGTCCTTTCTCATGACTCTCAGGTATTTCAGTGTGTCTGTTAATTTTGTTTTTAAGAAGACACTGTGACAGGCATTTTTTCTTTTCAGTTTTTTGATTGGCTTCTCTTTGATGGCCTAGTACATACTGGACAATTCACAGGTAAATCCTGGAAAAGTCAACTCGAGAGAAGTACGCTTAAGAAAATTAGCACCTGGAATTCAACAACTGAGTTACAATAGGTAAGTGACTTAGTTTTGCCGAAGCTATTTAGTCACCAGTTTCCTTAGTCGAGAGCTGATGGAGCCATTGCCAAGCCAAACAGAACGTCACTGTGGAGGATGGCTTTAGTCGGGGAAGGGGAAAAAAAAGTTCTTACACCTTAAAAACACATGAATATAAGGACAGTTTTGGCTTCTGGTGTCCTTTTGAAGAATGTAAAGAAAAGCAATGTCACTAAGGAAACTGATGAGAGGGGGGAAAAGTACGAAAAATAGATGTTAGAAACCTAAATATCTACTCTAGAATTCATCTAGAACCCAGTTTTGAAGCCACATGATTTTCTTTAGGGGCGGGGACACCTCTTACAACATGACATGAACTTAAATGATTCCTGAAAAGCTCCCCAAGAGTCGAGAATTTGAATGTGGTTAAACGCTTTTCGTTTTGTACAATAAGTCTTCCGTTAACCTTAAAAAGTCACCTTGATGGGCCGCCCCGTGGCTTAGCGGTTAAGTGCACGCACTCCACAGCTGGCGGCCCAGGTTCAGATCCCGGGTGCGCACCAACGCACCGCTTCTCCAGCCATGCTGAGGCCACGTCCCACATACAGCAGCTAGAAGGATGTGCAGCTATGACAGACAACTATCTAGTGGGGCTTTGGGGGGAAAATAAATAAAAAATTAAAAAAAAAAAGTCACCTTGAAACTATTTTTCTGCTTTACTGTAATAAGCAGTTCCTAGTGTTCCACGTGAGAGATACAAAGCAGGGATTTCTGCGGTGACACGTGGAATTCGTCTCATTTGCCATACACGTTACGTTGTCTAATGATTTTGTGTGTGTGTGTGTGTGTGTGTGTGTGTGTGTGTGTGTGTGGAAGATTAGCTCTAAGCTAACATCCATGCCCATCTTCCTCTACTTTGTATACGGGACACCGCCACAGCATGGCTTGATGAGTGGTGTGTAGGTCAGCTTCTGGGATCCGAAATTGCAAATCCCAGGGTGCTGAAGCAGAGTGCACCAACTTCACCACTACACCACAGGGCCGGCCCCTCTAATGACTTTAAGCGCGAGTTTTCAAACCGGGGTGCTGGACATACCACTTAGAAAAAGAAACTTGATCCTAAACCCATGACAAAGCTTAAACTGGATGGAAGATTGTATCCATAGCTAATAAAAATATTAACTACCTACCATCAGGACACATTTATTTGTATAAATACAGCGTTTCAAGGGAAAGAATATCCTTTTGGAACAGAGCCACTGTGCTGTCATGGCAAAACACCCTGGTTTAACATTGAACCAAGAAAGGGCAGTCGGTACTCCAACAGCACTGATACAATTTCAGGGCCACGCACTGCAAGTTTTAAAGCTTGATGGTTCTCTTCAGAATACTTATAATTACGACAGGAAAGCAGATACACAGTTAAAAGTCAAAGGTCTCTTTTTGAATGAAGTGACCATTTCTAAAGAAACTTACTGGCCTACGTTTGCTTGGAAGACACATATTTTATACTACCTATATAAGTCAGGAAAAGCAGAAAAAAATTTATCCTTGGCTATGATTATTTAAGCACATTTAGCATGGAAAAATCTAACTGGCAGTCAACTGTGAATATACATAGTTGTAAAAATAAACATGTCAGAGATACATGTGCAGGAAGGCGAGAGTCTCTGCCGCAGCCGTTTGAGATGACGGGAATGTGGGTTTCTTGGCCTCTGCGTAGAGAGCGACAGACTGGAGGCCCAGGGACCTTATGAGGGGCCAGGCTTCGCACGGCTCCAGGCGTCCAAGGACACTGTTTCTAATCAGCTGACGTAATCGGAACCGGATAAAATCTCCTTGGACAATAACAAGAGGCCTCTCTCTTTTTTGAAATTTTCTATTTGAAAGTTTATCTTTTGTGCAACTCCTTCTCCTCTAACGTGATTTTAAACAAATTACAGGTTAAAATAAGTTTTGTCCTGTTAACAAAACCAGTGAAATAAATATTGGCTTAGAGTCAGACCTAGCAGGGGTCGTAATATAAACCCTTCTTTCAACGGATGAGAAAACTGAGGCCAAAAAGAAGTGAAGGGAATTACCCAAGTACCAGAGTAGGGACAGCCAAAACCCCAACGCAGGCCCGCGTGCTGCCCGATGGGTTCTTGCTTGCCACCCAGGTCCCACGTGAGCTTGGGCACAATCAGTACCAGGGACACCAGTCATCTAACTAGATCCAGGCCAGTTTTCACCGAGTACACAGAGGAAGGCTACTCCATCTCCGTATAACTTAGCTGGGACAAGGCAAACAAAGGCTGCTAAATATTTACTCTTTTTATACCGCTAGATGGCCCGCATGAATATAAAAATTTAAAGTCCAAACAATCCCTTCCTTGGATCACAAAATCATTGGAGTGCATCCACCAGAGTTCATTTGTAGAAACAATAAAAGATATGAGCAATGTTTACAACCTCAAAGCTAGACTGTCACTAGATGGCAGCACAAATTAGGCTCACAGAGAAGAGAGACAGCCACCACAGAATATTTCACATGTTAAGTTAATTAACACTATCTTTGTAGTGAACTGTAGATTCTGTAAATTCTCCACCCAGAGATAACTTCTAATGAATTTACTAAAATAACTTCATTGGTTGTCAGAAAGGCATACTGGCTACCACTTCAACCTGATTAAAATATGATTTTTAAAAGGGAAACATGCATATATAAAGAAAAGAAGTTGTAAATAGAAATGGATGAGGACACTTTGCCTCTCTGTCTATTTGAAACAATACCTGAAGACAGCAATTGCCCATCCCAAATCCCATGGCATCCATGTAAATATGATCAGGCTTAGAAGCCTTTGCTGCCTCATCATCCTCAGGAAACGTTTCTAGAAATGGAGACGGGGTATTCTTGTCCTTAAATACTGTTTAAATTAAAAGAAAAAAGGAAATGGTTAAGAGTCAAGGATTAAACAACAACTCAGTGAGCTTCTCTCCCACCCGCCACCTCTCTGTGGACTTACTTGGTACATTGATGACAACCTTTTCTCCTCTCCTGTGTCGGATATTTCTTGTTAGGGTACTAAAACAGACAACCAAATGTCATAAATCGGTCTAAGAACCATCATGTAAAAGAAGAATTTGATCGTACACAAGTAAATGGAATGAAATCCTACCTCAAAGGAATTCTCCTAAGGCAACCCTACAGAAGGTTTATGTGGATCAAGACACTCGGAGGGATACTCAGAAAGATGGCTTCGGGTTAATACCACTGCCTCTGGCTCCTGCTCAAGAATGCCCTTCTCTCCCCTGCTCAACTCCCGATTCCTGGGCTGCACGTAAGTTACCAAATCAAGCTCAAGTCTTGGGGTCTGCCATGGTCTGGCCTTACCCTACATTCCTAACACTTCTCATGTTAACTCCAAAGAGGTTAGCCAAGCTTTAGAGTACTTGCTTTCTCCAGGCATCTCTGGAACCCCAAGACCTCATTACTCCCTCCCCAATCTGCAGCATTAATACTTAACCTCTAGACCCTCGATGTCTAACCCAGAAGCTACCAGGCACACTGTGGCTACTGAGCACTTGAAATGTGGCTAATCCTAATTAAAATATGCTCTGAGGGTAAAACATACACAAGATTTTAAAGACTTAGTACAAAAAAAAAGTAAAATTAACACTTAAAAATACTGATTACAAGTTGAAATATTTTGGATATACAGAGTTAAAGAAAATATATTATAAAATTAAGTCAACCTTTTTTATTAATGTGGCTACTGGAAAATTTAACATGACATCTGTGGCTCACATTATGAGTCTATGGGACTGTGCTGCTGTCGACTCAGCTTAGATGCTCCCTCCTTCACAAAGCCTGTTTTGATCCCCTCAGTCAGAAGCACCCTCCTTTCTCCAAGGAGGACCTCTGGGGCTACCATCCTTTGACATCCATCATAATCTATCTTTTCCCCTTAGCACACTGTACCATTCGAAGTTGGTAACTATGTCTATAAATCTTTGTCTCCCCAAAGACTCTGCATATAGCATGTGTGCAGACTTGTTAAAGGAACGAACACTGAGAAGTCCCAACGTCCCTGACTCTAGGGCAGGAGCCTAGGCTCAGGAAGACAGGTGAGACTCAAGGTACAAAGCCAAGAGCAGACTGGTGTGGGCCCCGAAGCACCTTAAAAACCCAAGAATTAACCTAGAGACTAACAGACCGGGAAGTTAATAGAACAGAAGGTAGAAATGCCTATTCTGTGCCAGATGTCCCTATTTTACCTTATGTATGTATGTATGTATGTATGTATGTATATGTAGAGTGGGATGAATGGATCACAGGTACTGATGGTAACTTACAGAAGGGAAAAAGGTAGGAATAACTAAGGGAAAGCTTCCCAACAGGTGTTCACAGAACTAGGACTGAAAAGAATCTGCTCATTAAAGAAGAGAGCGGCTAAATTAGTGACTTTAAGATGAGTTGCAAAACGGGCAAATGAAGCCTGGATACCAGAAACAACAATCACGTAGCCTGGGGGTACTGAGGATGCGAACAGGTATGTATACATGTCTGCCGTCCTCTTTGGTTAATTACAGAGGGAGCCAGAATTCAGTAAATGCTCCATGAGGATTCCTGGGCAGGCACACCATCCTCTCAGAAGGCAGGGATCTGAGTGAGGGACATCTGGTTTAAACACAAAGCCACACTCACCTGAAGCGGGGGTGCTTGTTTATGGCTTCATCAGGGAAGAAGAGGGACTTGGAAGCTCCTCCTTCCACCGGGTTGGGTTTGAAATCGGGCACCGTGAACCCAGGACAGCCTAATCTACAACAAATTGAAGAACTAAATAGATAGGATTTGTTTTTGAGAGTTAATTATGTCTTGCCACCACTGCACCTGTTAAAGACCTCACGTCTCGTACTCCCCTTTGCAGACGGTCTGGCACATGGAGGCTCTGTATATATTATGCCCCTTTACAACCACCTCCTTGTGCTTTGTCATCTTGCTCACCAAGATCTCCCTTTGTGATGGCAGCCCTTTACTGACTTCATCAGAGAGCTTCCATTCACTCAGTATCTGCAGAGCACTCATGTCCCACTCGTCTCTTCATCCAATAGTGACGACCAACCACACAGAAGTCACTTCCCTTGGTCCCGTCCATTGTCACGGGTTATAGGTTTCCCTGTATGTAGCGTCCGGGGCGTCTTCTGTTACTACCTCTAATCTCTGGGCTTATCTTTTGACCCCTGCACAGCCCCACTGCTTCCAACCTCCTGATCAGCTTTGTTCGAATCTGGAAGGGGTCTCCTGTTTTTTGCCTCTGCAGGTCACCTCACGAATCCCTCAAGATCATGGAGTATCTCCACAGGTGTCCCCATCACCCCTGAGATCTCTCTCTGAAGCCTGAAACCCAACCTGATAGTCTTACTTGACCTAAAGAGGAGCTTTAATTCCAGTACAGAAAAATGAAGCCCTATATTTACCTCTAAGTGTAAAGCTCAAAATCCATATCACTTGCAGTGACGCAACCAGTTCTAAGAATTTTAAGGTCACGGTTAAGTGCACTGTGAGGGAGGGTAAAGACTAACAGTCAGTGAAAGCAAAACCAGGGAGGCTCTTGTTAGGGCTTTACATCAGGGTAGAAACCGTTTGGCTTGAGAGCCAAGATGAGCCCATGCCTTATTTTCAACCCCTACCTTTTATACAATAAAGCACCTGCTGGCTGCCCACATCCACCTTGTGAGCAACAACTGAACTAGCTGATCTTATCTGGAAAACAGTTCCTAGGGATAATCAGAGTTCCTGGGAATTTTCACAGCTATGTGCATTATCTACTGTGAGCCTGCAACCTTAGGGAAAGTCCTTTAGGAAAGTGACAAACTTAAATCTGGAGGATTCTGAGCTACCCAGAATCAGGATGGATGAAGGGAGAATGACAATGTGCTTGTCTGGCTGGAAGAAGGCAGGCAGAACTCAGATCTTCAGATTCCTTCAGCACTGCTTTTCTTCTAGATGAGCACCATCCAACAGAACTTGCTGAATGATGGAAATGTTTATCATCTGCGCTGTCCAATACCAACATGGCAGCCACGTGTGGCTACTGAGCACTTGAAATGAGGCTAGTGTGACCGAGGAACTGAACTCTTCATTTTATGTAAGTTTGATTAACTTATATATAGTCACATGGCCACTGTTTTCAACTACCGTTTCCATACTACAGAGATTTGCCTCTTTACAGAGGGAAAAATCACGATGTTTACACTTAAACCGAGTACTTCGTTCTCTCTTGATCTCGAAATACAAGAAAACTTTCCTTATCATTTACTATGGATGTAAGGTGAGGCTCCTACAACTAAATAATTAACAATTATTCCTGTTTTGTTTACAAGTCCAAAAATACCCTCCCTTAAAAAATATTCTTAGAATAAAACTTATTCCTTTGTCTCAACTTTCCCTTCATAATAACTGAAGAAAAAGAAGCTAAATCCTAAAAAAAAAAAAAAAAAGGCAACTATCCCATATGGAGCCATTTCTCACTTAAAGTAAAAGACACATTAGGTTTAACCAAAAACTTCCCTTTGCGGCCCAGAAAGAACTCCCACCGCCAATCAATACTATACGTTCCTGAATTTTAAAATATAAAATAAAACGCTTCCGGTTTGTATTACAAAACTTTTTTTTTTAATTTGCTAAGTGAAATTGACAACCTTCTCAATGTTAAGGAAAATGTAAGATTCAATTTTCCAGTTCACTAGAGACTGTCAAATAACATCTGTAACCTTCTCCTTGGCCTTCT
This sequence comes from Diceros bicornis minor, assembly GCF_020826845.1. Taxonomy (NCBI): domain Eukaryota; kingdom Metazoa; phylum Chordata; class Mammalia; order Perissodactyla; family Rhinocerotidae; genus Diceros; species Diceros bicornis. Next base: position 13,464,725 of record NC_080753.1, on the reverse strand, counting down.
TAAAGTTTCATAATTACCTACACCCACAGCCTTGACATCTCTTCTTTCCACCCCTAGGTTTGCTGATTTTGCCATCTCTTGATCTATCTCCTTTTTCTAGCTCCACTACCCACTCTCATCCAGGCACACTCATCTCCCCCGAGGGAGCCCCTTACTCATCTCCTAGTAAGCGCTGGCATCCATCCCATAGCCCTGCTCACACTACAGCCCAGGTGAGGGCTGCAAATCAAGAACTTGATGCTCTCCGCCCAACCCAGCCTGCCCAAGGCCTTCTACTGCTTTTACGATGGCAACCAAAACCCTCAGCTAACACGATCTTGCCTGCCCAGTGTCACTTAACCCCACACTTCCACTTCCTTCTCAGCATCCCAGCCACACTGGCCAGCTTTCTCCTAGCTCTTGGAAGGCTCCCTGCTCCCCTGGCTCATCCCAGGACTTTAGCTCATGCTGCTCCCCTCCCGAGGACATCCCTCCCCTCCCCATTCCTATTAAAACTCCTCCTGCAACTCTGGACACTGCTGCAATCATCCTCTCTCGGAGAAGCCTTCCTCCTCCACACAGAGTCCATTAAACATCATGTCACGCTCTCTTGGCTCCACATCTCTTCCTCATAGCACTGCCCCAACTTCATATTTGTTGGATCTATGGGTATTGCATTACTCTGTTTCCCACTAGCTCCGTGAAGGCAAAGACTGTGCCTGTTTTCACCCATGACTGTGCCCCACACTGCATGGTCCGGTGTGGAGCAGGCACTCAAGTATCTGAGTGAATGGCAGAGTCATGATTTTTTACCTCCTCCCTAAAACATTAGGGCAAAGGAATGCGCCAACTCTCTTCCAAGCCAGCTCATCCACTCCCCTCCAGTTGGGGTTTTTCTTCTGGCAAGGAGAGGGTAGTGGCTGGCACCAATGGAAGGAAGCAATCACAGAAAGTAAGAGATGCTTCTCCAAATGTTTAAGTAAGTGGGAGTTGCTTCAATAAGGTTTCAACTATTTAGATGTTACAATAGAGATTTTAAAAAAGAAAATTCCCATTTAAGTGTCCTTCAAAGACCAATGATATGACTCTGAATGTCTGTGTTCATTATGGATATTTATCAGAAAAAAAAAAAACAAGGTATAAAAACAGTTCAAAGTGTTCCACGCCGTGGATACCAAGCCCCAAGGCTCTTTGAACTTTGAGGAGGTAAGCATACTCTGTCACAATCTTGACAGATATCTGGCATAGATAAATCAGATTTATAATTTTGCAGAACTGCATTCTTACATTCAGATTTACGTATTATTGTACAATATTTATATACCTCATTCTAAGCTAACAACATAACTTCACTATTTATATTTACTTTTATGAACTTTTAGCCATAACTAGGTTTGATGACAAATCCTAAATTTTCTTTTCAGCACAATATCCAAACACAACCTAGTGACTCCCCCTGTTCATAGTTAATGAGTTGACCGTGCACTGGGAGCACTGATGCCAGCCCCCCAACAGGTGACCCTCTGATCTGCCACGAACACCGCCAGTTGCTGGCGGGCAAACACGCGTGAGAGACAACCGTCACAGTCGAGTGAGAGGAGCACTTGATAACCCTCAGGAGACTCTGCTGCTCCTTACATGGTGTTCCTTACACGGTCAGACCTGCCTGGCAGCGAGCTGCTCCCTCCACTCCCACGTGGGTGGACATCGACACACGGCTAACCAGTCACAGTGGTCCTCCCGGTGGCCTTTCCCACTGAGCCCAGACGAACACTCTCCCCAAAGTGCTCCGGGCCAACACCCACTGACTGAAACTGGTGGGCAATTTCTACCTGCAGCTCCAACGGCACAGACTCTATCAGATGCAGCCAATAAAGCACGGACTGTCTGTAAAGTATGAGAACTGTGGGCTCAAATGCCTGGGTCATGATTTGCTCTCTTCATAACCTCCAGCTCTGAAATGTCTGCTGGGGCCTGTTCACAGAGGAACTAACCTGGGAAACGAAGTAATTGTGCAAACAGCCTGATGTACTTTTAGTAAAGAAGTGGCCTCCTTCCGGCGTTTTCTCATGTTGTCTTCGACTGTGTTGAACTCGGACATCGTTCCCCCGTAGGGCTGCCCGGGGGTCCCTTCAATCATGTAACTCCCATACTCTGGTCTCCAAAGGGTAGGATGGCTACAGAGAAGAACAAAATCTCGTTCCAGCCACTCAGTTTTTAGAAGTTTTTAAAAAGTTTCTGAAAAAATTTAGAAAGCATTCAACTACATAGGTGTTGAAAGTACTGGGTCCAAAATATTTATAAATAACTAAAAACGAACACAGGGCACTCACTCTCACTAGCAAGCTAGTCCACTTTGTGGGAAAGGAGAGGAGCCGCAAGGGCTCTTTCAGTTTAGTGCTGGGCTCCAAACTCACATGCAGCCTCCAAAATCCAGTGAATGGAAAAACGACTGGGGAGTCCATGACCCCTCACCTCTCCGTCTACTTCAACAAAGAAATAGTTTATCAACATCCTGCCAGCCAAACAAAACCCATCTGCATGTTTTATCTGGCACCACAGTCTGTGGTCTCCATATCACTTGGGAAATGTTTTTTTAACGTTTAATAATAGTAAATAAGCTTCATATTGAGTTTACCCTCCTAAGTGCTTTAATATGTTAATGTATTTAAAATGTCAATACTCTACACGAGGTGGGTATTATTATTATTATCACCCCTACTTTACAGATAAGGACACTGAGGCATAGAGACATTGAGTAACTTGCCTAAGACTACCCAGCTATTAAGTAGAGGCACCAGGATTTGAACCCAGATAACTCAGAACCAGAGCCTGGGCTCTCAAGAGCTATGCCATCTTGCCTCCTATACATTCCATTCTAGTAGTTGTAACGTTTCAGAAACACTAAGACAAGCCTTCAGTACAGCAGCTTACTTTGGGTTTGTCCTTTCCCCCTGTTCTTGTAGAGTTTCAAGAAGTTCCTCTCCAGACAGGACCAACCGGACTCTTTTATTTTCATGATCAAAAGATACCAACATGTATTCCACCTATTGAAAATAAAAAAGAGAAAGATTAACATACTTCCAGACTCAGTGTAACCTTTAGGAGAAGAAAGTGGGGAAAGGATCCACAGTAACTCAAGACACATCTGCTTAGACTATAGCACGTGAGTGTTCATCTGCGTAACAGGAAAAAACCTAGGGAAAATGGTCCATCAATAGTGGCATTGTTTGAGGACAAGAACTCTTACTTCTCAATTCCTTCTTTCCCCGTTCTACTTAATATCCTATAGAAAGGTCAAAATGCCCATTTTGTCAAATTGTACAGTCATGTGTTGCTTAACGACGGGGACACGTTCTGAAAAATGCATTGTTAGGCGATTTCGCGGTTGTGCAAACATCATAGAGTGTACTTACACAAACCTAGATGGTATAGCCCACTACACATCTAGGCTTCATGGTACTAACCTTATGGGACCACTATCATATATCCGATCCTTTGTTGACCAAAATGTCATTATGTGGTGCACGACAGTACTTCAAAAGAGGAGCTAAGATTCTGTACGCTGCTGTTGCAAGAAGTTGCATTTCAAAAATTTCCTCCATGGGCTTACTATCTAGTTTATGAAAGTAGTTAGCTGCGCATTCTTTTTTTTTTTTAGGAAGATTGGCCCTGAGCTAACATCTGTTGCCAATCTTCCTCCTTTTTTTCCTTTTTTCTCCCCAAAGCCCCAGTAGATAGTTGTACGTCATAGTTGTACATCCTTCTAGCTGCTGTATGTGGGACGCTACCTCAGCATGGCTTGACGAGCGGTGCGTAGGTCCTTGCCCAGGATCCTATCCAGCGAAATGCTGCCGAAGCAGAGTGTGTGAACTTAACCACACCACTACAGGGCCAGCCCCTCTCTGGGCATTCTAATTGAGGTAGATTACTCTTACTGCCAGGTTATTTAATGAGTCCCACTATTGGAGAGTTAAATTATAATCATAACACACCAATAGGAGAAGTTATTCTAGGAGTTTCAACAACTTAGTTTTGGTTTTCCAAGATCATTTAAGACAACTTCCCCACTCTAAAACCATATGAAATTTACAATGCAAGGTGCACCAGTGCGTTTACAACAATATCTGGTGGAATTCTGATAAAAATCACGAGTTAAATACCAAGGTAAGAATTTTCTGGGTAGAGTACAAATAGAACCTGCTGTTATTTTCCCTGAAATCGCATGCTTTAAATCATGACTGTTGGTGTAAACAGTAAGGATTATGAATCACTATGATTGAAATAAAACACGTTATCCATATGTAAGTGAAAAGGTATGGAATTGGATCACTCAGGCAAATAATGGAGAGTACCCTTTGCACAAGACACCAAGACAGAGAAGAGGAGAGGTGGAACAGGTGCCCCACAAGGCAGACCAGTCCACAGATGTATTTTGTTTGGCTTATCGTAGTATTAAAATAAAATTTTTAAAAAGGCAAGCAACAATACATCCACTATCTACCTGATATTTCACATGTAAATCCAGATTCCCAGCCTTAAAAGCAAACACACACCCAGAAACCCAGCACAGGCCTGAGTCCTGCACGTCTGGGGCTGGGCTGCTCTCGGGTCTGCAGAGGCCTATTCCTTTATTTATGTGGACCTGCCCGATCCTGGAAGGCGTTTGAGTCAGCCATCCCTGTCACAAAAACAGTAATGTTCCAGTGACTGTTTTGCCCTTCAGCTAAAAAATATAATTATAAAGGGGGAAAAAAATGTTAGTAACCACGGGAAATAGCCCAGCAGGTTTAAACAACAACAAATATTAGTTGTTGCTACAGACCGAATGTTTGTGTCCCCCCAAATTCAGATGCTGAAGCCCTTAATCTCCAACTTGATGGTGTTTAAAGATGAAGCCTATGGGGGGTAATCAGGTCACGAGAGCGGAGCCCTCCTGATGGGATTAGTGCCCTCATAAAAGATGAGAAAGATGGTCTCTCTCCACCACGTGAGGACACAGCAAGAAGGTGGCCATTCGTCAGTCAGCAAGAGGGCCCTCATCTGGAACTGAATCTGCTGGCACCTTTGATCCTGGACTTCCCATCACCCAGAACTGTGAGAAGTAAACGTCTGTTGTTTAAGCCATCCAGTTTACAGTATTTGTTACAGCCTGAATTGACTAAGATAGTTGTCTTATTGATGAGTTTAAGTTCCCATTCTTGCTTCTCTAATTAGACTTGTTTTAGCTCAAAAAATGGGTAAGATGGCTTGATTTAGGTACATGAACCAGAAATGTGAGATTTGCACCTGTATAGTGACTCAATGTCAAATGCCTGAACACTGTAGGCTGCAGAATCTGCAAGTGCTCCCACCTTTAAGTACAGGTTTTCAGATAGAATCTACAGATCCATGACTTCTGAACAGCTAAAACCTGATGGAACAGGACACTTTGTTAAGTCTCAGGATGGATATATGAAAATATTATAAGTATGAGAAACAAAATTACCTTTAAATTAGCATAATGAGAAAGGGTATGCCATGAACTTTTCATATATGGATCCTAATCTGCAAACCCATCACACAAAGTAGGCATGATCATCTATTTCATAGACGGGCACAGAGGCTCAGAGAGGCTGAGTCAGCTGCCCAAGGCCACAAGCAGGGATTTGAACACAGCCCTGCCCAGCCTCAAGGCCCAGCACACCTTGCTGCTAGGACTATAGAGGATGCCAATCTTGTTGAGCGATAGTAAGCTTTCAAAAAAATTGTTGTAAGCTATATGAGATAGGGATAGGTTATAACACTGGCTGAAAAATCTCTCAAACTGATTATGCCTCAAATTTATAAAGTGGGCCTGACATCGTATCATAGAAGCTGAGATCTAACAGAGTTATAGATTTAAACAGATGGCTCAGCCTGTCACTTAGGCCCAGGACAGACTCATTTGCTATATCTATGTAGCATTCATAACTCCCCAGTTGGAAGGAATCTTCCTCCTTCGATCACTGGCTCTGACATCTCTCTGGCATCATCTGTTATCAGGGGGTTAAGTTATCTTCTTAACCAGAGAACATGCTTCCTGCAAGAAAGATGAAGAGATACTGCCTAGCTTACGGAGTTCCCATCATTTATGTATTACCAAAACGAGCAAGAACATTTATACCACTTATATAACCTGAACATGCAACGACTTTTGTTAGTTTCCTCGTTTTGAAATAATTGAAATCCTTAGTTTTCAAAATCACTCTTAGCCCACAAGTTTAAAGCATGGGCAGGGCAAAGGAACAAAAAGGTTAAACTCAGTTTGAGTTTTAAATATCAGCCAAATGGATGACATTTAAAATGCTAACAAAGCAAACTCTCCTTAATTAAAAAATAATCATCCATGATCTCATTAAGCAAATGAAACAGAACAACATCAGAATGTTTACCAAATGAGAAAGAAAAACAAACTTACTTTTGGATAAAATCTAAGTTCAGTTAGAAGCCTTAAGAATTTCCCGAACATTTTTCAAACTCGAATTTAAGGCGTTCTGAAGTCATCATTCCCTATGGTCACCCTGATCTTTCTGCATCAGTGCTCAAAATGGTTCTTTAACCTCCTGGTTGTTTTTTTTTTTTTTTTTTTTAGCTAACATCTGCCAATCCTCCTCTCTTTTTGCTGAGGAAGACTGGCCCTGGGCTAACATCCATGCCCATCTTCCTCCACTTTATATGGGACGCCACCACAGCATGGCCTGACAAGCAGTGCGTCAGTGCACGCCCGGGATGGGAAATGGCAAACCCCGGGCTGCCGCAGCGGAGCGCGTGCACTTAACCGCTGCTGCCCCTGGGCCGGCCCCTGTCTTTTTTTTTTTTAATATATTTTTTGTTCATTCACATGCAAACTCTTTTTTGCATTTCCTATAAGAAATGATTTTTTTTTAAGTTTTTGTTTTGTTTCGTGAGGAAGAGCGGCCCTGAGCTAACACCTGTTGCCAATCTTTCCTCTTTTTGCTGAAGATTAGCCCTGAGCTAACATCTGTGCCCATCTTCCTCTATTTTGTCTACAAGATGCCACCACAGCATGGCTTGGTGAGTGGTACATAGGTCCATGCCCGGGGTTCCAAACCTGAGAACTCCAGGCCGCCAAAGCAGAGTGTGTGAACTTAGCCACTATGCCACTGGCCTGGCCCCTGGTTGTCATGTTATCATATTTAATCCCCCCCACCTCAATACATTTATTTCCAACTCCAGTTGATATGAGGGCTCAAATAATTAACTCAATCTTTAGGAGCCAAACTAGAGCTGAAATGGAGTTTGGTTCAGTGACCTAGCTGTTCAGTAATAAAAAGTGATACATTAAGACAATGCTTTCCCAACATAAAATACCTAAAGCCACAATGACTTATTTTATTATTTCTGGATTTTGTTCCCATCCTAAACTTCCCTTTTACACCCAAAGGATGAGAGAAAAGACAAAATCAAAGAGAACATTGGGCCGGCCCCGTGGCTTAGCGGTTGAGCGCTCGCGCTCCGCTACTGGCGGCCCGGGGTTCGGATCCTGGGCGCGCACCGACACACTGCTTCTCCCGCCATGCTGAGGCCACGTCCCACATACAGCAACTAGAAGGATGTGCAACTATGATAGCCAACTATCTGCTGGGGCTTTGCGGTAAAAAAAAGGAGGAGGATTGGCAATAGATGTTAGCTCAGAGCCAGTCTTCCTCAGCAAAAAAAAAGGGAAGGATCAGCATAGATGTTAGCTCAGGGCTGATCTTCCTCACAAAAATAAATAAATAAAACATACTCAACCACTTTGTGAGACTCTCATTTTTAAATGCGCACTCCTTTATCTACAAAGGAAAATTAAAATCCTTTAGATTTCTACTTCTAAAAGAAAGAAAAGTCACTAATATCTACTAGAAGTAAAGTCACTAATATCTCTGAGCTGTTAAATCAAAGACAGAGGCCCATTCCAGAGACAATTACGTAGCTTACATGTTATATAGTGTTGCTAGGAACAATTGGGACACAATAACCCTCAGGCTATTTAATGCAGGTTTGCACAGGCGAGAGGAGTTCTGTGCATCTGAATTTAGGCCAATAAAAGTTAAGGCTCTTAATTGAGGGTGATGTAACTACCCAGCACAATGCAAAACCTATAGCAGACAGCGAAATACTCGTGATATTATGGCTCAAGATAACAATATTAACTGTTAATATTAAAATATTAACATTTTTAGTATTTATGTTGTCTTGAAATGGCATTTACCACTAGTTTAAAACAAAAATTTTCCTTTAAAAAAAAAAAAATTTTTTTTTGATACTCTACCATGAGGGTAAGAGTTTCAGGGAGCTTAGAATTTGAGGAAAGGCTAGAAAATTTATAAAATACAATTTTTAAATGTCTACTCCCTGGAGGTGAAAACAGTGCTTAAACAGGAAATAATCTAGTTGTCTCAGACTCAGAAGCAGTTACAGGCAGGTCCCTATTTAGGGAGGTTATACTTTTTGAGAAAGCTCCTTAGTCAGTGTCTATGTAAATTAGAACTAAAGGGCTCTCCCACAAAAACAGTGTTACATAAAGGGAAGGTCCCTGAACCACCTCTCCCAAGTATTTTCCCATCACGTGCCTGACCTCTGGACAGAAGGAACTATCATGAAGTCCCTGGGGGACAATGAACCACCAGGTCCTAGATTTCCTCCCAGCCAGTGGGGTGAGGACTCCCCACTCCTTACACCCTGGAGAAGGGGCCGTCTCCAGGGGGTCAGGTCGAGGAGGGCCAGGCGAGTGCAGACTTCGCCTAGGAAGGGCGGGCTGCAGGGCAGGGTCCCCAGCGACTCTACCGAAATTCAAAATTCGGGGTTCAGGGCCAGCTCCTCCATTCCACCACTGGCTCTCTTCCACTGTCCCAAGCAGCAGTCTTGACTCCTGCTAGAACCACCTGTTGCTTCTCAGACACAGTTTTCTCCTTACACTAACTCCAAAACAAGCCCACGGCCATTTGGAGGGTTAAGGCTGTGGCTGGAGTTGATGACCAGTGTCACACACCTTGTCTTGCTGCCCCCCACCTCCTTTCTCCTTGTACGCCCTCCACAGAGCACTGTGAGGAGCCAAGTAGGCGTGGTTCTTGTTCTCAAGCTTACACTGCAGCTGGGGCTACAGCCAACAATACAATACAGCTAATGATCCGAGTGAGTGCTCGAGGTGACCAAACAGAGCTGTGCATACGTAGCAGGAGGATCTGATCCAGTCCAGAAGATCAGAAAGCTTCCCTGAGGAAAGGGACCGGCCAGGCAAAGGAGCAAGTCTACCAACGTGTCCACATAAATACAGCCTCCCACAGGATGCCCTGTGCTTTCCCGACCACCATTCCGACTGCAGCATAATCACCTGTCTGGCTGGTCAGAGATGCAGGTAAACTGGGCCCACCCCACAGAAATCATGTCACAATAGTCCCTCTCTAGGTTACAAGCTAGCAACCATGTCTTCTGTCCACAAGACTATAAACTCACACAGCATAGTGCTAATGACCAATACTGTTGAGCATTCTCAACCAACCAGCTGGATGGCATCCATTCCCATAGCTAGCATGATACCCAAACTGGTGCTAGCCACAGTGATGCCACGTTCTTTTTTAACCACCTATGGTTACACAGGGAAGACCTGAATGACAAGACCAAAAGAGCAGCTATGCTTAAAACAGTGGATAAACTTTAGCAGGAAATTCTGTTACAGTAATGAAACTTGATATGGCTCAGAATCTGGATTAAGGTCGACGCCCACATTTGACACGTCTAATGATGACATTACAAATATCAAAATCAGTTTTACGTGGTAATGTTTGAGCACTTCTGGGGGACCAGTAAGCATGAAGTAGGAATTGGAACACGTGCTTTTGCACAGCCATATATATGGTGATATCTTAAACTGGTAACTGTTGATATATTAAACTGTCCTATGTCCCCAAAATGAAATGTTTTAGTAGTTTAGTCTAAAGTTATATCAAATTCTTATAATATCTGATATGCTTTGACTTTTCCCTTACCATGAAATGTTATTTCACAGTTTAGGCTGGCCTAAACTCAGGGACTGCCTATGAGAAACCCAGGGTTTTTAGTTCTTAGGAACTGGCGGTAGACTAAGGCACGCAACAAAGAGGAGAAAGAAAAAAGAGAGTGCATTCTAAAGAGACTAAGTGGGAGCCAATGCTAAAACAGAGGAATTCTAACTCCACAGCGACTGCTGTGCTCAGAGGGGCCACCTATGTCCCAGTGACAGGGTGACAGTAATTCACGACCTCCAAGTTTAATGGCATTCCACCATCACAAGAATCTGAGCCCAGACACTCTTCCATAGTCTTATACCCCATAAAGGCAGTTTTGGGGCTACCCTCAGGAACTGCACCTGGATGTCAGGGCGGATCCCACCAAGAGAGCAATTCTAACCTGCTTTAGGTGGGATCTGGAAGACAGACACTCTTGTTGATATATACTCCTTTCCTGCCATATTTGAAATTCACGTTAAAGGATCAAAATCTCAGAGGCAGAGCTCCCGACTCGGGCTCTAATTCTGGCCCACTACCTGTGCCCTGGGATGAAGTCCCACAGGCCGCAGAGCTATCAAGTGAGGTCAGCCCGATTTTCATATAAAGGGCTTGCCCCCATCTGCCTTTTCACAGGGCTCCGCTGCCAGCAGAAGATTAGCTGGGACGGCTGTGGTCACATTACTAAACCTGTTAGCATTTGTCCTCCGGACCGAAAAATTTCCCAGGCATATTCAATATTATAGTTTCGAAAGAGTGTTGGCATTTCACTAGAAGGGAATCACTGGCCATCTGGTGTGAAAAATACTTAAGACTGCATTTGTGGCTCTAAGACATTCACATTCCATTCCAAAAAAAAAAAAAAAAAAAAAAGCCACTTCCTCTGTGGCCACCATCCCTTCCTCTCTTCTGCTTTTCCTTTCCACCTTCCACGTCACCTCGGTTGGTGCCTACAGAACTGCCCCCAGCTCTTTCCCCCTGCTCCTCTGGAGGTGATATATGGGGGAGTGGCTGGAGTGCCCTGCAGTGCGTTTCAGTCCTGGCAACTTCTGTATTTCAGCTTTTTCTTTTGTGAAATGGGGATACTACCTACTTCACTGGAGGCACGGGAGAGGATTACATAAAATAACGCACGTAAAGTGCCTAAAACAGTAGTAAGTACACAGCACCACTCAAATGTGAGTGGTTCTTTTCTAGCTCTGGGGCAGGGATACACTAATTGAGGCAGAATATATAACTTTTTTTCAAATGCTGGTTACATCCCCTTAGTAGGCCATGGTGGGTTGTTATCAATATTATAAAAATTTTTTTTTGAAATGGAGTAAAATATCGGAATGTGTCACTTACGGGAAGGGAAGTAGTATCTCACGAAAATATTGTTTCCTATGGCGTCTGTTCCAGGTCCTACTGGTCTTAGTTGAAAGTGGAAGCTATGCACTGCTGTGGAATGATCCCCGACTGCAAACAGGCAGACCTGGGCTCGCTCACCAAGCAGACCAAGTCACTCCCCTCCCTGGAACTTGTAAATGCTCACACTCCGCAAAAATCCAACACCCCTCACCAAGAGAATTAGGGCCGGTGATCCAGCCTCTGCCTCCTTCATTTCAAACCCTCTCCCCATCGGCCTTCTCTCCATTTCTCCAACAACCACTTCAAGGCCCTGACAGCACTTCTGTTCTCTCTGCCTGGAAAGATTTTACCTCAGCCCTTCAAAGAGCTGGCTCCTGTGGGTCTCCAGTCAAGTATCATCTCTTCAGAGAAACCTTTGCTGACTCCCCAATACCGTGACTCCCTTCTTGCCCAATCCTCAAGGGGCGTCACCACACTAGTAGTGCCTGCTGGAGTTGTGCAACGTGGATACCCTACCCAGAGTAGTCTTCATTTTCCCTCTCTTCTCACACATATTATAATTACAGACATTCAGAATGTGTTTTAGTCTCTGGGCCTCAGTTTCACCACCTGAAAAATAAGAAAAAACCCAAACGTTCCTTCCAGCTCTAAACTACTATTTCTGTAATTAAACTCTTCCAGAAATTCTCTTAGTATACGACCATCCATTTTCCTTTCACTCTCATTAAATACATTACTTACCCTGCACTGCAAGGAAGGTAATTTTATTTAAATGCATTGTCATGTTACCCAAAGCTTACCCTTTCTAAGCATATGTTCTCTTAAAAATTTTTATGTATATATGAGTGGAAATCTTTCTAAAACTGATTACATCCTCTTTTGCTATCAATAGGAAGATACTAAACACACTCTCACTTGTTACTAAGGCTTTAGAGTTCATTAGCAATTCCATTTCTTTAACTAGAGTCACACCAGAGTGAGGCCCTTGGAGGCACATGGGGCTGCCCCGTCCAGATCTGCTTTGCACAGATGCTCTGAGTTGGTCTCTCTCCTTTATGCCTCAATTGATTTTCTGCTGTTCATTCGGAGCTGAGAAACTAGATGACCCACCATGGAGGAATTGTGTATAAAATGAGTGGTAAAGTGTGAACTTTGTACTCAGAGGACTTTTGTTTACTCCCTAGTTCTTGCTCTATTTGAGTAGCGGAGCCAGTAGATCATGACCCCTAGACAGAACTTCACATGGCAGTGGGGGTCTTGGGGGTGAAGCGGAGAGGACCATCATGCTCAGCACAGGCAGGACTGTTCAAAGCGTGTTAGATAACAACACACCTTCCAAGGACCCCATTTGTGTAAATATGTGAACATTTAGAGAGGGAAATGAAGGAAGCACCCCCAAATAATCTCTTTAGGTTCACCTGAGGCTTACAGTTCTCAGAGTACATACTACACAAATAGGATTTTATTTAAAAAAAAAAAACGTTAACTTTCTAACATTTAAGGTCACTTAAGTTTAAGGTCACTGCTACAACCCCTAACTCTTTAAAACACTTCAGAGGAGTGCCAGCCAGCTTTCACAGGTACTTCAAGGTCTTGACTATCTCTCCGGAGCATTAAAATATGTGAAGCTCTGTGTACCCCAGTCCAGGGCCCCTGTGGGCAATCCAAATGGGGCGTCACAGCCCGGACTCTTCCTAGCTTCCAGGAAAAGGGTCACAGAGTCTCTAGCCTTAGAGTTTTAACTCTGCTAAATCAACATCCAGTTCAAAAGAAAGGAGTTAACTGAATCCAAAGGACTAAAAAAGAGCTGGAAGAGGGGAGACAAAGACGACAGCGGGTCTGTGTGAACATTTATATAATTAGGAACATCTGGTTTGGGGGTTCTTTTGTAATCCTGTTGTGGAAATAAGTTTAACTACCATATCCTGACAACAGACACAAAAAACGAAGACTAGAGAGAGCTCTCCAAAGCGTGTCCAACAGAGTAGACCCTTAGCCATGTGAACTCTCCAAGGATACAGCAATCTAGATATCCAACTTTCCCAGATACCTATAAAGATGTATTCAAAATGAGTTCTTTTGGCAAGAAGTCTGAGGCTTATTCATGTTTCCCCATCTTCTCAATGTCTGAGAAACCCAAATTTAAGTGGAGAGTCAGGTTCATCATTCTAATACCCTCAATCCATGACCATCAGTCTCAACATCCAACAGAGGTAACTTAGCCACAGAGATACGACTTGAGTGACCCAAATTTATATGCTTTCTCAGTTCAATTCCGCTTCTTTCTGAAAATTATAACCAAGATTTCAAGGACCTTACAAGCTGTGAAAACACACATGGGCTTTGTGCCATTTATTCTGGCCGGAAACCAATTTTTGCTCTTTTCCCAAGTTCTTAATGTGTTTGAGATAGGTCGTTGCCAAAGCCTCCAGTCCCTGTCTGACCCGCAAATCCAATGGCTTCATTTCAGTTCCCATCCTCCCACACCTCTTGAAAGCCCTCCATCCTTTTCCCCCAGCACACAGCAGTCCTACCACACCCACACTGTTCCTTCTCAGGATCCCACACTAAATTCCTGTCCTTTAAGTGTGCATTCATCAGGGTTCTGAGGCGCCGCCAATGCCTCCTCTCTCTGGCTTATCTCGCTCTCCACCTTGGTTTTAACCACCACCCTTAGGCCTGCGGTTGCCCAGCCACACACAGCCAGCTCAGATGTTGCTCCAGCTCTCTCTCCTCACTGTCTACCTGGTTTCTCTACTGGATGAGCACTGGGCTCCTTATATGCAAGGGTTCCAAACCAGTTCCCCCAAGAACTAACTATCCTTGTAGGGATTCTTATTCACTTGGTCATCTAAGCTAGGAACCTGGGTGAGAGATATAACCACTCAGGTGCCAGGTCCTCACTCTCCTCCTCCAAAGTAGCTCTTTAACATGCACATCTCTTGATCTCTAGAGCTCTAGACTACACTCTCTTCTCTCTCCCAGCAATCAGACATCTTCTATAGTGTGGGCTCCCTATCTCTAGTGATCCTTCCCAAACCATTTTTCACACTATTACCAAAGGGATCTAGAAGAAACCTCTTTGTGCCATTATTCCTGGACTCGCAATACCACGTCTTCCCACATGGCCTATTATAAAGGACCTTCAGCAGCCTGAACCCAACCCACCTTTCTAGCCTCAACCCCTAGCATTCCCTGTTCCCTGCTTCGGTTCTAGGTTACAGCAGTCTCTCTCAACATCAGGCACCTTCCTGATTTCACATTTGCACATGCCCTTTCCTTGCCTTCTCTATCTCCCTTTGAGATGCTACCAGAAGCCACCCCCTTCCTCCATCAATAAGACTCCCAGGATCTCCAGGTATAGAAGCAAACTTCTCCTCTCCTCGCTCTCGCTTGTCCACCCACCCCACTACGACTGGAGTTCTTCAAGGGCAGAGAGCTTCTCTCTCCCCTCGGTTCCTCTCTTCAACCCCATGATCTAGCACAGAAAGTCCTCGATATACAGACAGTACTCAACAAATACTTCTTAATTTAAAAGTCATCCATTATGGAAACAAAGCCTTTAGTGTTTTGCCACATCTAAGTAAAGCTTAAGTCTTGGTTTTTCTGAAGGAAACATTTTGCAATACCATCTTGCTTTTTATAGAAAAGTTGTGAGGCTCCAATAGGTTTACTTAGGAAGTTAAAGAAAATGTTTCTAGACACATAACACCTATGGCTTTATAATTAGGTTACTTTTTCAATAGCCTGTAAAGTATGCTATCTCGCAAAAATGCTAAAACCCAAAAGGTGACAGGGCAAGGAATTGGATTCTACCATTTCTAGCATGCATTTCCTGGTTTTCTTAAGTTGTATAGAGTTTAAAGCATTCTGAAACAGTTAAACTGTTAAAGATACAATTAGAAATACACACACACACACAAGCACACAACTCAAAACCAAATGATAGGATTTTTTTGATTTGTCTTACAGCTGAGGACATTGTGGTCCAAAGAATTTAAGTTCCGTATCTAAGATCACACAACCATTTGGGGGAAGACTCAGGGCTTGGACTCCCATCTTCAAATTAAAGTCCATTCATAAAATACAGGCAAACTTTCAAAATAATGTGTTTTCATCAAATACCCAGTCATAGGATGGTAACACTAAGTGTTGAACATTACAGCATAAGGGCAAAGAAAATCCTAACTTTAAAAACTTGGCTAGGGCTAGCCCGGTGGCGTAGCAGTTAAGTTCGTGCCTTCCACTTCCCGGCCTGGGGTTCGCCTGTTTGAATCCTGGGCGTGGACCTACTCACCGCTGTCAAGCCACGCTGAGGCGGCGTCCCACATAGGAGAGCTACAACTCTACAACTGTGATACACAACTCTGTACTGGGGCTCTGGTGGGGGCAAAAAAAACCTTGGCTAAATCTTGGTTGCTGGAAATATAACCACAAGGGTAGCCAGCCTTTGGACAAAATTTACAAAGGAGAGCAAAGCTGAAAGACTAATAGAAAAAGTGGGAAAGACATCCACTTCTGATCAAAATGGAGTAACGGTGACCCATTTTACTCTCCCACCTGAACCAACCGAAAAAAAAAAAAAGAGAAAATATATGAAATAGTTTTTTCAAGACACTGGACATCAGATAAAGGACCAAGATCCCTGATACATGGGGGAAAAAAAACTAAGTGAGCCCTACAGTTGCCCCAACTTACTGCCTGGAGAGAGGCCCCAGCTCATGGGCAGGGAGGCCAAGCCGAGCCCGGGGGACTCTCCAAATTGGAGAGAGAGAGCTGAAGGTCTGAGGAAACCTAGTTAATCAGAGTTCACAGGACAAAGTACCAAGGAGGAGAGCTGCACAAAGAACCCCAGAGACCTGCAGAGGGTCCCCCTGAAGGATTCAGTAGTAAATCAACCCCCGCATGTGAGGCAAGTAGCCAAAGCTCAGACAGGGTGTGTTCCCATAGGCCAGAATGGACTAAGTCCTAATTCAGGGGCTTTGGGAAAAGGACCTATAAAGGTCTCTCCTCAAAAGAAGGGAATAATTAGCCCTAAACTGAGACTTCTCTGGATCTGTCTCATCAATTGTAATAGCAAGATATAACTATAAGATAATAACTATATTCCAGAACAAAGCTTAAGAATACTTTTAGGAATATACAAATATCAAGCACCCAACAAAGTAAAATTCATAATGCCTGGCATCCAAACAAAGGTTACCAGGCAAGCGGACAAGTAGGGAAACATACTCAAAAGAGAGAAAAAAAATCAATTGAACCTGATTTTAAAGGACAAAGATGATAGACTTAGCAAAGACATTAAAAGTTATCAGAACTGTCTTCCAGATGTTCAAAAAAGTGAATTTAGTAAGGCTGCAGAATACAAGATAAATACACAAAATCAATTTTGTTTTCATATATTAGCAATGAACAACCAGAAACTGCAACTTTAAAAGTAGTATCATTTACAACAGAATCAAAAACTATGAACTACTCAGTGATAAATCTGACAAAAGACACAAAAGACTTGAACACCAAAAACTACAAAACACTGTTGAGAGAAATTAAAGAAATCATAAATAAGTGGAGAGATGTACTGGTTCACGGGTCGGAAGACCCATTATTGTTAAGATCTCAATTCTCCCCAAATTGATCTATAGATTTAATGCAATCCCAGTCAAAATTCCAGGAGGGTTTGTTTTGTTTGGTTTTGGTAGAAATTGCCAAGCTGGTTCTAAAATTCACGTGGAAATTAAAAGGACCTAGAAGAGTCAAAACAAGTTGAAAAAGAACCAAGTTGGAGAGCTAACATTACCTGACCTCACAACTTATTATAAAGTTATAGCATTAAAGAGTGTGGTATTAGCATAAAGATAGACAAATAGATCAATGGAACAGTACAAACAGCCCAGAAATAAAACCACACGTACATAGGCAACTGATATTAGACAAAGGTACAAGGCTGTGCATCTTTGGCAGTGGAGAAAGGAGAGTCTTTTCAACAAATGGTGCTGGGGCAACAGGCAAAAAACAACCCAAACCAAAAATCATACCATGCGCTGTATACAAAAATTAACTCAAAATGAATCACAGACCTCAACATAAAATGTAAGATTATAAAACTTCTAGAAGAAAACCTTTGTGACCCCGGATTAAGGAAAGATTTCTTAGATTCCATACCAAAAGCATAATGCATAAAAGAACAAATGGACAAATTGGACTTCATCAAAATGAACAACTTCTGTTCTTCAAAATACACAGTTAAGAGAATGAAAACAGCATGGGAGAACATATGTGCAAAGCATATATCTGATGAGACTTACATCCAGAATACATAAAGAACTCTCAAAACTCCATAATAAGAAAACAACTCAAATAGACAAATGATTTTAACACACTTCACAAAAAAGATATACAGATGGCAAATAAGCATATGAAAATATATTCAACATCTGTGGCCTTTGGGGAAATACAAATTAAAAATACTATAAAATACCACCACACATCTATTAGAATGGCTAAAATTAGAGACTGACTGTACCAAGTATTGGCAAGGATTCTGGTGAACTGAACTAGCATACACTGCTGGTGGAAATGTAAAATGGTACATCCACTTTGGAAAAGTTTGGTAGTTTCCTTATGAAGTTAAACCCAGCATTCCTAGGTAATAATCAAGACAGATGAAAGCATCAGTCCATATAAGGACTTGTACATTAATGTTCATAGAAGTTTTGTTTGCTGTATGATTTCCTGGATATAAAACTTGAGGAAATGCAAACTAAGCTATGGTGACAGAAAGCAGATCAGTGGTCGCCTGCAGAAGGGGGGGTATGGTGGGGGGAATTACCAAGGGGCACAAAGACATTTTTGGAGATGATAGGTATGTTCATTATTTTGATTGTGGTGATGGTTTCACAGGGATACACATATCAGAAGTTATCAAACTGTACATTTTAAATATATGCAGCTTATTGTATGTCAATTATATCTAAATAAACCTGTTAAAATTAAAAGAAACCCACCCTACTTGGTTAAATCATGAGTGTATAAACAGAGAATATTAACTAGCAAGCTCATTAGGATATGGTGCATCCAATAATACCAGCAACATCAGTAATGCCCCACACACAGTGCTCTAACAATATATTCAGATGCCTTGAGTATCCAAAAATGACCAGAAACACAAATTTTGATGTTAGAGGCTCAATTAATATTCTGACATATTTTCTCAAGATATGGGGTCTTACTGAACTTTACCTAGGTTTATACTACAAAATGAAGCTACACACAGAGTACTAGTAAGTCCATTTGCTAAAGCCACTTCTAGACATTACTAGAAGTGGTATTCTAGACTTTCCTCTTCACACAGAGGAACTCAACAGTGATATGCTGGGGTCACAGTAACTGGTTCAGAAGTCCAGAAACATTTCTCTAGGAGAACTGGGTGTACAGAAGTAATAAACCTTTTTCTTCCATTCTATTTTCCTCATGCGTTTAGAGTGCAAAAAAACCTCTACTTATCCAAAGACCTCTAGAAACTGATCGTATGTACTCACTGCACTTACAACCCCAAAGTGCACATAACCCTGACATATCAATGCTACTTCTCCCCTTTCTGCCTTTACTACACTGTTCTTTTGCCTAGAATGTCTCCCCTTCATCTT
Organism: Diceros bicornis minor; assembly: GCF_020826845.1. Classification (NCBI taxonomy): domain Eukaryota; kingdom Metazoa; phylum Chordata; class Mammalia; order Perissodactyla; family Rhinocerotidae; genus Diceros; species Diceros bicornis. The sequence continues at coordinate 13,445,740 of NC_080753.1, read as the reverse complement.
ATTAATGGCCACCCATTCTTGAGGGCAGCTTCCCAAAGGCGGTGCCTGAAGAATGAGAATCACCTGAAGTGCCGGGTTTCTCTCTCGCATGTGTGCACAAGGGAACATCTGGAGGGTGATGGGAATGTTATATACACACGAATGTTCCGTTTGTATTTTCTATTTCAACTGTGGTGGCCGATATCTGGTCGTATATACTTGTTAAAAGTCATTGAACTGTACATTTAAAATGGGTGCATATCACGGTATGTAAATTATAATTCAGTGAAATTGGTTTAAAAAGAAAGCCCACACAAAACTATATAACACAAAATGAAGGGGGGAAAAGAAACCCTGAGACTTACATCAGAAGTAGTCGTCAAGCTCACATTTAAGCCAAGCTTCAATTCTCAGCCTCGATTCCTGATATAAACACAGGGTCAGCTATCTGGTTTCCTAACCTTCAAAAACGAACCTCTTGGTAAAAAAGGTAATTTTGAAAGGAAAAAAAAATTCACCAGAAGGCTCCAACCATGTTTCACTCTTTTTTCCTTGATTTCACCACTGTGCTTTAGACACATGTCAATAAATGCTGTTAAACTAACGTCCACAGTGACAGCTAAGAGAGAAAGATGCAACAACTGTACTTTATGTGCCACAGAACACACAATGACCGACGTAAGAAACCAGAATCTCAGAATGACTATCAAGAAATAATTTATCAATGTCTTATTCTAAGAAATCAGTGTCAAATGATGCATTTTACAAACACAATTTAGATTTTGAGATGCAATTCAGAAATACCATAAAAAATCACCAAGCAAATGAAATATAACTATATCTGAATGGGCAAATTTCAGTTAATTGGTTAAAAAAATCCCACATACATGGAAATGTCTCATTCCCCAATGACCCTGGTTATTAAATGAGATATACTAGATTATTTTAAAATTTCCAAGTAAACATTTTAAGCTATCATTTATGAGTCTTTACTTAAAAGGCTAGGCACTTGTAAACCATTTCATCAACATTATCTCATTTAGTTTTAATAACCCTATAAGGAAAGTATTACTGTCCCCATTTTATAGATGGCAAAACTGAGGTTAAGAGCAGTTCAGCTATTTGTCCAAAGCAACACAGAACGTTCAATTAGACTCCAATGACTACGCTTTTGTCCGTTCTAGATTTATAGCTTGGGACTGTTATTTTTATTATTGGATCATAAGCTTATTCATTAACAAGCTATGTGTTTTCTCAATGGTTACTTAAGCATTCTTAACCTACACAGGCAAATCTGCAGTGCAAACTCAATGGATGGTATACCAGCTCCTAATAAATCCCATCTGTTTTACTGGTTTTATGCATGATAAGAACACACTCATATACATTAAAGATATATTATATTTTCCCCTCAAAGTTCACATGGACTTTTCTGCAACTAGAGGACAATTTACCTTCTTGCCTTTGAGAGCCACTATACTGGGTTAAAAAAAAAGTTAGAAAAATTATGTTTGCTTTTAAATGTTGTTTTCTGGCACCTCTACAACCTTTTACAGAGTTCAACTCTGTAAAGTGAGATTTGATAAAGTCAGATTTGATAAAATCTCATACAATGTAAATAATCCAAAACCTGGTATAATGTGTTTGAGAAATGGACCTGGAGTCCGACAGATTTCAATTCTGATAATGCTCTTCCTTTTAAGTAGGTGAAAAGGCCTGGCAGGGAGCTAACATGAGAGTGATTACTAGCAAAAATTCAACAGTCGTATTTATTGCCACATTCGCAGCACAGATTTCCCAGGTTTGTCTACAATGTGCACATTCCAAGTTATAAACAAAATCTGTACCTGCAAGGCTGAGCTGTGAAGAGAGAAGACTTACTTTTTTGCATACACAGAATGCTCAGCAGGCAACAGAGCACCCAGGAATCTCCATCTCACCTCTGCCCGCTCACCCCTCCCCTCTGGGGCAAAACAGTCTTTTCCTGGCACCTAGGAATCAGAACTTCTACTCCCCACAGAAACAGCATAATAAATAGCGGCAAGGGGTAGGACCTGTCACACTAAAGGTGGAACATGCATCTGTAAACTGATTTAGGAATCTACCTATTTATAAGGTTCTCACAGGAAAGTACTTTTGAGTTCCAAAAAGCCGGCATACACACACCTTTATAATACAACCCATTTTTACCACAGCGATTGGTAGCAGCCTTCTCTTTATTCAGCAGTCTAAAAATTATCTATCTCCAGGTGAATTTCAAAGAGTAATATTCTCATTTGAGACACGTACATTATTAAAAAAATCTCATTCAAACTGTAAAAGCCGGAAGGGCGAGTCCAATCCCCTCATTTTCCAAATGAGGAACCCGAGGCTCACAATCACACAGGCAGCTGGGCAGGCCTCGGACACAACACAAGTGGAACTCCCAATCCAGGTTTCTTTCAGATCAACACCAGAGACAACTGGTGCCCCACTTCTCAAGTGGCAGGCTTTCCATCCAATCATATCTGCGACCAGTTTTACAGCACATTTTTTTTTTTTCTTTTTTAACTCAAGTTGATGGCCCTGTAAGTACAACACCAAAACCTCCCATGAAGAGCAGTATTTTGCTATCACGCCAACACAGTCCACATATCACATCTCAAACACCACTGTCTGTCTGGCAAGGCCATCCTTCATCTTTGGGGCCACACCACCCCCCACACCTTTATCTACTTTTATCTGCCCAGCCTGTTTCTCAGTTATCTTCCAAGGCTTCTGCATACAAACAAGCTTGCTTGCTGCCTGGCCCTGTCTGCAGACTCCTCTTCAGTAGGAGTGATAGTGAGTTCCTACTGTGTGCAAGGCCTAGCGCCAACACCGGAGAAGTTAAGTTCTCTCCTGCTCCTCGTCAAAGGCTCGTCTCATCAAGGAAGCCTTCCCTGATAAATGTGACATTCTTGCTTTCAGACTCCTTTAACTGCAACCACAGAAAGAAATAGTCCTACATGTGACCCAATACATACCCCTTCATATACACCCTCAAATAACTCCAAAGTTTCACATATTATTCTTACTATGTATGAGAAATTCATCTTCTTCATCCAACTCCATTTCATTTTTTAAAATGTCCTAGAGAGAAAAAAATCTAGGGGGATGGAGAGAATACATCATAAAACGCACACAATACAAAAACAAATATGCAAAATGTCAGATGTAAAGAAACAATGAACTTTAGACTTCTAAAATCTTCTAAATTTATTTCTCAACCCACTAATGGATCATGACGTGCAGTTTGAAAAATAATGCTCTGCAACATACAAGAGTGATTACTTTGGCAGGACGCTAGTAGAAGAGCTAGAGGTATCAGCAAATACTTAGGTATGAGACCCACTCCCAGAAAACATCACACCTTCTCTCTGCCCTTAGAGATGTGGAGCCACCACAATGGAGAATTAGTACCTGCACTCCACAGGCCAAGGATGGGGGAGAGAACCAACTTGGGGAGAGACTAAGATTTCACTGAAGTGCCATTTCAGGAGTAGAAAGATTGGGGTGTTTTTTTTTTTTTTTTTTTTTTTTTAAACACCCTGGACAGTCCTCACAACCTCAATTCTTCCCCTTGTGTCAGGAGGCCTACTGCCAACAGGACTGTCAAGACTCACAAGCAGGAATTTTATTCTTTTTGAAAACCCTGCACTCCATCCAGAGACTTGATTGAAGCAGAATTTAAAATAATAATAAGTAAGCAGCGGGTTATTTTTTAAGTCTAAGATAACTTTTCCACTTTGTGAATTCTGTTAAACAGTAAACTCCCCACTCTGGAGGACACTGGTTTACCAGTGGGGAGAAAAAGGCAAACAGAGGTGTGACAGAAAAAAATCTAGGACAGACCATAAAATACATACAACACACAAATGAATATATAAGATGTCAGATGCTGTAAAGAAACAGTGAACTTCAGACTAAAACTGAAGAATTATCAAACACATACTGTATCCCTTTTCTGTGCAAAGTATGACAAACGGTTAACAGTAGAAACGTGAATTACTCGTCATACCTTTCTAACTTAAAATAGCACAATTCCTTCAGCTGTAGGAGGCAGAATTATCTTCCAACGTTAGAAACAGAAAAACTAACTTTAAGAGAGAGAGAGAGAGAGAGAGATTCTGCATTGGTGTAGCAGCGCCTTGACACTTAAGTCAAGAGTGATCACACTGGCTAGAAGATAAATTACTTACACCTGAGCAAGCCATGGAAGGCAAAAAGTAAAAACACGAAAAATATAGATGGACTTTTCAAGAAGTCATTTAATTATCTGAACTGTATATACATGTGATTTTTTAAAACGGGAAGGGAGAGCACAAAAAGCTTTGGCAGAAGACTTTAAACCTAACAGGAGGCAATGCTTTCCAGATCATTCCAGTAAACAATGGTTCAACCCATTGAGAATCCAGAGACATTTCACCTCCAGGCAGAACACACGCTGCCTGGATTTGTGAAGTTTAGATGCTGGATCTAGGCCATGGAAACGCACTAAAAAATCCTAATTCTGAAGCTCTAAGCGTTTCCATTTAGAATTAAACAGGACCAGGAAGTTTTCCTCCCCTTTAGAAAAACGGAGGCGTCACTTCTGTTTCAATTTATACCTGTAAAGTGTAGTCGGGGGGAGGAGGAAGGGGATGAGAAGGAGAAGTTGGAGGTTTAAGATACCTGGATGAGCTGGGGCAGAAGCTAACATCTGGAAGACCCGATTCCTAATAAGCAACGGGCCGTCTAAGACAAGTTAATCCCTTTCATATCAATCGCAAAAGCGCACTTCGAGACCGGACTGCGAGAGGCGGCCGGCCAGGTGTAGGAGGCTGAAAACTCCCCGAAGCACCAAATGTCACACTTTTTCACGCTCACGCCCTGCCAGCGCCCAATCCACGTTTGTTGAGGGAAGGGAAAGCCCGAATGAATGAATGGATGGGAGAGAGAAGTCCGGCCAGAGGCTCGGGGCAGGGCCCCACTCGGGGTGGCTCGGGACGCCCGGCGGGCGAGGCGGCGCCGGGGACCCGGGGACCCTCTGGCGCGGGGCAAGGCGCGGGGCGCCGGGTCGGGCCCGGCCGAAGGAAGGCGGCGCAGGGGCCGCGGGGCTCACCTCGTCGCCCCACTTGAGCACGTCCTTGTGCCGGTCCTTGACAGCGTGGTAGATGTGCAGGAACTGGAGAATGCCGTGCCGCCGCACGTGGTCGGCGTGCCGCTGGGTCTCCTCCCAGCTCAGCGGCGAGCCCTGGGACAGCAGCCCCATGGCCGCCCCCTCCTCCTCCTTCTCCTCGGGGCTGCCGGCGCCGCTCGCTCCCGGCGCGGGGCGCGAGCCGGACACTCAGCTGCCCGCAGAGGGCGGCGGCCGCTCCGCCCCGGGGGGGCGCCCTCGGGCCGCAGCCGGCGGAGGGAGGGTCCGGTCCGCCCCGGCTCCCGGCGCGGGGTCCCTGCCGCCCAGGTGACCGACGCAGGGGTCCGGCGCAGCGCGCGGACACAGAGGCAGAGGGCGGGCTGGGCGGCTCTCGGCCCTCGCCCGCCCCGCTCCTGCTCCGAGGCGGCGGCGACGGACCCCACAGCCGCGTTGCGGCAGCGGCTCCCGCTTCTCTTTGCCGGTGTCGTGCACTGGCGGCTTCCTACTTGTGACCAAAAGCAGCGCCGCCGCCGAGCATGCCCAGTCCTCCTCCCCGCTCGCTCGCCGCTCCCGGGCCCGATCCGTCGCTCCGGGTTTTATAGACTATGGGCGGGGGCGGGGACAGGAGGCGGTGCGGGGGAGGAGGTAGGGCTGAGCGCCGCGGGAGACGCAGAGGGGCGGTGGAGGAGGCGCGCGCAGGCGTGGTTGGGGCGGAGTCGAAGGGGAGGCGCTCACCGAGGGGAGGGTGGGGGCCCAGGGAAGTGGGCTTCGCTTTAAGCAAATGCAGTATGTAAAAATCCATTTTCTCTCATCCAAGGAGATGAACTCTGGGTTGGGGAAGACAGTTGATTATTTGAATTAATGAAGAACCCACTAGATTATTTTTTAGGTGAGAAGGACATCACACTTATAAAAGGGTGAAGGCAGCAGGGTATGGCGAGAAAAAATATTAACTTGCGAGTCCGATGAAACATATGTTCAATTCTAGTCTCCACCATTTACTGACGTGAGACCTCGGGCAAGTTATTTTCATACCTGTATAAAATTATATTACTATTTTTAATATTATATTTTATGGGTGTTGTAAGAATGTGCATAATGCAGATGTGCATAGAATTGATGGTCAATAAATAATTAAGAAGAATCAATTTGTCTACAAGTTTTTAGACATGTGTATATATTGCAAGAGTTTATATATTCTCTAAATTAACTATTTGATGACATATGTTCTTTGGATGGCACAGACACTATTCATTGCAACAAAAGGGGCTTTGTCAACATCTCCAGATGGATCATTTGAAGGAATCATCTCCGAAAGCATATCCTCCATCCAAACCTAAGATTCATCCATTAAGTAATTAAAATGGTGTTCATGTGAGCTTGCCATGGGGGTAGAGGTTATTAGAAACAAATGGGGTTGGCCCTATCCTGGCGAGGAAGGGAAGGAACCAGCTACCTGACCCTCAAATAATTGTTCAATAAATATATGTTGACAGAGCAATGACCTGACAGGTCAGGGAAAGATAACAGCAACTAGTTCCCACATGTACTGAGGCCAGAATGTGTGTACTTACTGTGTCTGTTCCCGTCACACTACAAAGTTAACATTTAGTAAGCACTTGTTAACTGCTGAATGGATATATGGTAGTAGGAGTCTCCTCTCCCACTGCCCTTCATATTGGATGTGCCAGTCTCAGGGCTGGGGGACATGGATACCCAAGGTCTGGCTGTAATTTCCACAGTGGAGTGTGTGTATGTATGGGGGGCTTCGAAGCTCAGAAGATGATGTTTCAATCCCCAGCACACAGCCAGGATAAAAACCGAGCCTCATTCTTATTTGTCCACGGCAGACTCAACCTCAGCTACTGCCCCCATGCTCCTTTGTACCCTCCCTACCAACCTCACCAGATCGGTGCGATTCTGGCTTTCTGCTGTTTCTTCTGCTTGGAATTCTTCACCTGACACATTCCTGTTCATCCTTGGAGTCCCGGTGACTCCCCTCTGTATTTTGGTTGCTTTTGTGCATGCCTCTCTTTCTACATTGTGATAGAATCATTTAAAAAATATGTCCACACTAGATAGGGACTTCCTTTGGGATGGAGATGATTTATGCTTTTTGGATGTATCTTTAATTCTAGAAAAGTGCTTTGTATGAATGTTAGCTTCCAAAGGAAGGCAAGCAACGAGTGGGAGGTGGGGACAGTGTTGGTCATTGTTTCCGGTGCAGGTGAGGCATCCCAAGGACCGTTTTGTTATTCTCATGATCTCACCTTACATTTGCATGGACCTGCATTGTTCAACACAAAAGCCATCAGCCACACGTGGCTACTGAGCATTTGAAACACGGCGAATTTGACGGAGAAACTGATTTTAGTTTTAATCCACTTAAATATAAATTTCAAAATTGACATTCCATTCAGTTTCTGGAAAACTTTTGAGCACATTTGGAACAGGTTGGGAATGCGAACCCACTTTTTCATCTGTTAAATTTATGAAACCTAAATACAGATCAAGTATTTCCAATGAAAATGTAGTGGTTTGGGAGGTGAGCTGTGAATGTAATGCACACTCCAGATTCAAATACTTAGTACCAAAAATAAGAATGTAAATATCTCATTAATAATTTTATATTGATTACCTGTTGCTGTAATAGTATTTTGAATATGTTAAGGTACAGTCTATTACTTTAATTCACCTCTTTTTAGTTTTTAAAGGTGGCTAATGGAAAATTTAAGATTACATATGTGGCTCGCATTCCGGTTAGTTGAAACAGCGCAGGTGTAGAAATTTACCCTTTGCTAAGCACACACTTTCCCCCTACACCTGCTGCATTTCCTCACAGTACCGTGAAGCTGGTCTCTAGGGAGAGTGTCAGTTTCGTTTTAACGAGGAAACGGAGACAGGCGAGGTTCAGTAAGAGACTAAGTTCTAGTCTAGCAAAGCTCTACGTGAAACTGAATGTAGTGAGAGTTAACACTGTAATCTGAATCACTCAGCCCCAAATTACAGTTGACACAGAAGGGGGCCTTTCCCACCTACTCCCGAATTCTGAACCAGCACCCCGAGAGAGAGCCCCTGGGCTCTGGACAATCCCAAATCGGGTGCAGGGTGGTGGCACCACCTGGCAGTTATGTCAAATCTAAACCAGGACCTCCACAGTGCCTTTACCAATTGCTGTTACAAAGGGGATAAAAATCCACCAGATCAACACAAGTCATATTCGACAACAGTCAATCCCCTCAATTTGGCTTTGCATTTTTAGGTTTACTTCTCCTCGATTTCACTTGTGGATTGCATCCGGGGCTGGGTTTCGACTTCAGCGGGTGAGTTTTCTGCGGACAGCGCCGGACAGATCGTTTAGGGCTTTCACGATCGCTCAAGTGAAAAGAAGGCGCCCATCTCTTGCAGAATGAGCTCTTCCCCAAGCCTTGCCCAAGAGCGATGCCTGCTCATTTCTCCCGCGGAAAAAACGAGGACTACCTGGGCCGGAACCCACCCCGGCCAGTGGCGGTCCAGACACCGCGTCCTCGCCTACCAGCACCCGGAACTGCCCCAAGCCCCGCCCCACGGCCGCCCGGAAAACCCGGCCCGTGGAGCCGCGCGGCCGGGAATGCGCGCAGCCGCGCGGCCGAGCTGCGCATGCTCGGAGAGCGGGCCTGTCGCGGGAGGAAGCGGCGCGGGCCGCGGGCGCTGCACGCCGCGCCGTTGTTGTGATACAGCCCCCGCCACGTGACTGCGCGGGGCCCGCCTCCCGGTGACTCAGCACTTTGTGCCGGCTCCGGGCTAGAGGTCAATCCCGGAGAGGCCGCTCCGGGGCAAAGTCTCGGTCCGCCGCTGCTGACCCTGGGGCTGGTGCTGCTGGCGTTGCAGCAGCTAACTCAGACTCGTCGGTTGTCGGGCCTCCCGGCAAGGAGGAGGAAATGTATCATTTCCCTGTGGTCGCGCCATTCCCCTTTCCCCTGAGTCAGCGGCGCCGCGGAGAGTCCGGAGCGCGCCTCGCCGAGATCAAAGGAAGAAAGCAGAGGGGCTGTGTCTCGGGGTCTCGGAGGGAGGAACTTGTAGGGTCTAGCCGCTTGCGGTCACCTGTCCCTGCCGTTACGCTCTCTTTGGCCTGGGCATGCCCCTTGATGGCCTCTCCAGCGGTCTCAGTAACTTGCTGTGTGTGGCGCACCCGCTTTATGCCAAGCACTTTGGCCTGGAATCCATAGAACAGTCCTGGTTGCTGCCACGTTTAATAGCTGAGGCAACTGAGATCCAGTAATAATAGTGCATAACAGGTAGTGGCTAGCAGGGATTTGAACTCCAGCGTGATTTCAAAGCCTGGGCACTTGATGCTACACGGCACAGCGTGGGGGCAGCTGAGGGCCTCCTGTCGCCCTCTTCCTGGGTCTTGATACCACCTCCACTACAGCCCTCATTCTGGGACATACCCTTTCCCCGAAAGACCTCTGGTCTGCCGGTGAGGTGCTTAAGATTTTGTTTCTTTTTATTGTAGTTAATTGATAAAAACAGTTTTTTCTTAAGTATACACGGTACAAAATGCAGAAGATGTAGAAAGGATTTTCCCTCTACAATTGCATTATACTTGGAATTTGATTTGATTATACTGAAGAAGGCCCCAGGGCCTTATGATAGAAGAGCTGTGGCCAAAAGACTGGAGTCTTTGCCCCAGCTCAGAGTGTAACCTTCGGGGTCAATCTAAGCAAAGTTGTGCTTATCATCAGGGACCTCTCCCTCTTCATGTGGTCAAATGAGGGTCTGGAGGAAATGAGGTTTCCCTTCCAACCTAAACATTCTCTAATGTCAACACTACTAAATTAGTTGAAAAAGTGCAAATCTTTTTGTATTGTGAACTAGTTCTAACACATGCTGCTGAGATGTGTTGTTATCATTTTAAGTCAAAAATACCCAACAACATCTTTTAACTTGTTTTTTGTTTTTTTTTTTTGTGAGGAAGATCAGCCCTGAGCTAACATCCATGCCATTCCTCCTCTTTTTGCTGAGGAAGATTGGCCCTGGGCTAACATTTGTGCCCATCTTCCTCTGCTTTATATGGGACGCCGCCACAGCATGGCTTGACAAATGGTGCGTTTGTGCGCGCCTGGGATCCCAACGTGGTCCGCCAGCAGCGCAGTGCGCACACTTAACTCCTATGCCATGGGGCCGGCCCCTTAACTTGGTTTTTAAAGCCAATTTTTAGTTCATATGGATTTTTAAAAGACATAAATGTGCTCATTTTCATGTAGGGTTACAAAAGGTCTGCTCAGTCAAGTGAAGGCCTTTATTAAGATGGGGAAGCTTGAGTGTGTAAAGAAGATGGATAGGCGTCAACAGGGGATGAGGTTAAAGATGTGGGAGTGAGAAAGGATGCCTTTAAAAGCAAGATCTCTCAGGAGACATGACTTGATGGAATCCAGAACACATGTGAAGTGGTGAGTTTTTTTCATATCAGTATCGTCTTGCTGTGAGATGCTGGGGAAGAAGATGTGTGGGGACGGGAAAGGTAATAGCTGTGTCCAGTAGACTCACTCTTTTTGCTGGAGTATGGTTAAAGAAACACAACTTTTTATTATGGACATTTCCAAAGAAGCACAAAAATAGAGAAAACAGAATGTAATGTACCTATTAACTATGTTCGGTATCACCACACAGCTTATCTTGTTTCTGGCATTTACCCCCTCTCATTAGTTTAAAGCAAATCTCACTGAAGTCTGATCTCAGGTAGCTTGCTCTAAGTGAGCACTGAAGAAAGAAAGAGGAATGTAAATGACCATTTGAGCAATTAGTACCAGGGGTGTTCCAGGAAGATGGAAAGAAATGAGCAATAGACTAATCTCTTACTGGAAGTCATTTTTTCATCCCGAAATTGGAGATGGTTGACGTTATCCAGTTGTTTTTATTCCAGATTTTCTAGTTATTGTTTTAAATTATGGGACCTTGCACTTAAAAACAAAACTAAACTAAAAAACCATGCTGGTCACATGTAGTATAAACTGTTTCACAATAGTTGGCATGGATAATTATTTTGGTCAAAGTAGGCCTGCTGTCAAAAGGTGAACAAAGTCTTTAAGGCATGTATTTACCCTTTTAAAGATTCCTAATCTTAGACTACACCCTTTTCCTCCCCTTTCACATATATTTATATGTAAACTTCATTCTAGATTAGATAACATCAAATAATTGAACTTTGGCACACGGCAACCCATCATTTGTGGATGATGAGACGTGAAAAAGTGCTAACCATAATTACATCTATGTGGAAAGGCATTTGTACTGGATATTGAGCAATTTTGCTTTGATAAGACCAGTTCCTAAAAGCAAAAAAAAAAAAAAAAAAAGGAATAACATAATTGTACTTCCTGAAGGTATTTTTCCACACACAATACCCGCTGCCATTTATTTTAGTACTTAGCTAAAATATAATAGGTACCTTTGGGGAGAAAAAAAATCAACTCATCTGAAAACAACTTACCCTACAATGCACAAGGCAGCCCCACACAAAGAATTATTCATCTGAAAATGTCAACAGTGCCAAGGTTGAGAAACCTTGGTCTACATGTATCAGGATTAACTCTAATTATTACATGGGTGCCTTTCCTTAAATATTTGCAAGGATTTCTAAGGTCATCAAAATGATTGGTTGAGAAGAACTGAATGTATACAATGGTTAGTGTCACTTTATTTGCAGTTAGCATGAACATGAATACATACAGCCATCTAATATAGTGCTGGTCTTTAGTGCGCTGATGGAACCCATGATAGGAGGGATTAGGAGCCCTTCTTTATCCCATTTCTCTTTTCCTCATGGCCACCTACTGATCCAGCCCTGGTCTGCTCTCCACGGTGTCTTATTTCCTGTCCATGCGAGACTAGTTATATACTTATACCAATATTAATATTAACCTGCAGAGGTCTTAGTCCCTCATCTACATTTCTTAAAAATTCAGTTTTAAAGAATGAAAACTCATTAGATCTTTTAGAAGCTGTGTTACTACTGGACAGGGAGTGTGACATACTGGAAAAAAGCCTTAGCTTGAGTTTTAGAAGTGAGTTGGAATCACAACCCTGCCCCCTTCTAGGTCTGTAACCTTGGGCAAGCTTCAGTTTCATCATCTGTATAAGAGGGGAAAGTGATACTTTGCTGAGTGGTTGTAAAGACTGAAAGTAACATGGAAAGCATCTGGCAGGCACTGGGGGCTCATTAAATGGTACTTCTTTGCATTAATCAAGGCAAGGAATTTCAGGAGGCGCAACACTACTACGCTCAAGTAGCAGTAAGCTCAGAAAACATCCTCCAGCTGTGGATGCTTCTGCGGTTGCAATGGTAAGAAGTTTTAGACTTTCTTGGAAAGATACTCCCGTTACTCAAAAGTCCAGCACCTATAAAAGCCAGGGTTAAAAAGCTCTCTCCTGGCCCCTAAAAGCTGCCTCTCTGGCACTTTAACTTTTGAGGTTTTGTGACTACTGCCAGTATTCTGCAAGTGTCGTTCAGGCAAACCTTCACTGGCTCTTCTACCTTCCTCCTCGCCAGGTTGAAACCTGGACAAAGTAAAGAGCTTGCTAGTCAGCAGCTGCCTCCATGGTTTCGGGTAGGGCTGTTGTAGAACTCTCCTTCAAGAGGGGCAGGCCACAGCTCATATGGCGGGGGGTGGGGGTGGGGTTGGGCAGGGAGTCCACCCGAGGGAGAGCTGCCGTGAAGCAATCACTTGGTGTGGGCAGCTCTGCTCTGGTCCACTTCCACCCATCGCCCTTCAGAGGAGCGTTCAGCCAGGGAGATGGACACCCACTAAGCAGGTTGCTCTGTTGGTCCTTGATCTAGGAAAGGAAGGGGACTAAGGAATCGTTCAACATCTATAATGATCAGGAAGGTTCACATTTATTCCTCCCCACAAACCCAGATAAGGCAGAACTTCCCAAAAAGTGTGCCCCAGAATAGTAATGTGCCCTGAATAGTAATGAAGTGCCAAAATGCCCATTGCCCTCAGTCCTCGTGAAGGCAAAGCAGGACCTGATTTGGGTGATCAGAGCCCCCAGGTCTGCTCACATCTCACTGTGGGCAGCAACATCCTTTGAAGTAAAAAATTCTCATTTTTAAGATGTGCAATGTTGTGAAAAAGGTTGGGAAAGACTACTGTGAGGCATTACCCCATCTTACAGAGGAGGAAGCTGAGGGTCACAGATTAGGAAGCACACTCAGAGGCCACACTTGTAAACCACAAGTAAACAAACATTCGACTTGTTTGCCTTCAGAAATCCAAATTCATTCCACTTGCCTCAAATTGCTAAAAAAAAATCAAACCACATAAACAGTAGTACCTAAATTTTGAAAAGGCCTTTATGGCTTACAGAGTGCTTTGATAGAAGAAAGGGGGATTTCAGGGGTGAAGAATGAACATTTCTCATATACCTACACCACATCTTGTGCTCTACCTCAACAGTCTGATTTAATCTGAACAGTTTTAGTTTCTTATGCATAAACTTATAGAAGATAGCCTTGGTACGTTTTACAAATTTAACTTGCTCTCTCATAATTTTCTCTCTAGAACTCACTACTTCTAAGAACTGGACTCAAAGAATGAGCACACTAATAACTTATTTTGGTGTACAACAGTGTAGCTTTCACATATTTGATAAAATAATATCATTTGCGTCTTATAACACAGGTGAAGCAGGGCAATTTTACAGAGGAGGAAACTGAGGCTGAGAGCTTACATGTCTAGCCCAAGGCCGAGCTGGATTAGGACACAGTGTTATTGCTCCAACCCGGCCAACAATTGGTGGTGGACATTGAACAGTGAGTATTTCGTCACAAACCCAGTTCTTCAAGAATTGATGTTTAGCAGATAGTTTTCCCCCCTGCCTTTCTTTTAAAAAATATCCTCAGTCAACTGTCTTTTAAGAACCATTACAAACAGAAGGAAATGACTTTCTTCTCTGGTAGAAGAGCTGCTGGCTGGGGGCAGGCGGTGAGGTCAGTGTCCCACCTCTTCAGGGTGATGGCTTGACTCTGCCCAGGGTCACCCCATCTCCTCCTCACGAAGCTTTCCTGCCGGTACCCTCATCTGACCTCCTGCCTGCAGGAGGTCTTAATATGTAGGCTGTCTTAAAATATATAATGTAATGTAATATAATGTATAATAGGCTACCTTAATATAGATGCCCCATTTTCACAACTGGATTATATAATCTTGTAGAATTTTAATACAACTTCATTTTAGAGATGAGAAAACTGAGCCGGAGAAAGATTGAGTGCTAGAATCGGCACTTAAACCCAGGTATTTTGATTGCAAGTTCACAACCCTCCTTGCCCCAAGAGCAGTGGTGTAACCTCATTCAGTCGAGACTTTCAGGATAAGATAGTCATCTTTACTGGGTCAAGGCTTTACAAAAGAAACTCTTAAACTTGATGGTATTTTTAGTTTTTTATACATTTCTATTTCTTTCTATACCCTTTCATTTGTCTATGATTTTTGGATTTTAGAATAATACCTATGTCATGTGCTGGTGGAGGAAGATATAATAGAGAAAGACCAAAAGGCAGAGGAGAGGTTGAATCACCAATCACTGGAAGAATAGGCTTGAGAGGTGAGAGGACTGTGGGAGCTACGATAGCTAGACGACCCTCAAGAGATGATTTCTTTTTAAAGGAAAATCCTAAGTGTGATCCTTAAAGTAAATCCGTGGACGTGAAACAGGCCACTCCTTTTTAGTATCATTTAGTGATGTCATTCACTAAAATTCACGGTATTGAAAATGAAAAGTCTCGAGATGTCTCTTAAGCACACAGCAAAGACCTTTGTCCTGTCCAGGAAAACCAAATGTAAGTTTGTGAGAGACTGTGCATCATTTCCACACACAGGGAACTAATCACCGTTCACCCTGCCCTCGGTAAGGTCAGGGGTACAGTCCTGTGGTTTCAGGCATGTATAATGGGGAAATTCTGGAGGTTGTCAAGTCTTAATTAGATTGCAGTGGTGATGGCAATAGCTAAAACCTTGAATGTGAGAATTTGTCCTTGAAGGTAAGATTATTGTTGAAGTTACATTGGGGCACTATCTTCTTGTGTTTTTGCTATGCAAAACAAATAACCGTGAAATCTTTTACAGATGTCTTTTAATATTTAATAACATAGATTAAATATGTCCATAAACTAGCTGTGAAATTAGTACCAATGTTGATTTGGGCTACAGAGAACTTTTGGAAGTTTGGACCATATATAAACTTCCATGATTATATAACAAAGGCAATTCTCTGCTGGTTGGATTAAATTTGTGCTTGTTAAAATTATTTAACAAATATTTACTAGGTACCCACACTGTGCATGTCCTATTCTTGGTGCTGGGATATTGGGAGGATGGGAAGGGCAATATTTCTGTTCTTATGGAGCTTTCCTTCTAGTGGGAGAAGACAGACAATAAACAAGAAAATAAACTCATAATTTTAGATGCCATTTTGAAGAAAATGATAGAGAGCACCTATTGTCATCGCGATGATTTACGTGTGTCACTCTGTCTTCTGGTTAGTTTTGCTAATGATTTAGCTACCAGCTGTGATCTTGCAGGCGAAAAAAGCTGCCAGCTCTAGGGGTCAGCCCAGTGGTGTAGTGGTTAAGTTCACACGCTCCACTTCAGTGGCCTGGGGTTTGCAGGTTTGGATCCTGGGTGCAGACCTACACACCACTTATCAAGCCATGCTGTGGCAGGCGTCCCACATAAAATGGAGGAAGATGGGCACAGATGTTAGCTCAGAGCTAATCTTCCTCAGCAAAAAGAGGAGGATTGGCAATGGATGTTAGCTCAGATCCAGTCTTCCTCACCAAAGAAAAAAAAAGCTGCCAGGTCTAGAGAATTTTCCTTTGTTCCAGCTGGGGATAAAAATCTGTCCGTTGAAGTGGAGAGAGAGAATTTTCTCCCTCCTTTTCCTCCAGGTGGGGCATATAGCTTCCTTCTTAAATTCCGTCAAGATGAGATAATCAATGTGAAATGCTGTTGAAAGACAGATGCTTTAGTTATCCTTCACAGTCCCTTTTGTTTCTGTTGTGAATCTATAGTTCCTTAGAAACATAATATTTAAACAATTTTTAAAGCCTGAAAGATTTCTGAAAGATTTCTGATAGGGTTTATCAGTAAATCAAAAGAGTGTCAAAATATCAAAGAATATTTGATTTGATGTTTTGAGTCTGTTGATTAAATTGACTCGACATGTTGTGACATGGTTAAGGTTTTTATTTCTTTCAAAATTTACTTGGGATGAAAACGATAATTAATGGCACGCCTTTGCTAATATTACTCTATAATGTTCTGCAGGCAGACCATATTGATATCAAGTTCCTAGCACAGGGTGGTGGAAGGCGTCCAGAATGTAAAGCAAGAGGAACAAAGTACACACAGTCCTGTTTTTCAGAAATTTGGTACATTTGATGATGTCAAATTTGTAAGAAATAAATACTTTAATCCATGTTAGTTATATTACACCCAAGGTTGTTTATAAGTCCTGTGGGTTTTTCTCCCTCATAAAAAAACAACATAAATTCTGCCTAAAGATGGGATCCTCAACAAGGGTTTTCTCTGTTGTATCCTTTTTTGTATTTTCTAGATGTAAAAAGGAGACTCAGGGTCATTACATTTTAACTAAAGTAATATGTCTTGAAGTTTCCAAGTTTTAGTTTTCAAGTTATGGCTAGTTTATACAGTTTTAGGGCTGTTTTATATGCAGATGATTATATGGTAGTTTATTTAAAAGGCAAAAAGAAATGCCAACGTAAGCCTGCAAATATTTACTGCAACATGTAAAGCCCGTTAACAGCCCAATTTAGCTAACGTGTTGTTGCATGATTAATGGAAGCTGGGGTTCTTTTAACTGCGCTTAGAAAGAACACTGTCGAAATAATAAACAACAATGACTATTATGTTTTGTTTCCTCTGAGGCTTGTAGTTTAGTAATCGAATTAGTATTGCATTCCAGAGTCCCAGAGGAAGGACGTAAAACTGGTGGAGATCATGAGAAGTTTCCAGAAAAAAAGGAGAGAGGAAGAAAGAATAGAGGGAAAAATGAAAGAAAGAAGAAAGAGAAGGGAAGGAAAGAGAATAATATAGGGACAACATGGATTAGAGTCTTAGATTCTCACTTCCTAGGTCACTAATTAGCTCATTCATATGTTCCTTCAATAGTAGTGTGCTAGTGATAAGACTTTGGGCAAATAAATTAACCTCTTAGCCCAGGGACCGGGGGAAAAAAGATTAAAAAAATAGCAAGAAAAGAAACTGGAGATGATAATGCTCCTAGCCCTGTCTCACAGTTATTGTGGGACTTAATACTACATATATGAAAGTGCTTTGAAAAAGTTCTCTACAGAAGACCGTTCTCTACAGATACTATTAATAAAAGGCACAGGCCCATTTGCTATCTTATTTTTAAAGTCATATTCTACGTATTTCAAGTGGCCTCCTAAGGGGGGCAGGCCCCAAAGCGCAGAGATGAACAACATCCTGTATCTCGTGAGAAAGCTCGCAGAGTGTCTCAGTACTCAAGTTGAATGTCTGAGGTACAGAAGGGGCGAAACAATATCTCTTTGATTAGAGCCTATGGTAAAATAAACTATAGTTTTGCATATTTAAGATATGATGTCTCATGGCTTGGGAAGAAACTGGGTAGATGATTCATTCTACAAGACGGGAAACGATCAAGGAGGCTGATTCCTCTCATTCAAGGCCGGGATCAAACAGTTATGGAGGCTGCGTTCCGCCAATTGAGGCCGTAGTGTGGTCCGTCACTTCGTTCAAACTCTTCAGCATCCTCTCATTTCATTCTCAAAACAACTGTATGAAGTGGGCAATAATAGCTCTATTTTGCAGTTGAAAAACGCAATCTTTTAAGGATTGAAGCGTATTTTTAAAAGTTACATATCTAGTAAATGGCGGGATCCAAATTCAAATCCAGGTGTTCACCACCTTGCTTCTCCAGTTCCAGCGCACCAGGTGTCCCTCTGCCACCTGTTCTTCCCCATCGCCATGGGGGAATGAAGGCGTGGGGCCCCTTCCCTATTTCCTGTAGCATTTCCGGAGAGTGTGGGTGTCCCTCCTCTTCTTGTGGTGGTGGCGTCATCCTGGAGGACGGCTCTCCATCTGGTTCAGTTGGTTCATCTCCTGCTTCCCGGTGGTGTTCTCCTAGCTCCAGGAGTCAGGGAATACTTGGCAGGGGTTAAAGGAGGAGCTGGGAAGTGTAGGAGTTCGATAAAGGGACGGAGGCGGGAGAAGGAGTACAGTAAGGGTGCTGGGGAAATATGAATAGATCTAATGAATATTTATTAGGTGCCTACTGGATGTCAGGTACTGTGCTGGTGCCAGCACAAAAAAATGAACAAAAGAGGTGGCAGTTCTCTCACAGTTTACAGCCAGGTTGGGTGAGAAGAGACCGGGGTCAAATAAAGAGTCATCTGAATTCATGCGTAATCTAAAGTTATGGTGTTTTATGACAGTAAAAGACTGCTATGACAAAGAATAAGAGGATGAGGATATAATTTAGATGGAAGAGTGGGGCAGTTGTGTCAGAAAAGGCCTCTCTGAGAAAGTGATGTTTAAAAGAACACGTTTATAAGCTGTTTAAATACTGAAGTACTTGTATATCGATGATTCTAGAATATTACAACTATTAACCTTTGATGGAACTTATAGGTAATAGTAGGAAATGCTTTTGTTTTTTATTACATACGCATGCTTTCCCTACAGTTTTTAAAAGTAAATTGCAGCTGCAAATGAATATTTCTACCTATGCTGTAATTATAAATTTTAAGGAACTGTTATTTCATTATCTTCGTTTTACCTAGATTAAGCCATAATAATCACCTACTTTTTACAGATGAAATAACTGTTGTTTTGTGAAGGGATTTCTCTTTTTCTCATACCCTCCAATTAACCCAGGTTTAACTCTTTCTGTACATATAATAGAAATTATCTTCTCATCACTTAATATGTTTTAATATTCATATTCTCTAGTATATGAGCTACATTTCATTTTTAAAGTCTTATTTATTTATCCACATAGTGTTTTGTGTTCAATGAAATGTTACTTAAATACTTGGTTTAGGAGACACATGTTCATAAAGAATAAATTGATGAAACTTTAGTAACTTTTAATGGTGACCAAGTGAAATGCTTAGAAAGCTTTTTTAAAAAAATAAAATAAAATAGAATAAAATATGTACTTTTCCCCCTACATTTTGGGCATGAGTTATCACCTTGTTTTCTCTTGAAAGTTACTCCTTAAATAGTTTACATTAAAAATAAAGTTATCTTAGTTTATGAGAAAGAATATTGATCAAAATCTTCTACATTCCATCCTTTCCTCTGTGCAAAAACTTTATGTAAAACTGTATTTGTATATTTCAAAATGTAAGAGTAATGTTTGTAAAGAATTCCACAATTATTAAAGCAAAGGACTGTTAATTTTTTATTTGCTGAATAACAGCAAAGTTTGTTAAATGGTATAAATATATTTTCTCAGTTCTGATTTTTCTTTGTTATAGTTTATGATATCTGAATTCAGGATTTGTTTTATGATCATTGTTTATGATTAATATTATGAGTAGGGTAAAAAAAGTTTTTTCCAAAAAACCCTTCTTATTTAAATTAACAGTGCGGCTTATAACTAATGGCATCTTAGAACTGGCAAAATACGGCATGATGTACATATTGTTGTCAGGAGCAAGTCTTGATTTCATCCTCCTGGGGTACAAAATGAAATATCGTTAAATTTTAATATCCAACTTACCATGGTTCTTCTCCCCAGAATGAAATTGCTTGACCTCAACCGTGCCCCTCATCCCCCACTTTTCCACGTATCACTCTAGGTATTCCCAGGACTCCTGAAAGGGCTGCCTTATACCAGATTTATAAGCTGGCCCTCTAGCATCACCACAACGGACCCACGAGTTCTCTCTCTCCCGCTCTGATCCCCAGCCATGCCTACTGCACTTTCTGTGGCCCAAAGGAAGGTCACGCAAGACTTCCCGGCTCCGCACAGAGAGTGAGGTCCCCTGATGCTGGCCATCCGCCACGGGTTAGTCATCAGAGCCTTGATGGCTTCAGCGTGCAGAGGCGAGAACGGGCCTGTCCCCAGTGCCAAACTGTGCTCGCTCTCCTTGGTCTGGAAGCAGCTCCACTCAAAGCCAAATGGTCTCAAAGTCTCTTAGGGAAGCTTCTGCAGTACCTCCTTACCTTAGTGCGTGTCTGGAGCCCTCAACCCTCCTTTTGGCCAGCCTTCTCCCCAGATCCTAGTCTTCACAGAATGTCCAGGCAGTTCCAACCCATTCCCCTCATAACAAGAAAACTCTGCAACAAACTCCCTTTTCCCCAAAAGGCATCAAGTCATTTAAAAGAAAATTGAGGCAAGGCAGTCAACAATAACAATGGGGATCACAATAGCTGTAACCCCATTTTTAAATTAGGAAGCTCAACAGGGAAAATCAGAGGTTGAATGACTTGCCCAAGGTCACAGACCTGGGAAAGCCATGCACAGGATTTGAACCCAGGACCGCCTCTCCAAAGCCACCTATGCCACCTCCTATCAAAAGACGCTGAGTCTTCTGTCTCCATGGCTGTTTACGCCTTTTGTTGGGGTGATCAGCTGGAGTAAGTAGAGGAAGGGGTGGGAAGCATGCCTCTCCTCCTAGTGCAGTGGATTGAAACATCCCTTCCACATTACAGAACTGCTGCTGTTCCAGTGGGCATAAAGTGAGGACAGTGTCCTAATAAAAAGCCTTCTGAATGTATTTTTCAGCTTTTACCTTTTATTTTTCTTCCTTTTAGACCATTTGATGTATGTGCTTAAATGCTTAAAGAAAAAAGGAAGCTTCAGACAGCTGAGAAATAAAAGGTATAAAGCTGATGACATCTTTTGTTGTTAAATCATTTTTATGATTTTAAATGAGTTTGGGTGTTTTGTTGATCAGTTTTCTCCCTTGAAAGAACCAATGAATTAAAATCCAATTCATTCATTCATTCCAAGCTTTCCTCTCTCCCTCCCTCCCCTTCTCCCTTCCTTTCTTGCCCCATTGATCATTTAGGACACACTCACAGTATTTGAGACACGATGCTAAGCATCGTGGGATACAGAGAGGAATTCAACTAGTACGTTGCCTACACTGCAAAGAACTGGATCTTTAGAACAGAAGGTAAATGCAAAAAACTCTAGTACAAATTAGAAAAGGATAAATATTTAAGCAACATTCTGATAAAATGATGGGTTTTTTGTTTTGTACATAGATGACTCTCCACTGGAAGATAAGAGAGCAGGACCCTAGGGAAGGCATCCCGTGGAGATGATATATGGACCAGACTTTGAAGGATGGGTGAAAAGTTGTTATGTAGAGGTGGACCATGGACAGTAGGACCAGCAGGAACTACATTGTCGAGGCAGAGAATAGGCTGTTTATAGTCAACAGGGAGTATTTCATTTTGATGGGATGTTAGATTTTGAAGGTAAATGATAAAAAACGTTTACAAAGGTAGGTCAAGTTCAAATCTAGAAAGCCTTAAATGCCAGTCTAAAGACTTGCGACTTTTTGTTTTTTCCTCTCATGTGCTGAACGATGAGCCAGTTGTTCTCCTTAATTTATAGGAAGTTTGGTCATTGGTCTGTGGTAGATTCTTCTGTTTCCTTCATTCATTCATTTTTATTTCCACTTCTGATTTCCATCCCCACTCTCACCAATGGTAATCATTCTAATGCACTCGATAGTTATACTTTTTGCATTTTTATTATAAATACTATTGTGTGCATGCTTTTAAAAATACCCTATGTTATGGAAAATTTCAAACATAAAAATGTAGACTATTATAATGAACTCCTATGTATCATCCATTTGTGGTAATGATCAATTCATGTTTAATCTTGTTTTATCTATAGCCCAACCTACTTTAGCAGTCCCTCCCCTCAGGTTATTTCGAAGCACGTCACAGACATCGTATAATTTCATCTGTAAATATTTCAATATGAATCTTGAAAAGATAAGGACTTCTTTGGGGGAAACATAACTTCAATGCTATCATCTTGCTTTAAAAATTAGTGAAAATTCCTTAATTATTTCTTCAATAAGTGGTGTTCATCTCCCTAATATTTCTTCAGAATATTAGAGGATATTGAAATTATTAAAAATCTATAAATTTGGAGGGGGAGCCGTGTACAGCTGGATTGAGGCCTCTGAGGAGGGAGGATTGTTCTCTGAAGGGCATGTTGAGGCTGGCTGTGGGAATGTTGGAAACACTGCAAACTGGAGTCAGCTATTGCTACTGGAACAAACCGCCACCATTAGGACAAGAAGGGTTGGTGTGGCGGCATTGTTTCCCTTTTTGATTTTTCAGTTCTTTAAAACCTGGCTCACAATTCCTTAATTATGTTAATGTCTCTCTGTTAAGAATAGCTTTGTGTTTCTGCCTCCTGACTGGACTCCAACTGAGACATATCATCTCATGCCCCTGTGACGTCTCCTCTTCATCACTGTGTGGATATGATCGAGAATTTTAGTTCTAGATTATTATAAATATATTTTTTTATTTTCTCCTCTTTATTTTCATTTTCTTTGTTCATTTTTTTAGATAAAAAATTGGGGTGTAAATTGTATATATCTTTTTCAGACAAGAATTTCATTTCTCTGGTAACTTTTTTTCATTTTTAACAGCTTTATTGAGATATAATTGACATACAATAAACTGCACATATTTAAGGTGTGCACGTTGATAAGTTTTAGCATATGTATACACTCATGAAACATCACTGTAATCAGGATAATGAACATATTCATCACCTCCAAAAGTTTTTCCTGCTGTTTTGTAATCCTGCCCTTCTTCCCCATTCCCAGGCAACAATTGATCTGCTTTTTATCACTATCGATTAGCTGCATTTTCTAGAATTTATATAAATGGATCAAACAGTATGTACTCTTTTTTGTTTGTCTTGTTTAGCATAATTATTTTGAAGTTCATTCATGTTATTGCGTGTATCAATAGTTCATTTTTTATTGCTGAATAGAATTCCATTATATGAATGTACTGCAGTTTGTTTATCCATTTACCTGTTAATGGACATTTGGGTTATTTCCAGTTTGGGCTATTACCAGCACATTGCTATGAACATTCATGTACAAGTCTTTGTATGGACATATACTTTCTCTTTCCTTGGATGATACATTGGAGTGGAATGGCTGGGTCATATGGTAGGTGTATGTTTAACTTTTTAAGAAACTGCCAAACTATTTTTTGAAGTTGTTGAACCACTTCACATTCCAGCCAACAATAATGAGAGTTCTAGTGTCTCTACATCTTTTGCAACACTTGGTGTGGTTGGTGTGTGGAGGGATTTCATTATGGTTTAATTTGCATTTCCCTAATGACTAATTGTGTTGAGCATCTTTTCATGTGCTTATTTGCCATCTATATATCTTCTTTGGTGAATTGTCTGCTCAAGATAGACCATATTTTGGGCCATAAGAGAAGTCTCAATAAACTTAAAAGGATTCGTGTCATACAAAGTGTGTTTTCAGACCACAATGGAGTTAAATCAGAAATCAATAACAGAATGATATCTGGAAAACCCCCAGATACTTGGATCCAGCATTGCTGTTAAGAAATCTGATGCCAATCTGATCCTTTTACCTTTGTAGGAGATATGCTCTTTTTCTCTGGAAGCTCTTAGAATTTTCTCTTTCTCTTTGGTGTGCTTAAATTTCCCAATACTATATCTGAGTTCTTAATCTCTCTTATGTGGCACTCAGTTCTTTTCATCTGAGTTCTTTCATCTTTCTTTAATTCAGGCATATTTATTTTTATTATTTCCTTAAATATTTTTCCCTCCTTTTATTTTTCTCTCCTTCCGGATTCCTATTTTCAGTATGTCAGCATGGCTACTTTTATCCTCCATACTGCTTAACTTTTTATTTCTATATTCATCCCTTTATTCTTCTTTGTTCTGCCTTCTGGGAGATTTCCTCAGTCTACTCTTTCAGTTTTGCGACTTATTCTTTGGCTATATTCACCTTGCTATTTATCCCATCTACTATTCTTTCTTTCAAGTGTTATTTTTTTATACTTAATCTTTCCATTTGGCTCTCTTTTTGACTTTTTTTCCTGCTTCATATTACCAATATCTTTTGACAACGTTAGTCGTGCTTATTTTAAATTCTTAATCTGTTTGTTCCAATATTTCTTGGAAATATTCCATATATGCCATATATGGAATATATTATATATGGATATTCCATATCCACTTGATATGATATGTGTTGTTCTGTTTGTGGTTTTCCTTCCACAGTGGTTCTAACCTTAGGTGTTTTAGGATGTGAGCTGATCTTCCCCTAGAGTTATCAGGTACTAGGATGAGATACCAAGGCTCTGGGCCCGGTTTATGACTTCCTCGTGATTTTAAGAAGTTAGAAGATGAGCCCTAGGGCAGAGAGCCCTAAATGCAAGAACTACAGTCAACCACTCATCTGTTGCCCCTCCACTAGGCATTCCACTGGTGGGGGTTCTCCTCTAGAGTTTTAAAAGGGGGAAGAGGGTTATCTCATACGTGATCCACCATCCCTTATATGGGCTTGGTGAGGAAGACTGGAGGAGCGAGTGCTCAGGGCAGCTGGTCAGCCGCCTGTTTTTATCTGGGCTGTTGTAACTGCCTCTGACTCACAGTGGTTGTGGACCAGGCAGCGATCCAAGGAAATTGGAGAGAGAGGCAGAGCAGAAGCTAGCAGCATTCTCTTTACCTATTATTCCACCTCTGCGTGCCCCTCCACCCCGAGTTTGTGATGGCCTTTGGTCTCTCCAGGGAGTTCTCGCAGATTCATGCATTCCTCTCCTGAGGTTTCCCCAGAGCTGACTTCCGGGGTCTGAGCCTTGTCAACATCTTGTCTGTACTTCATGGGGTAGCAGTGGGGGATTGGTTCTCAAAAGCTTTTGAGTTTTGCTGTGAGAAAATTAATCTTGCAGCAGAGTGCGATAACAGGAGGAAGGAAACACAGTCACTAGTCTGGGTAAGCAGGAATGAAGAGCAGGAATGAAGATCTGAATTAATAGTTTGTATGTTGAAGTGAGAAGATACTTTTTTTGCATAGATGATTTATTAGTTGAGCCTAAGCTTGAAGAAGCTGCTGTTTTATTTTGCTTTTTTTCCCCTAAATATGTTTATTCTTAGCTTTTTAAAAATTTTTTTTTGAGTGAATTGCAAACTAAGCACTGGGAGAAAATCAAGCTGTGATAGTGCCAAAGGAAGCTAAATGAGGCCAGATTGGAGAGCAAATTGTTATTATTTAAAACTTATGGACCACCCTGAATATGCCAAGTTCTATTTAAGAAAATACAGAAACATGATCCCTTCCGTTGAACAGCGAACATTTTCAGGAAATATCTGCCACGTTTCTGCCTGTATTTTACTCCACATACTGCCAATACTTAAACTTGTTTAGTTTGAGGAATTTCCTCTTAGTTTTTTTTTCCTTTAATTTTTTTGAGAGTGGCTCCCTTTCTTTTTTTATACAAATAGACACTATGAACAAATGTCATTGTATATGTTCATATCTTTGGGATGAAAGTTGGTAACTATAACACTGTCTTTGTCCTGTGATTCTTCATAAAGCAGATGGGATGGAGCGTTTGTTCCCCCCTGGCAGCTGTTCAGTGTGTTTGCGCCTCCACTCGGTGGTAGCTGGCTGGTCTCTATTTTTATTTTAGACTAAAATCAAAGAGATCAGTTTGAACTGTAGCATGCAAGATTTATGTCAACTATAAACATATGAAAAATGTTCAGTCTTAAGTAAGACAAACAATTTTTTTGTTGTTGTGTTTTGGGTTTTTTTTGCCTATTGAACTGCCAAAAATTACATCTAAAAAGATTTTGGCAGTAAGAATTCTCGTAAAATGCTGATGGGAACATAACTTCTGCTGCCCATGAAGGATACTTAGAGACACAGCTTATGGCTGCCCCTATGTAGCAGGTGAGCCCCACCCTACCCCACCACATCCCATATACCAGTGGTCCTCAAACTTTAGCATGCCTCAGAATCACCCAGGGAGCTTTTTAAAACAAGGGTTGCTGGGCCCCACCCCTAGATTTCTGATTCAGTACGTCTTGGGTGATGCCTGAGAATTTGCATTTCTAATAAGTTCCCAGGTTACAGTGACACTGATAGTCCAGGACCAACTTTAAGAACCACTGCTATAGGTCAGTGGTTCTCAATCCTGGTTGTACCTGGGGATCTTAAATACCGTTGCCAAAATCTACCAGTATTCAGGTCCACTCCCAGTGATTCTAATTTAGTTGTTGGGAGTGAGGCCTGGATATCTGTATTTTATGGAATCTCTTCAGGAGATTCTAAGGCGCACTCAGGGTTGAGAACCACTGCCATGTAACTCATCCTCTACCCTTCATCCAGAGGGACGCGTATAGTTGCTGCTCCACTTCCATTCCAACCTTCAGCATTAAGGTATTATCAAGATATTTTTAAGTTGGTATGCCCATTGGTCTTGGTCACGACCAAAATGTGAGTCAATACATTTTATCTTTTCTCTTACTCTTAATAGTTCCCTGTCATTTCTCTTCTCTGATCCAATCTCTCCACCCTCTTCTCCCCTCTCCCTCATCCCTCTCTCATCTTCATGTTGCTTTCTCTAGAATTCTTCACCAAGTGGTTTATTAACAATCTCTTCTATACTTGCAGCCTTTCTGCCATTTTTTCCCCTCATCTTCTTGCCTTCCCTGGAGCTTGGCTTTTTCTGAAGGCAGTGCTTCCCTTGCAGCCCTTTCAAATGCAGGCTGCTAGCTTTCCCACATTCCCTGGTTGTTGGACTCTCGAAGCTGTTTGCAGTCCTCTTTCCATCTCACTGCAGCTTCCAGACATGTACTCCTCAACCCTTGTGTAGATTTCCTGAGCCTTTGAGGTTGATGTTCTCCGGCTATGCCGCCTCTTTCCCCTTATATTATTGTAGTGCACCTGCCTCCCTCTCTATTCATTCACTGACATTTGGGCACTGGCTCCCAGTCTTTCCTTCAACGCTATCCCCTGCCGTCACCATAGGAGCATCTGCATCCATATGCATGACCATTTGCCAGTCTGGCATCTTCAGTCTTTGATCTCCTCATCCTCAGTGGGCTTCTCCTTCACTCCACCTCCCCATCCAATGTCGTAGTTAGGCTCTGGACCTTTGCCATCATGGGGAGCTCACCATCTGTGAACTACTACCTTCCATTGTTCCAGCCCATACTCAGTTACCTAACGTCACAATCACAAGAAGCCCATCCAGAATAGGATTTCATTCTCTTTTTTAGAGGTAGGCACTGCACATGAGTAAAGAACTGGGGACATGCTGCTGATCAAGAGGCAGATAAAATCTCACATCATTTAAAATCTTATATGCAAAGAAATCAATGAACTTTATGTTACACTTGTGTACCTAGTATGTGAAATAGTGAAATTTCAAAATCTTATTTCAATGACTCAAATCCTCTTTTTTGAGGGGAAAATAGTTTATTATAAGAGAAGACTCTCTTTGGGGCTTTCTACACTGAGGCCTGAAGTGGATAAGATGTGCTCCCAGGCCTCCTAAATTGCGTCTCCTAGACATCTCAAGTTTATCTTTAACATTTTAATACATAAGCTGGGGATGGGTAACAGTTTTATGATGTTTTCTCAGGTAGTCACATTTTACTGTGAACAAGTTTCAGATGCCTTCAGAATAGGTTATGTGCCTTACTTGAGAAATCAGCTTCCTATCAGAGCATAATTGAGAATGTGATTCTGCAACACGTATCAAGAATCTTAAAGGTGGTTATACCCTTTGATGTTTTGATGGGTGGAGGAAACACGGGATGGGAGGCAGGGACCCATGCCAATCCCTTCCATCAATTTCACTCCTTCATTAAGAGATGTGTGGGGGCCGGCCCGGTGGCGCAAGCGGTTAAGTGCGCGCGCTCCGCTGCGGCGGCCCGGGGTTCGCTGGTTCGGATCCCGGGCGCACACCGACGCACTGCTTGGTAAGCCATGCTGTGGCGGCGTCCCATATAAAGTGGAGGAAGATAGGCACAGATGTTAGCCCAGGGCCGTCTTCCTCAGCAAAAAAAGAGGAGAATTGGCGGATGTTAGCTCAGGGCTGATCTCCTCACAAAAAAAAAAAAAAAAAAAAAAAAAAGAGATGTGTGGAAAGCGAAATGTCTTCCCCTCTTTTCATTAGTCACAGTGATCCTGAAATTCAGTTCTCCCCAGAGTTGTAGTTCCCATTGGGAGCAAGTCTAGGGACGGTGAGAGGAACATATTTATCTATGAACACACTTTGGGCTATTTTTTTTAATATCTCTGTGTTACTAGCTCATACTGTTTTGTTTTCATATTTTTTATGCATGCATAAGGTCTGGGTACAGTTGGGCTGGCATTTATGGGAAATGAGAGTAGCGTGAAGGGTATGTGTAAGCCACAGCTGTTCATTATTCTTTGATAGAGACAGGCATCTTCTGGCCACTGCACAGAAACTGGATGCACAGAAAGAGAGGAGATACAGTGGGATAGTGGGAAGAGCAAAAGATTAGAAGTTAGAAAACTCAGAGCAAGAAGTTTTTGACTTACTATCCTTGTGATTTGGGGCGTTTACTTAGTTTATCTGAGCCTCAGTTTCTTTACCTGTAAAATGGAGATCGGAGTGTCTGTTTTACTTTCCTCACAGGGTCAACATGAGGATGGAATCATTTTGTATGTGCGAAAGTGCTTCAGCAAGAGTAAAGTGCCAAAGAACAAAGGTAAGTAGGATGGGGTGTGGTGGTCTCCTGAGCTTCAGGAGAATATTAAGCTAAATTGACTTAGGAAATCTGTGGCACGTTAGTAATGATACGTTGTAAATTTAAAAATGGTTGGGATAAATTATAGTTTTGGGAATTATAAAATGATTGAGTAAAGATGAATAAAAACATCAGAAGGGGCCAGTCTGGTGGCGTAGTGGTTAAATTCGGCACACGCTGCTTCGGCAGCCTGGGTTCACGGGTTTGGATCTGGACCTACACCATGCATCAAGCCACGCTATGGTGGCATCTCACATATAAAATGAGGAAGATTGGCACAGATGTTAGCTCAGGGCCAATCTTCCTCAGGCAAAAAGAGCAAGATTGGCAACAGGTGTTAGCTCAGGGCTGATCTTCCTCACAGAAAAAAAAAAGAAGAAAAAAAATCAGAAATTTATTGGATTAAAAAGTACCTCAGATTTTGAAAACATGCTACATAGTTAAACGATATCAAATATTTCACTATCCAAATAAAAACACTTAGCACTTTCAGAAGCCCTTTTTCTTTTATAATAATCATTCCCTGCTTTTTTAGATATTACCTAGATCCTAATTAGATGTAGGAATGGTTTAGATATTCTACTTTGCCTACCAAGAATAATTTTTTGTATTTTATTTAAAAAAAAAAAAAGAACTGAGACGCCAGTCTCAACATGGCGCATGTGACAACGTTAGTTGTCTGGAGTATCTCCATTTCTGGAAATCTCATTGGTCGAAAGTTCTCACAAACTATCATGTTTATGGTCCCCTTAGCCCTTCAAACCAAACATCCTCAATCATAATCTCACTTTTTGGCAAGGGATATAAATGTTCCTCCTAAAGAAAAAATCTCCTGCGCTTTGACTGCTCTTTAAGCTGAATCTACCCTTTGCCTGCATGTCCCCAGACTAAACACAGTGTTTTGCTCATTTTAGGTTTTCAGTACCTGTTTGTTGAATCCAACTGAATAATTTTCTTTCTCAAACTTGCAGCATAAAACTGGGCGCTATATGAGCAAACATAAATGTATATACCCCTGTTTATATAAAACATGAATTTAGAGTTTTCAGTCTGAATCCTGGAAAACAAACCACCTTGGTGAGACTGAGGGGCGATAATGTGGGATGGGGAAAAGCGTAACTTCCTTCCCCCCAGGAGGCAGGAGAACTCTCTGGAGCCCTCCTTTTGGTAATTGGGAAGATTGTCCAGGGTCCCGGGAGAGAAGTTGGAGTTTGGAGTGTTTAGAGCTGACGGTTGCAGCCATGGAAGGGGATGAATTTGACCAAAGGAAGATCTATGATTGAGAGGGAAAGGAGTCATTTTCAAAAGGGAAGGTAGCAGTTAGCAAGGTTGGAGAAAGAAGAATGGGAGAAGTGAAATGTCAAAATATTCAAATAGATTTTGTAAGAATGTAAACTTCTTGAAGGCAGGGGTATTTTTGTCTGTATTGTTTATTGCTGTATCTATTCCGACAACTTGGACACCTGACGTGTAACAGACACTCAATAAATATTTGCTAAAAGAACATATAAATGAAGAATAGATGATCAGAGTGTCAAAAGCCCAGAAAAAGCTCAGGGCTAAAATGAAGTCACACAAATGTAATAGCAAATGCTAGATTATGGACGACTGAGGAAGTGGAAACAGTGAGTCTGTCTTTTGCAAAGCTTGTTGGTTCCTCCCAGCAAGATGTTGTTGGTTCCCCATCTCCCAAATTCCCATCAAAATGATCAAATGAATATATGTATAGGGAGAAGCCAAGTTACTACTGTCTATGTGCCAGAAATATCAAGCAATTTTTACTGGATCCTGTTTGGATGGATGGTTCTGTATTGAAGGCCCATGAGCCCTCTTGTTCTGAAAGCATCACATATCTGGGATGCAAATGGAAAAAGGCCCAGCAGACCCCCTCTGAGTGAGAAAGGCATGCAGTAGGCAGTGAGGCCATCAGCGGCACATTATTTGGCCTCCTCTTTTTCATGCCTCTTGAAAGCCCAAAGTCTTCACCAATGTTCAGTTTCCACCCAGAGACCACATTCTCACTGCCTAATGTAGGTCACCCCTCCCTGTCCTATTGGGAATCTGTAATTGCCGTTTCTTCTTCTGCTATTTTCACTTCAGTCCACGAAGAGAGGAGGAGGGGAGGGCAGGGGCTGAGATGGGCAGTTAAGTACAGTCTGGGAGTTGTAGGTATGAGCTGGAATTCTGTCCCTGGGGTTCAGATGCCAGCCTGTGCTTCTCAGGAGAACTGCTGATGGCTGCCCCTGACTGGGCTGGGAGAAGCTGAGCAGGATTTGAGGGAATGAACTGATGTGACCCAAGTGGTTACCGGAAGGAGATAAAGGAAGCTAGAAGGTTAAGGAGGGGGCTCACTTTCTATTAGCAGCAAAGGGAAATCTGGGGATGCAGGAACCTGCAAGGTTGTGTGATATAGAAAGGATGGACGGACAACGCTGAACACAGTAGAACAAGCTGCCAATATGGTCTGCATCAAGTCCTTTAGAAGCTCACTGAGACGTCGCCTTCTCTTCCCTCCCAAGTTTCCTTCAATCCCGTAGAGAACCAACTCAAGAGGGAAGGAAGGCGAGTCAGAGCAGAGTCCCTCTCGAAAAGCCACCATCTGTAGGCTTGAGTATCTTTGGTCCACTGATTTCTCCTAAGACCGATGATGATTTTGCTGAGAGAATATCGATTTTATTGGCTCATTGATGAGTACATTAACATACTTCCTCCTACGGCGTTTTGGGGAATGCATATTATTTCTCTTTGGAGGGAGTCCATTTTCAATGTTTTTTCTTAGGGACTGTTTCTTGTCATAAAACCCAATAGCCAAAGATCACCAGAAGCAAATCAATATTTCAACAAAGTTAGATTTACTTTATTCTCTGCCTTGTCTCCTCCCTCCTGGGTGATTGTGTTAAACCAACTGTTACCAAAGAGGCATACGCGATGGACGAGGATCATTTCCGAGCATACTGTTACGTGCCCCACAGGGGATACAGAGGAAGAATTGCCATCGTGAAAGAAGATTCTGACTGGGGCCAGAATCTAAATAACCCTACATGGAATGCGTTCTGCACAGGTCAGGTTTCTGCCTTCCCCAAGTTCCATTTCCTTTAGCCCTTTAAGTGAAGGGCTGACAAGTATCAGCATACAATGAGCGTGCCTTGCAAGTAACTATCTTCCTAATATGTGGAACCTTGAAAGAAAATGCACCAGCTTGGTATTTTTCCTTTAATTCTTTTTTTCCTATTTTATTTATAAACAACATGGAAGAAAAAGTCTGAAATCTAGAAATCTACAAAACTAAGCTGAACAGCAACTAGAAGGATGTGCAGCTATGACGTACAACTATCTACTGGGGCTTTGGGGGGAAAATAATAATAACAAAAAAAAATTAAGCTGAAAAGTATGGCTCAGTGTATTATTTTATATTCTAATTTTGTGTAATTTTTCCCTTTTTATTCTTGGAAGGTCATGAAATTCAAGATCTGTGAGAATCAGCAGCTCTTATTTTGCTTTTTTTTCTTGCTGTTTGGATGTTAGGAGATTTAGATAGCAAACCATTCATTCATTCAAATAAAGTTCCCATACTGTTGGGGATACAGAAAAGAGGCAAGACACAGACCCAACCCTTTGGGAGCTCAAAGCCCCCAGAATACCCTTCCTCAATTGTTCTTTGGTACCACCTCTAAAGAAAAGAAGAAGCAAAATACTTCTTTTTTTGAACATATGGCATACACATGACTTATTATATTTATGATTCTTTTAAACTTAAATTAGGAGGAAGTTCCCAGAGTAAGTATTTTGTAAATTAAGCAAAAAATTGCTGTGATAGATTGCAAAAATAGCCACAAATTATTTCATCCCTGTGTGCATGCCCTTTTGCAATGCGAATTTATGGTCTTCCCATCAAGAGTTTAATTCTGTTTCTCCACCCAGTAAATCTGGATTTGGCCATGTGACTTGCTTGGCCTCAGGACCTCAACAAATGTACTGCAAATAGAGACTTGAACAGTACTGTGCATTAGGGCTTGCTGTCTTGCTGCACTTGCAACCCTGAGACAGCCGTGTGAATGGTCTGAGCTACACTGCTGGGTGAAGAGAGACACATGGTCATGTCCATGTTACTCCAGCTAACATATGCCAACCACCAGAGATAACACTGAGGCTACCCTAGACCTTACGACTCCAGCTCAACTGCCAGCTCCCTGTAGATGTATGAGCGAGCCAGCTCACATCAGTTGAGCAGACCCAGACCAGAACTACCCATTGGAAAGTGTGCGTTGGGTTCTTTCCAACACACAGAATTATGGAAAATAATAAATGTTGTTTTAAGTCACTGTATTTTGGGGTGTTATTATGCAGTAAAAGCTAACTGATACAATGGTATTTTTTTAACCTCTTAAAACTTTTAAAAACTTTTTAAATGCTGCAACTACAGGATTAGGATGAGTTCAGAAAGTAAAAATATAGACTTATAATGTAACATTTCTTAAGACTGCCTGTCAATTCTATTGAAATTTTGGATTCTATTT
Source organism: Diceros bicornis minor (assembly GCF_020826845.1). NCBI lineage: Eukaryota > Metazoa > Chordata > Mammalia > Perissodactyla > Rhinocerotidae > Diceros > Diceros bicornis. Next base: position 13,412,296 of record NC_080753.1, on the reverse strand, counting down.
GAAATTTAATTCCTAAGGAATTAAATAAAATAATTGATAGAGATTATTTTTTAAACACTTTATTGAGGTATGATTGACAGACAAAAATACTATAGATATTTCGTGTATACGACGATGTGTTTGGGAAGTGGTAGAAATTTTTATTGTTTTTTATTATCTCTAGTAAAGATCTGAAATTGAAATTGGTTAGGGGTAAGATTTCCAGTTAGTAGATGAATAAAAGAGCAGCTGATTGTCCCAGCTTTTACTCTGGCTCTGCCTGATAGACTGAGTCAATGTTTGCTGAATGAGTAGTCATTATTTATTGCCTTTCAATTCAACAACAGGCTATGTTTTAAATATAAAAGTTATCATGATAAAAGTTCTTCCACCATCCGCTCATCACTCGGCAACTCGTTCTCTCTATGCAACGGCTCCAAAGGATTCGTTCTAGGAAGTGATAGTCCCAGTCCTTGCTGCAAACCCAGTGGATGCACAGCTGTCTCTGTGCTGTCTTTCTCGCCTGCCACTCCTCAACCCACTGTGCTCCGTTTTCTGCTCTACCAGGCCAACGACATGCCTCTCATCAAGGTCGCAAAGAGCTCTGTGTTGTTAAATCCAATGGAGACTTTTCAATTTCTATTTTAACTCTTAGCAGCATATGACACTGTTGACAAATCCCTTCTTGAAGTATGTTCCTTCTATAGCTTCTGTTACGTCACTGTCTTCTGGTTTTCTTCCTGCTACTCTGAACATTCTGCAGTCTCCTCTGAGGGCTTTTTTGTATCTCTCCGTCCTTTAAATATTGGTGTTCCTTCAGGTTACGTCCTAGCTCACCTTCTATTCTTATTCTACACACTCTTCCTGGGCAGTCTCATCCCTTACATGGCTTCTTATCTTTCTACAGTTTAATAATTTCTCCATTTGTTTTTTAGAGCTCCGTATCTACTTTATAGCTAATAGAAATCATGTAAATAGCACAGATTGCTTTTTTTCTCTTCGTAATTTTAGCTTTGAATTACCTATGTTGAAACTCAGATGTTTGTTTTCTAGTTTCTTGCATGTTCTTCAAAGATACTTCTCCAGTCTGCTGGAAGTTTTCATCCCCACATTTGCTTGGCATTTTTCACCCCAAAACTGTCTATTGTACACTGCAAAATTATAATTTTGTAAAATAAAGGATCACACTTTCAACTGTTCAGTGACTCCTTATTGCTTACAGTTTTTTTTACTCTGAAAAGTGTGTATTTATTTTTACTGTTTCCCTTTCTTTTTGCTCAAAAAGATAATTAAAATCAAGAGGACCAACTTTTGAAAATCTTCATGTGTACCTATCACTAATATTTTGGACTGAGTAAAAAGATGGGTTATGGGACTATCTTCTCCAAAGATTCTTCTTATTTTCATATGTTTTAAAACACTTATTAGGTACTATGTAGCAGTCAGCCCATAGAAGATGGTGGTACAATTTAAGAGTTGTATGAGGGCTAGAATTAAGAGGATGTCTGGACTATATGGATATGTGTTTGTAGTTGGTGGGTATATGGGATACCTCTTGTGCCCCATCTGGCATCAGCAACCAGATGTGTCGGTGTAACCTGGCAATGCCTTGTCCCAGCTGTGCTATGTATCTCTTGCTGGCCTATTACTTCTCTGTTCTTGCTGTGTGGGCTATCTTCAGGAACTCATTGAGACATTGTGACAGATGCACAAACTGAAAGTGCAAGAGAATAACACTCCATGGGACAATCTTTGACCGATGAGGGATGGGAGCTAGGCTATAATATGAATAAGTATACTTTAATTACTTGACTCCTTTCAGCCTCAGTCTCCTGCTCTGTCAAGTGTAAAGAAAAATTGCTACCTAGTAATAAATACCCCTCAGTGTAGTGAGGATTAAATGAGGCGAAGTCTGTACAGGTCTATCAAATAGTAGATGCTCAATAAATGTTAATTTTCCTCTCCATTCCACAAGTTTATAAAATTGTGATAATCAGTGTTATTATTTTGATTAGTTTTTTTACTACTAGACTTTGAAAATAATTTAAAGAAAATAATCTTTTAAACTTAAAACTCTAGGAAAATTGGAATTACTAACCAATAACCAATAACTATAGCCAAGAAGTATAGTTGAAAGAGCATCCTGTGTGTAATCAGAAAAACCTAGATTCTAGTTCTGGTCCCAGCTATTATTCTCTGCATCACTTTGGACAATTTGTGGCAACTCACACAACGTTGGATGAGAAAATAGGGTTGTCCTAACTCCTAAGCAACTGTTGGCAGGAGGGCGAGAAGCAAGAAGGGGAGAAGAATGTTTCATGGTAACACAGTCAACAGGGAATTTGTTTCCAGCTTTCACTCCATTTGGGAAGTGATTCTTAGCAACTGAAATAGGTTTAAAACCACACACACACTTAGTCACAGCATGCAAAATGATGATCTGCAGAAAGGACCCCACGATTCCAGATCCCACAGATGGAGCAACAGAGCTCAGCAATTCACAGCTGTGCCAGAATTTTGCAGTCAATAATGGACAAAGCCTTTCATTGTAAACAGTTGATAAAAACTCAGTCTTAAAAGAATTTCTGTGAACAAGCTAAGAAGCAGAGCTAACTCCTTGAAATCACTCCTAAGGATCCTAAAGCAAGAAGCAGATATCTAGATGATTGAGTGGATGAATGTGTCATGAGTTATAGAGAAATGAGACTGAGCCCTAACTAGTCCCTTCACCCTGCAAAGAATTTTAGGAAAGAGAGCCAGAGATTATATCGAAACATGCTCTGTGTCCTTTAGAATTTACTGTATGTGTTTATGGAGACTGAAGGGTGTATAAGTCTCATTATAGGCTGTCATTTCAGCCATTCTCATTGACCATTTTATTTCTTCAAAAATCCTGAGTTAATTATTTCAGGTGTTTTAGTTTTTATGGTCTTTTTTCTATTGTGGTAAAAAACATAACATTAGATGTTCCATCTTATCCATTTTAAAGTGTACAGTTCAGTAGTGTTAAGTATATTCACGTCGTGCAACAGATTTCTAGAATTTTTTGATCTTGCAATACTGAAATTATGTACTTACTAAACACTAATTCTCCCTCCCTCCTAGCCCGTGGCAACCACTTTTCTGCTTTCTGTTTCTATGATTTTGATTGCTTTAGGTACTTCGTATGAGTGGAAACATATAGTATTTGTCCTTTTATGATTGTCTTATTTCACTTATGTTCACATAATGTTCTCAAGGTTCATCCATGTTTTAGCATGTGATGGGATTACATTCTTTTTTAAGCCTGCGTAATATTCCATTGTATGTATATACCATATTTTCTTTAGCCTTTCATCTGTTGATGGACATTTGGGTTGCTTCCCCCTCTTGGTTATTCAATAATACTGCCATGAATGTGGATGTGCAGATGTCTCTTGAAGATCTTGCTTTTGAGTTCTTTTGGATATATACTCAGAAGTGGAATTGGTGGGTCATATGGTAGTTCTATTTTTAATTTTTTGAGGAACTTCCATACTGTTTTCCATAATGGATGCACCATTTTACATTCCCACCAACAGTGCACAAGGGTTCCAATTTCTCTGCATCCTCATCAACACATTTTATTGTCTGTTCTTTTAACAGTGGCCATCCTAGTAGGTATGAGGTAATATCTCATTGTGGTTTTGATTTGTGTTTGTCTTATGATTAATGATATTGAGCATCTTTTCATATGCTGTTGGCCATTTCTATATCTTTGGAAAATTGTCTGTTCAAGTCCTTTCCCCATATTTTAATCAGGTTATTTGTTTTTTTGTTGTTGAGTTGTAGATGTTCCTTATATTTTTCTGGATATCAACTTATATACATCAGATATATAATTTGAAAATATTTTCTCCTGTCTCATTGGTTGCCTTTTCGTTCTTTTGATTATTTGCCATGATGCACAGTTTTTAAGTTTGGTGTCGTCCCATTTGTCTATTTTTGCTTTTGTTGCCTGTGCTTTTGGTGTCATGCCCAAGAAATCATTGCCAAATCCAATGTCCTGAAGATTTCCCCTATATTTTTTCTAGGAGTTTTGTAGTTTCAGGTCTTACATTTAGGTCTTTAATCCATTTTGAGTTAATTATTGCATTTGATGTAAGGTAAGGGTTCAACTTCATTCTTTTGCATGTGGATATCCAGTTTTCCCGACATCATTTGTTGAAGGGAGTACCCTTTCCTCATTGTGTAGTCTTGTTGAAAATTATTTGGCCATATATGCAAGGACTTACTTCTGAGCCTTCTATTCTGTTCTGTTGGTCTATATATCTGTCTTTATGCTGGTACCACACCATCTTAATTACTGTTGCTTTGTAATATGGTTTGAAATCAGAAAGTATGAGACCTTCAGCTTTGTTCTTTCTCAAGATTGTTTTGGCTGTTCAGAGTCCCTTAAGATTCCATATGAATTTTAGGATGTTTTTCTCTTTTTCTGCAAAAAATGTGATTGGGATTTTAATAGGGATTGTACTGAATCTATAGATCACTTTGGGTAGTACGGACATTTTAACAACCTTAAGTCTTCCTGTTCATAAGCACCGGATGTCATTCCATTTGTTTTGTATCTTCTTTAATTTTTTCAAGCAATGTTTTGTAGTTTTCGGTGTACAAATCTTTTACCTCCTTGGTTAAGTTTAGTCCTAAGTATTTTATCCTTTTTGGTGCTATGGTAAATGGGATTATTTTCTTAATTTCCTTTTCAGATTGATCATTGCTAGTGTATAGAAATGCAACTGATTTTTGTGTGTTGATTTTTTATCCTACAACTTTGCTAACAGGTTTTTTTGTGTGTGTGTAATGTTTAGGGTTTTCCACTTATAAGATCATGTCATCTGCAAACAGAGATAATTTTACTCCTTCTTTTCCAATTTGGATGCCTTTTCTTTCTCTTTCTTGTTTGTTTTACATTTTTGAACATTAGAATTAAGATTCTAGCCCGATACAACACCCGATGAGAAAAAACCAGGGCTTTTGCTACCCCATGTGGTGTCTTTGTACAAATGAGAGAAGTGAGCCACTTCCTCCAGGTAGTTGCAGCCTGCGCTAGGGTGCGTGACATGGAGAGCAGAGCACAGGATGAATTTCAGCCCCTCTGGTCCCCTTGACTGAATGTTCTCGGGGAGTGGACATGTTGTGTGTCACTTCAAATCCTGTTGACCCCACCTCTTATTTCAGCCACAGCTGCAGTGACCAGTTCTGTGTAGGTATCAATCATTTTCATGCAGATGCCACTGAACGCTGCCTCACCCAGGCCTCTCACTTCCTGTTTGGGGGCTTTTGTGGCTTCCTTCATGGGGATGCCCGCAGGAACCTTCTTGGCACTCACACTTGTGCAAGTCTGAAGTATGGGGCAGTGGAGAGGAACAGGAGGGAACAGGAGCCGGGAATTAATAATGTTCCATCAGGCAGCCTTGACCAGTGGGAGAGAGGGGTCAATGAATAACTGCTCTGCCCCCTCAACAAACCTCCATGGAAGGTTCTGAGACACATTTCATAAGAGTTGTCAAAGGGTCCCACAGGATTGAGCAACTGATTGTCTGACGCTCTGCTTTAAGGGGCCACACCATGTGACAACATGCTTGTACAATTGTATGCAGCAGCCCCGACAATAACCTCTGACCCCATCTGCTTCAGATTCCACCTTAAAGAGGCTCATTTTTCTTGGGTGGTTTACAAGCCAAGTAACCACTTCACATTTCTGAGTTCTGGCATCCTCGTTTAAAATGGAAGTAAAGACACTTTAAAATGTGTTTAAAGTGTAAAGCACTAAATACATTTAAGTCATTAAATAGAAATCATTATTTCTGTTTACAAACTTCACATCCATTACTGTATAAATGAATACTTGCCCTTGTGAAAAATCATTTGTACAAATCTCTAGACTTGTGATAACAGGCAATGAGTGTTTAAAACTGAGCTTCGATTCTAGAGAGATCTCTTTTTAAATTGACCTCTTCATCTTTATCTAGGCAGCAGGATTGTTAAACTTGGTTAGCCTGATCTGGGCTCCATCATGGCCCTGCCTTTCTGCAACTTTACACCCACCCTGACCCCTTGGTCTGTGTGATTTGGCCTGCCTGCCGATGTCCCATTTTAAGCACCACTCATTCTAGATAGGCCTTTGAAGTTTTTTAGAGCCCGATAGTGCCAATCAGGTGAGGGCAGCTTCAATCTGCTCTCCCTACCCAGCCCCTAACACCACTCAAAATTTCACCCTCACTGGAATGTCTTCTCTGTCAATACTCCTATGGGTACTACTCTCTGACACCAGAAAGGATCTCTAATTAGTTTACTGCTATATTGGTCTTTTATCTTATTTTCGGTCTCAGAAATAGCCTGCTGTTCACAGATGAGAGAAAACGCTGAATAAAAATTTGTTTCTTTCTACATTATGATATAATCAGATTATTGTCATTCATTAAAATATCCGGTCAAGTGCTTCTTCATTTGACATTAAATATTTTCATTACTGGAGCCAAGCTAGTATCAGAGAAAACTGTTTATCTGTTTTTATAACACAAGATTATCACATCTTTGACTTCACTGTCACACTTTTGGTACCGTGAACTGAAGGCTGGGTGTTTAGGGACCTAAGCCCCCCCCCTTTTTTTTGGTGAGGAAGATTGGCCCTGAGCTAACAACTGTTGCCAGTCTTCCTCTTTTTGCTTGAGGAAGATTGGCTCTGAACTAACATCTGTGCCCATCTTCCTCTATTTTGTATGTGGATCACTGCCACAGCAAGACTTGATGAGTGGTATAGGTCTGCGCCTGGGATCCAAACCCAAAAACCCAGGCCAGCAAAGCAGAGTGCATAAACTTAACCATTACACCACTGGGCTGGCCCCAAAGCCCATTTTTGCCACTGGCTGTGTGACCTTGGATAGCCACTTAATTTCCCTGGGCTCCAGCTTCCACTTTTTAAAATGTGAATGTTGAACTAGATACTCCACCTTCCCTAAAATTGTATTAGCATCTCCTCTCTGTGTTTGGGTCAACTGAGCACACACTTGGGTCAAGATGTCGGTATTGGTGTGTCCTTCTTTCTCATATTCTCAGTTGTCCGTTTCATTTTTTTTTTTAAGTATCATCAGTACTTTGCTCTGAATCTTCCTGTGGTATATCGTCCTGAGGTGTCATAGCCTTCTTTAGTCAAGACACTATAAACAAGCCGTGTGTCTTTCCCTGAGTATTTCTATTCATGGAATGCCATTAAACGAGAGTCTTCCAGTCCATATTCAAATGTTCTGATTTCCTATATAGGTGGCAATTTTCATGTAATGACCTTCCTTCTTTGGTCTATTTCTACTGTCAAAGAATACATTTCTCTTGATTGAGTGTCCCGTGAGAACAAAGCAGGAGGGGCTTTGCTGAAGGAGGGGCTAAAAGAGGCAGCACCTTATTTCACCCAGGTGAGAAACTTGTATCAGGGCTTCACGTCTTGTCTATTAGTCATAGGATTGGAATGCAGAAGGAAGATGGTTGGCTTGAGGATGCGTATTAACAATTCAATTTGAATTGATAAATGAAGTCAGATTTTTTCTGACAACATATCTGATTTAGTGAATTGGTTTGACAACCACTGGTTCTTTGTACTAGTTTTCTAGGGCTGCGTGACAAAGAGCCATAGATTGGATGGCTTACGCAACAGAAGTTTATTTCTCACAGTTCTGGAGGCGAGATGTACAAGATCAAGGTGTCAGGAGGTTTAGTTTCTTGAGGCCTCTCTCCTTGGCTTGCAGATGACTACCTTCTCCCATGCCCTCACATGGTCTTTTGTCATGTGCACACATCCCTGGTGACTCTTTGTGTTCAAATTCCTCTTATAAGGACACCAGTCAGATTGGATTAGGGCCCACCCTCACAGCTTCGTTTTAACTTAATCACCTCTTTAAAGGCCCGATCTCCAAACACAGTCACACTCTGAGGTTACTGAGGGTTAGGGCTTCAACATATGAACTTTGAGGGAACACAATTCAGTCTATAGCCCTCTCCATAAATTGGATGAGCTAAATCAGCAGCTTCAAGAATTTTACGAAAATAAGGTTGTGATAAGAAAATAGCATTTTATAAAAATTTGTATTGGGAAAAGTGTATTGAATTAGTTTTATTATTCCAACCCATTCTGAGTATATCGAGTTACACCAGGTGCCTCAAAGAGAGAGAAGCCCAGGTGCCGTGGTCATCTGATAGCTGTTAGGCTGATTTTTTTCTACTTATTCTGTCAGTTGCTGAAAGGAATTCAAGTTTCCAGTTATTATTGTGGATTTGTGTGCCTCTCCCTTTAGTTTTGTCAGTTTTCATTTTATGCATTTTGAAGCTCTAATATTAGAGGCATCCACATTTAGGATTATATCTTCCTGATGAATTGATCCCTTTGGCATTATGAAATATCTTTTTGTCTTGAAGTCTACTTTGACTGATATTAATATGGCCCCACCAACTTTCTTTTTTTTTTAATTTATTTATTTTTCCCCCAAAGCCCCAGTAGATAGTTGTATGTCATAGCTGCATATCCTTCTAGTTGCTGTATGTGGGATGCGGCCTCAGCGTGGCCAGAGAAGCGGTGCATCGGTGCGCGCCCGGGATCCGAACCCGGGCCACCAGCAGCGGAGCGCACGCACTTAACCACTAAGCCACGGGGCCGGCCCTACCCACCAACTTTCTTACACTTACTGTTTGCAAGGTGTATCTTTTTCCTTCAATATATTTGTGTCTTTATATTTAAATGGCATCCTTTATAGACAGAATATAGCTCAGTCTTGCTTTTTAAATTCAGTCTGACAGTCTGCCCTTTTAATTAGTGTATGTAGTCCATGGACTTTTTATGTAGTTGTTGTTATGGTTGGATTAGGTTGATCCATTTGTAATTGTTTTCTATTTGTCACATGTGTTCTTTGTTCCTCTCTTACTCCTTTCCCAGTTTCTTTTTAATTGAATATTTTTAGCATTCTTTTTTGTTTCTTCTATTGTTTTTTTAAATTACAGTCTATTTTAAATTAATATTGCAGCACTTCATGTAAAATGAAGAAATTTACAACAGTATAAATCTTTTTACTCCATTCTATGTGCTGATGTTATCATCCATTTTACTTCTATGAACTTTATAATCCCCACACACTACAATGTTACTAGTTTTGATTTAAATAGTTGTCTTTTAAAGAAATTAAAGGGAAAAAAAGATAGCCTTTTGAATATATCCACATATTCACCATTTTCCATGCTCTTCGTTCCTTTCTGTAAATCTGAGATTCCATTTACAGGCATACCTCGTTTTATTGTACTGTACTTCGTTGTGCTTCGCAGATATTGCATTTTTTACAAGACCCTCCACCAGCAAAAAGTTTAGGACTCACCGAAGGCTCAGATGATGATTAGATTTTTTTTTGCAACAAGGTATTTTTTAATTAAGGTATGTACTTTTTTTCAGACATAATGTTATTGCGCACTTAGTAGACTACAATATAGTGTAAACATAACACTTATATGCACTACAAAACCAAAAAATTTGCGTGACTCACTTTATTGCAACATTCACTTTATTGTCATGGTCTGGAACCCAACCCACAGTATCTCTGAGGTGTGCCTGTAGTTTCATTTTTCTTTTAGCCTGAAGAATTGCTTTAGCATTTCTTATCATGTAGGTCTGCTGACAACGAATTCTTCCAGCTTTCATCTATCTAAAAATATCTTTATTTTTTTTATAATTTTATTTATTTATTTTTCCCCCAAAGCCCCAGTAGATAGTTGTATGTCATAGCTGCATATCCTTCTAGTTGCTGTATGTGGGACGCGGCCTCAGCATGGCCAGAGAAGCGGTGCGTCGGTGCACGCCCGGAATCCGAACCCGGGCCACCAGCAGCGGAGTGCGCGCACTTAACCGCTAAGCCACGGGGCCGGCCCTAAAAATATCTTTATTTTGTCGCCCCTTTGCAGTGCTAATTGTGCTGGATGTAGAAATTTGGGTTGATTGTGGCACTTCCAGTGTTCATTTTCTGACTTCTTGCCACCCTTCTTTTTGCTGAGAAGTCAGTTTGAGTTTGTGTTATAGTTCCCTTACATATAATGCATCTTTTTCTTTGGCTTCTGCTAAGATTTTTCTCTCCATCTTTGATTTTTCTGCATTTTGACTATGAAATGTCTTGGTGTGTTTTTCTTTGTGTTTATCCTGCATGGGCTTCACTGAGCTTCTTGGATCTGTAATTGACTTTTTGTTTTGTTTTGTTTTTTGGTGAGAAACATTAGCCCTGAGCTAACATCTGTTGCCAATCCTCCTCTTTTTGCTGAGGAAGATTGGCCCTGGGCTAACGTCCGTGCCCATCTTCCTCTACTTTATATGTGGGATGCCACCACAGTGTGGCTTGATAAGTGGTGTTGTAGGTCCGTGCCTGGGATCTGAACCTGCAAAACCCTGGGCCACTGAAACAGAGCGTGCAAACTTAACCACTATGCCACTGGGGCAGCCCCTCTAAATTGACTTTTTATTTTTTTAAATTTTATTTATTTATTTATTTATTTATTTTGTGAGGAAGATTGGCCCTGAGCTAACATCTGCCCATCCTCCTCTTTTTGCTGAGGAAGACTGGCCCTGGGCTAACATCCATGCTCATCTTCCTCCACTTTATATGGGATGCCGCCATAGCATGGCTTGAGTGCGTTGGTGCACGCCCAGGATCCGAACCAGCAGGCCCCAGGCCACCACAGCAGAGCGCACCCACTTAATTGCTTGTGCCACCGGGCTGGCCCCTAAATTGACTTCTTAAAAACCAATCTTTGGAACATTTCATCCATCTTTCCTTCAAATATTTTTTGCCTGCTCTGTTCTCTCTCTTTTCATTCTGGTACTCCCATTACATATATGTTAGACCATTGGTATTGTCACCAAGGCTCTACTCGTTACTAGTTTTTTTTCTCTTATTCTTCAGATTGGATGATTTCTTTTGATTTGTCTTCAAGCTCACTGACTTTTTCTTATGCAATCTCTAGTCTGCTGTTAAGTCTATCTCATGAATATTTTATTTTAGGTAATATAATTTTCAGTTATAGAATTTCCATTTGGTTATTTTTTTATAACTTCCATTTCTTTGCTGAGATGTCCCAACTGTTTATCTTGGCCTTTCCTTGTCTTTATGTTTATCTTTCCTGTTAAGTCCTTAAACATATTTATAATGGCCACTTTTATGTCCTTGTCTACCAGTTCTAACACTTAGGTCACCTTTGGGTCTATAAAGAAAGCTTTATGGGAACACAACTATGCTCGCTCATTTACATGTTGTCTGTGGCTGCTTTCGTGCTACAATGACAGAACTGAGAGATTGTGAAAGAGATCATATGACTTCCAAGCCTAAAATATTTACTATCTGGTCTTGTTAGAAAAATTTTGCCAACCTCCACTCTTTGTGCCCCACGCTTGAGGGCATAATACTTCCTCCTATTGCATGGCTTTCCTGGGGTCTTAGGAAGTCCTCAAAGAGCCTCGCAAGGTCTCCCATTCTGGCTGGGCTGGAACTCCAAAGCTCGCAGCACTGAGCTACCTCTGGTGCCTCCATTCAGCGCTCAACCCTGCAGCAGCCTCTCTCTGCTGGGCCTCGCAGAGTGTTGCTTTGCGTAAGTGCAGCCCTGCCCTCTGCCAAGGATCTGCTGGGAACTCCCACTCAGACTTCTAGAAACTCATCTTTGTAGCTCTCTCCTCTCTGGTACCATGCCCTACACATTCCAGACCCTTAGCAGCCGTGAGCTTCAGTCTCTGCCTCTTCAGCTCAGGGAGACTGAGCTTTGTGCTCTGCTTGGGCTCTACTTCTTGGCCCGGATGATTTGGAAGGTTTCCCTAGGCAAAAAACCAGGGAGAATTTGCTGCTCACCTCATGGGCTTCCCTTCTCTCAAGGATCTCAGTCCTGTGCTGCCTGGCGTCCAATGTCTGAAAATAATTGCCTCATTTATTTGTCATTTATAGTTGTTTATGGCAAAAGGACAAGTCTAGTAGTGATTACTCTGAAGGTGGCCAAAGGCAGAAGTTGCTCTTTATTCCTTTTTAATTCTTAAATTTAATTAAATTCCTTTTTAATTTTTAAATTATGACTTAGATAGCTAAGAAACCCTGAATTAACAGTAAGGGAAAGCATAGTCATAGATGAAACGGTGTAAAGACTTTAGTTAAATCTACCTAACACGCTCATTTTTCCTTCTTCCTAATCGGGCTATCCCTCTCTGCTTTTACTTTGTAATTGGAGACATCCCCCATTCACGCCCATTAATTTTGTTTTTGGAAAAAAACAAAGATTTTATGACCATGCTCTTCTACAGTTATAGGAAATGTTCATACCCATTACAACATTATGTATTTATTTTATCTTTTAAAGCTACCACTACTAGAAAATAACTCAATAGCAGAATAGCACTGTTTTCCTATGCTAAAACGATATTTTTAGAATTGGAAAAAAAACTGGCTATAGATATCGTATGTATTTAGTTTTTATTTATTTATTTACCCACCTTGAGCTAACATCTGTTGCCACTTTTCCTCTATTTTGTATGTGGGTCACTGCTACAGCATGGCTGACAAGTGGTGTAGGTCCGCATCCAGGATCTGAACCCGTGAACCTGGGCCGCCAAAGTGGAGCACGCCGAACTTAACCATTAAGCCACAGGGCTGGCCCCCCCTATTTAGTTTTTATTCTGTTGCTGCATCCTCTTGTCAGATTATGCTAGGTGGAGTGTTTCTGCTAATGGTCCCTAAATTTAAACTTCAAGAAATTGGAGGCAGGGTATGCTTTTAGAAGGCAGCGTATTATACTGATTGGGCAAAGTCCCAACTTGAACGGCTAAATTTTTTTGGCACAAAGAAGCTCTAAATTAGCAGATTAATTTGGGCTGTTTTCTCAAATTTTTAGTTGTTTTACATTTTATCCCACTTTTAGAATTTATCTTATTGCACCAGGAAATCTTGGTTTTCAGTTAGTTAATTTTAAATTACTACCTGATTTTAAATGACTAAGCACCTCTTGGATGTCAAATTGTTAAGCACCAATTTGAATTTTTGCAATAAGTGCCCATAGGCACAGTGATAAATTACTGTCTGGAGGAGGTAACTGAAATTCTGAGATGTGTGTGAATTGTGTCATAAGAGGAACTACAGAAGGAATTAAGGTTGGTGATGAAGGTGCTAAGTGTGAATTCTTCAGTGTACTTAAGGCCTGTTTTAAATGAAGAAAAGGTTATTCAGAGAATAAGCTTTAAAAATTAATAATAAATTTATTATAGTTTTTCCTTAAGCTTTGAAGTTCAGCTTACAAATCTTATTTTATGTATAAAACAAGTCAAGTTTTGCAATCACTTGTAAGAGTCTTTGACTAATATTTGGTTCTATTTATGGATTTGTTAATTAACATCTTCAAACATTTTACACTGCATTTATATATTTAATATATATTAGTTCTTTAGCTTTAAAAAATTGTTCAACTAATAAACCTTCCCAAGTGCTTAAATAATTCTTATAAATCCAATACATTGAACATATAAATGTAACAAACTTAGAATTCTTTTAAATGTTGCAGTGCTATTTTCCAAATTGAAAAGATTTCAACCCAAAATAACAAGTCTATATTGAGTACTCAATTACACATTTAAATTTTAATTAGAAGGTTGACACTCTGATAGACTTAATTCTCCTAAATATTCCTAATACAGAAAACGTTAAATTTACACACATACCCTAGTCTCAATAGAGCAACATATGGCTTTGATTGTCTTATTTGATTACATTCCATTCTGAATCTTCCTGGAGTTGAAAGGTACTTTTCCATGATGGAAACAATTTCATCATCCCACACAATTTGGGGTTATTGTTTTGGTTTGCCTGAGGTTGCATAACGACTGGAAGTCTCAGCCAGAAGACTGACTGTATTCTTTTTGGCAACCTTGATGGGACATACTAAACCTGATTCTTGCAGCTTTGTCATTGATTTCCAGAGCCAGGTGGTCACTTCACCCTCAAATTTGTAATTCTCTCCACGGGGAAGTCCGCCACCCCTCTTTCTTTGACTCTCAAGGTTTGTAAAGAAATGTCTTTAACATACAACTCTGTAGAACTTCCAATTTTATGGAAGCTCATAGAGTTATTGTGCGTATTAAAATGATATGAAATTGAATTTTGGAAATCTCTCCTGGCTTTGTAGACAGGTTGATCCCAACTTCCAAAATCATACTTCTGATAAACCTGACAGGGATTCCTGCATTATGCTGTACTGGGTGACTTGCAAGAACCCTTGTAACCACAGATACAACAATTCCATGATTCTCACAGAATAATGTTATTTGTTTATTAGAACCAGGTGCCTCATCTTGCCTATGTAACAGGTATTTTTCAAGAAATCTGGCCATTCAATTATGACTCATGGTAGTTTGCAGTCCTGGGTCATTGTGTTCATAATGTTCTCTCTCCCTTCCCTCCACCAGCATCCATCCTCCTCTGTCTCTCTTCTTTTCTCCATAACCCGATAGATGAGTGCCTACTTTAGGCTGGGCATTGTTCTAGAAATAAAAAGGTAAGCAAGAGAGACACAGATAAAGATTAAATAAATAAATACACACTAATAACGCTTTAAAATTTTTAAAAATTGAGCTATAACTTTCATATAGTAAAATGCACAAATCTTAAGTATACGCTCAATGAATTACCAATAACTTAGGAATTTTCATAAGTGCTGGGAAGCTTATTGAGAGGTAATTAAAATTTTACCAATGAGCACAATATCCCAGATAAACTAAATGGACTTTGGCTTGAATTGTGAGCTTGAAGGCCATTACTCAGATATTTGTGGGTTGTTGGTTTGGAGCAGATTCAATAAACCACGGCCTGCGGGACAGCATGGATTGTTTCTCTGTGGCCCAGGAGCTAAGAGCAGTTTTTATATTTTTGAAGGATTTAAGACAACATAGAAGAAGAAGAAGGAGGAGAAGGGACAGAGACTATATATGGACTGCAAAGTTTAAAATATTTACTATCTGGCCCCTTACAGAAAATGTTTGCTGACCCTGGAGCTACAGAGGAGAAAAAGTTAAGGAAGCCAAGGATAATGGTCCCTTTGCTTTGCTCTTTAGCCTAGTAAGCCAGATGTGTCAACAGGTTCTCTTTGACTGGCATTCATATGTTGCTCAATCAGAAAGGGGTTTAAATTTTTACTGGCTTATGTCAGCCCCACCTAGTGAAATTGCTGAAACACTGTGCCAGAACTCCCAAGTCAGGACACTCAGAGTTTGTTGACCTCAATCATGATATGAATTGGATTTTCCAGAACTATAAGACTAGTTATGGCTATGTTAACTATTTTCAAGGCTATGGATGTGTTTTGAAGACTTTCCCGTGTATACTGTTATCATCTACTGGCTTGGGGATCCCCTGGGACCTTTGCAGCAATGGGGGGAGGAAAGAAAGCAGAGAAGGGATGCATGGGGCTGTGATTTAGCAGTTTTCAACCATATGCCCTATCCCTCCTTCTCTCTCCAAATAACCCACATGACTTTTCCTCACATCTATTCCAGCTCGCTGTGTGCTTCAGCAGCCAATATGCTACTCTCCAGATGGGAATTCTGGCTCAAATCAGGCTGATCAGGCCAGCAGTTTGTCTGATTACTGGAGAGGGGGCAGCGTGGGAACTTCTAGGTAGTGTTGATGTCAGAATTGTCACTGTGGTTTGAGTTGGTCTGTGTTATTGGATCGACTATGGTTATTGGCATAGAGAGGAGGCTAGAAATATCTAGGAGAATGTTTGCACCCTAATAAAATGAGTGAGTCTCAGGGCAAAAGTTTGTCCTGGGAAGGGAAATAGAGGGCAAGCCAAGAAATTTGGGCAAAAGCCAAGTTACACCAACTGAACAAAGACAGTTGAGGTTAGAGATAGATTGCTGTTTGTTGGTCTCAAGGCTCAATTGGGGCACATTACATACAAGGATAGGGGCAGGAAAATGAGCTGTAGACCCTGTCCATTTGCAGGGTCTGATAACCTTGGCTTGGCTGTTGGGACTCAGCTCGTCGGTTGGAGGCTAAACGGCAATAGCTGAGTGTGGTTGGGTTGGTAAGGCCCACGATTGATGCGACTAAGTTATTATTGATATTATTATTAAGAAAAATATTTGATGACACTTGCCTTTTTATTGAGCAATTGCTATGTGACAGACACTTTATAAACAATATCCTTACTCCTTAGAACACTCTGTTAAAGCGGATACTATTAACCCTATTTTACAGAGCAGACAACTCTAGGTCAATGAAATGAATTGATTAACTCAGACTGGAAGTGGCAGACCTGGGCTTCGGATGGCCGTCTCTTTAGTCCAAAGTATAAAAACTGCTTAATGTTATACCCAATGTACCTTCCATAAAGGACATTGAACAAATGCTATAACCAAAAAACAGTTACTCATCATACATCCCAGAATATAAATACCTACCCCTGCATGGATTTGTGTCTATCTGGGGACTTTGGATACAACATTAATCTAACCTCACTGTCCTCTGCAATGCTAATATAATGTACTCACTTAGCCAGTTTTAACTGAGCATCTTGCTTGTGTCAGGCACTGTGCTAGCTGTGTTAGCTGCTGAGTGTATGACAGCAAATGAAATATGCACAGTCGTAGCCCTCATTGCACTTCCAATAGAATGTGTTAGATAGACATTAAACAAGTAAATAAGGTAATAGGTATGTAATTATAAATTGTGCACATGTCTATCAAAGAAAGGCCTGGGGTGATAGAGAATAATGAAGAGATTTACTTGAGATTAAATAACCATGGTAGGCCTCTTGAGGAGGTGACATTTAAGTTGGGACCTGAAGGATGAGCTGGAACCAGCTAGAGCAATGGTGCTCAACTGGGGGTGATTTTGCCGCTGGGGGACATTTGGCAATATCTAGAGACATTTTGGCTGTCACAACTGGGTGGGGGGGCTGGGAGGTGGGTAGAGGATTGGTGGTGTTGCTGGCATCTAGTGAGTAGAGGCCAGAGATGCTGCTAAACTTCCTACAAGGCAAAGGATAGCCCCTCATGGCAAAGAATTTTCCGGCCCCAAATGGCAATAGTGCTGAGATTGAGGAACGGCATTTGGGAGGATCAGCATTTGGGAAGGCTCCCTGCCCCAGGTGAGCAGGAGTTACTGCAGTCCCGAACTGAGAAGAAGGACAGCATGGCTTGAGGCCAGTTAGTGAGGCGGAGCCGAGAAGGACCGGGTCATGCAGCAAGGGCCGTGGAGTCCATCATAATAAGGATTTAGATTTTATTGCAAATCCTCAATGAATTTGCTCATTCATCCATTTCAGAAGTAGTGATACAACCAATTTTACAACCGACGATACATCCCATTTTCCCGGAATTTCCAGACAGACTAACTCCAAATAAAGGGGAAGTCTTAGATGAGGCATTGTAATAACCCTTTCCTTACCTGCTTTTAGGGTCTATAGCAGAAAAGGGCCTGGTACAGATTTAAGGAGAAATTAACCAGGTCAAATGCTGTCTACTGACCTTCTTGCATTTCTAACTAGACTTTTCTATCAAACTCTGCACTTGACACGTTGATCTCTTTCATATGTGCCTACAGGCTTCTTGCTGGGGCTGGCAACATACTTCGTAGACAGGGTCAGACTCAGTCATTTTTAATGGTTTAATATGTCACCCATCCCAGAATAATGCAGTGCTATGGAAATCCCCATAAGTTTTTCTATATTAACTATGAGTAAAAAGGTTAAAAAACAAAAGTTCTTACCACAGTTGTCAGTGGGTGACATTGAGCAAGCTTCTGAACATAAATTTTCTTATCTATAAAGCTGGCATTTAATTAAAAGAATAGTTTCTTGACTATTTTAGCATTGTTGCAATTCAGAGCCAAGGTTGAAAATCCTCATTGCTTTGTGGAGGGGATTAAAAAAAATAAAATATAGAGGAAAAAAGGACACACCCTCTTTCTCTGCCAATGGTACATTTATAAACTAGCCAAAAAAGAAGTAATTTGATGAAAATAAATAAATGAATCTGAAGGCTCTGTAAGTAAACAGATGTGATAAAGCAAGAATGTGGCAGAAATAGTGATGTGTTCACTTTCGTTCACTTTGACCCAGACTTTGCAAACAAGCCAAGGAATCTCAAAGGCTGCATTTTCATGAAACTTTCCCTGACGAATCTTTCCTATTTTGCTGGGAACTGCGTGGGCCAGGGGCTGCGTCTTTCTTTTTCAATAACTTTAGGCTCATTTTCTTGGCACGTTAGTAGGCACCCGGAGCTGGGATACATGGGTGAATGAATAGACGGGGGAACTGAATATTTGATGTTGAACTGTCCTATTCTTAGACTTTTATTTGATCTGAAGAACAAAACATAATGACTTTTCTGGTCAGCTGTGCAATCCGTCCGTATTTTAACCAGCAGACACGGTCAGCCAATGACTTCCTGGTGTCCTGTGACGTTCTCTCGGCCTCCCTCTCTCCACATCGGTTAATTATCTTCAAGGCTGAGTGAGTGTCACTGAGGATTTTTCTCTATTGTGTATTTTCTAGGTTCTTTACACACCTAATTGCCTATGATTTTAAGTTTAGGAAATCGAATGAGTTATTTATTAGTTAAATCATATTCTAAACCCAACACAACACTCACCAGGGTGTGTCAGAATTTTAAATGCTGTTCCATGAATTTAAGTATAATTTTTAGTTCTCAGCTTACATATTAGAATTATGTAAATGCTTTTTGTTCTTGAACTGGTGATTTCATTCTAGAGTCAGATTCTGTTGCTCTCTTTCTAGCCTGCAGCCCTGTCTCTTCCCTGGCCTGTTATACACGGGCCGATTTTCGTCCTCTTCTCTCATTCGGCTCCTTGTCTCTTAACCTTGACCACTGGAACTAGAGCAGATGCTTCCAGACACTGTAAATATGTGAAAGTAAACATAGGGTTGACAGTGTAAGGGCAGTGCCCAGACCTAGTGCTGACCGTATAGCAGACCCTACCTTTTCTTGAACAACTATAACCAAGAGCAAGATAGGTTCATGGCCTCTACTCTGTCCAAAAAAGAGAAAGGAGACTGTCCAGTTATTAAATAACTACTTCACAGGGCAAACAAGTGCACTAACATTTAAAAGTAAAGTGAGAAGAAAATGCTACTTTCACAAGGCAGAAGGTTCTGGCACTAGGAGACTGGGGAACGTGTGAGAGGTGGAGGACAGGAAATAGGGAAAATGAAGCCTCTTCTTTCTCCCTGGAAGCATGGGGCGTGAAGTGACAGTGACAGTGTGGACTGGCACGTTGATTGTTCCTTTGTGGGCTTACGAATGTTGGCATTCATCATTCATTCATTTTTCAACAGACCTTCCTTGGGTGCTCACCACTGGCCAGGTACTGTTCTGGGTGCTGGGGATACATCATTAGACAAAACAAACAAGGGTGATTGTCTTTGTAGTGCTTACATTTTAGCAAGGAGAGACACACCAAACACACAATGACTAAGTAATTGTATAGGAAGTCAGAAGGTGATAAGTGTTATGGAAAAAAAGACAAATTAGAGCAGGGATCAAGAGTGTGAGGTTAGGTGCACAGTCAGGACATGATATGGCCTGGATAGAGTGGCCAGGGTAGTTAGGCCTCCCTGAGAAGGAGGGATTTGAGCAAGGACTTGAAGGAAGTAAATGACTCAGCCAAGTGGCGATTTGAGGGAAGAACACTCCAGGCAGAGGAAACAGCCAGTGCAAAGGCTGTGTGCAGGGAGGGTAGCTGGAGTGGTCAAGGAACAGCAAGGAGGTCACTATGGCTGGAGTGGAGTGAGAGAGGGCAAGTGACAGGAGAGGAGGCAAATCTACGAATTGCATAGGGCTCTGTGTACCCCCTCTTTGTCCCCTTCTTCTGTCCTCCCCACCCCCACCCAACTTCTAAAAGCCTTCTGGAATTCACAATCCATTATTACAAAACATGCTTATAATATCAACCCAGACTCTAAATAGTTCCTTCGTTGTCGTGTTCTAATGTGGACTCAACTTCTTCAGGAGCCCTTCAACAGGGGTTTCATCCATAGCCCTCCTACTGCTAGGCCTGGGGGTGGCTCGGGTATTCTGATGGGCAAATAGTTTTCCATCCCTTTGAACTCAACTTATCAGATGGCTTGCTGTAGTTGATTTAAAAAAATGATTTTTGGAAACAGAAAATCTGAGTTCAGATTCAGATTGCTGTACCAATTAATTGTGTGACTTTGTCAAGTCATTTAATGTCTTGTATCCTTGGTTTCATTCCTTGTAAAATGGGGATAATACAAACCTATCTTTCAGGTTTGCAGTGAAGGTTAATTGTGGTAATGTCTCTGAATGACTCAAGGGTGAGCCTTGTCACCCTATGTGGCTGGCGTGGTCAATGGCCTACCATTAAATCCCCTGGGCACTCTCATCTATAGGCTCCAGTCTGCTTCCTGGCAACACCAGACGTTCTCTACCTGAGGGCTTTGTTCTGGTCCTAGGAATGTCTCAGCAGCATGGACGGGAAGCCAGAGTGCCAGAGTTAGTGCCCCAGGAACAGCCCTGAATCAGCGGTGGACAGGGGTTGGGGTCCTAGCCCTTGGTTGGGACAACTCTGAGGTGTGCTGTGTTCTGTCTCCCAGGGTCGCTCAGCACGACTGTGCTTCATTGTCCCATGTGGTAGCTGACTTGATAGTATCCCCTTCAGGAGCTTCCTTCCCTTTCCTGTTTTATTTCTTTTCTCCCTTTCTGCTGTTTCCTTACATTACCTCCCAAGCAAGCAGCAGAACTAGAACCTGGTCTCAACCTATCTGGCTTCAAAGTTTATGCCTTTACCCACTAAATTATAATGCCTCTGATATAGCTTCAAATATTGTTTCGGATAAGGGTCACGTTATATGTGTAACTGGATTTACCTGCTTCATGAATTTAAGTACAGTTGGTCAAATTCTTTTAGATTTTCACATTGAGTTTAAGACAGCTTGAGAACCTCAGGTGCTGGATTAACAGGAATTCTAATGGTCCTCTATTCCAGTTCCTTTCTATGAGTTGTTGGAATAAAACCCCCGAACACTGTGGTACTTCTCAAGTCTGAAAGGGCCTTTGTCTAACTTTCACAAGTGATTTATCGGCTGTTGCCATTCTCCCACCCCCATCCACACCATACACACACTGTTACAGAAAAAACGAATGCTCCCCAATCCACAGATGATGAGGGTCCACTCTGAAATGGTGCCTTTTGGTCAACTCCTGGCACCTCAGTTCATTGAGGGCAGGTGGGAAGTCCCATCCCTCGGTTGGTAAAGTGCATCCATCACTCCTTTCACATTCTCGTGCTCAGCTCCTGTTTCTTGGACCACCAGCACCATGTCCTGCTGGCTGGCCAGGAGGCCTTCCAGCATCCGCAGGACCTGTGTTTAATGCAGCCCGTCCCTATTGACTCTGGGACCCGTTTAGACCTCTGCTGTCCTAGAGTTCATTTAATTTCAAAGTCATCCTGGTCCACCTTGATAGCTCCCTATCTTCACATATCAGGGAACTGGAATGGGTTAAAACTTCAGTTTCTTGCCTCTCAGAAGACCCTGGACTCACTCAGATTGATCCACTGTCTCCCCAGTGTTCCGTTGTAAATAACAAGGATCTCAGCTTTGACTGACACACAAAAGTCTGGGTTCCATCCTAATCCCAGGACAATGTCTGCTTTCTTGCCCTGTATTTGCCTAAAAATGTCACTCATGTGACTACCCCAGGGCAAAAGAAGGCTCACCTGTCTGGTACACATTATTTGGAAACTATCCATTAGTGTACACCCATTCTTTAAATCCTGGACAAAACTTTTTGGCCAGCCTCTATTTTAAGGAGATACTATTTTCCTCGGAAGCTCTGATTTCAAAAGAATGACTGATAAAGATGGAGGGAGGTTTTCCCCCCTTTGTGTCCGGAAGAATACATAACTTGTAGTTTTCTATTCTTGTAGGGGAGCTAAAAGAAGTTTAAAATCTCACTCTCTCTCTCTGTTGAATTGAGACAAGCAAGGTCCTGGAAATAAGTGAGAAAAAAGAAGGGAAGGAGGGGCCGGCCCCGTGGCTTAGCGGTTAAGTGCTCGCGCTCCGCTACTGGCGGCCCGGGTTCGGATCCCAGGCGCGCACCGACGCACCGCTTCTCCGGCCATGCTGAGGCCGCGTCCCACATACAGCAACTAGAAGGATGTGCAGCTATGACATACAACTATCTACTGGGGCTTTGGGGGAAAAAAAGGAGGAGGATTGGCAATAGATGTTAGCTCAGAGCCGGTCTTCCTCAGCAAAAAGAGGAGGATTAGCATGGATGTTAGCTCAGGGCTGATCTTCCTCTCTCACACACAAAAAATAATAAAAATAAAATTAAATTAAAAAAAAAAAAAGAAGGGAAGGAGACAGGCTCCATCAGAAAAGCTCAGAACTCGCTTGTAAGGAGAATTTGCTGATCACCTGCAGCGCGTGGTGGGTCGTCCACTTCTTTGCATCGTAACCTACTGCGGCATGAACCACACAGTCTGGCACAGGATTCACGTTTACCTGGCACAGTTCTCTGTTTGTTTGATGTATATAATTCTTGCTTCCTCAGGTGGCCGAAAGCTCCCCAGTGCCTCGCGCAGTGTGGAGACGGCAGGCTTTTGCTTACAGCCGGGGATGACGATGTTCTCATTTTCGGGTAACCATATACTGATGTTCTCAGACTCTCTCAAAGTAGGGGGAAGGGGAGAGGCCCCAGTGTAGATAACAACGAAGTTCAACATTGTTATGAATAAAATGTTGTTTTTTTCAAACATTTCTAAGGACATTTGTACTTATCTTTCCCGAGAGGTATTTTCTTTGCTCTTGTTTCTTTGGCACACTTGTTTCCTTTCTTACAAATTTTACAATGTTATTTGTAAATAAGCTTTTAAAAAGCCATATCTTAGAAGTTCTTGGACAACATTTAAAAACCCAAATTTTCAAGTATGTGTAGTGTGTGCCACCCTAGTGTGCAGACACTGTTGGCTGGCTGTCCCAATGGCAGTCTGCAACTCCCAGCGGCCAGTTTCCCTTGCAGCTGGGGGTGGCCACATGGCTTAGTTTTAGCCTGTGAGTTGTAAGCAGAAGTCTTCTAGATGAGGCTGGTGAAATAGCTTCAACTTTTCTAGATAAAAAGGGAGAGATCGAGCTGTCAGGGCCCTTCACCTTGCCCTTCCTGTCTTAGCACAGGTGATGCGGCTTTGTGGACATTGTGAGGAGCTGCTGCTCTGCAGCTGCAGCTTCAGGAAGGGCTAAGCTGTCTGCAGGCGACACTGGGATTTCTCTAGGTCCTGTTGGCTCACTGCCCCGTGTCTCTGCCTGCCTGAGGTTCTGTGTTAGGAGTGTGACTGACTGGCGCTCTGGAGAGAAGGAACCTGCTGAGTTTTATTTTTGGATGGATTTTTGTATTATTTTCCCATAAGAGGCATGGGTTTTCCTTATATAATTTTTTAAACAATTTTTTAGCCATTAAAGTAGCGCCTGCTTATAAAAAACTTCAAACTGTACAAAAGGTATTAAGTGACAGTCTTCTCTTCTTCCCCTAGAGGTAGCATTGTTAGCATTTCCTATGTACTCTTCTAAAAACTTTCAGTTATGTGTACATATATTTATTTACACAAAAAAGATCACACTATGTGATGTTCTGCAACTGGCTTTTTAAACATATCTTTTTCAGCACGTGTACCTATACCGTATTCTTAATTGGTATAAAACACTCCATGGATAGACCATAATCATTAGAGAAATGCAAATTAAAGCCTCAATGTGATACCACTCTACACCTATTAAAATAACACAGGTAAGTAAAAAAACATGACAACATCAAGTGCTGACAAGGATAAAGAGCCACTGGAACTCTAGTAAATTGATGATGGGAATGCAAAATGTTGGAGACAGTTTGGAAAACAGTTTGACGGCCTCTTATAAAGTTAAATGCATACTTTACATACAACAAAGAAATTTCATGCCTAAATATTTACTCAAGTGAAATGAAAACCTATGTTCCCACAAAAATCTCTGCATGAATGTTTATAGCAGCTTTATTCATAATTGCCCCAAACATGAAACAACCCAAAATTCATCTTCAGTTGCATAAACCAACTGTGGTGCATCCATACAATGGAACAGGCCCAGGACCAGGGTGCAGCAAGGGACATACTCACTTCAGGCACAAAATTTAGGGGCACCAAACACTCAGTAATCAAGATAAATAATATCAATGCAATATTTTAAAAAATCAGTACCAATGCAAAAAATACGTGATGAACAAAATATAAAAATTTAAAACAAAATCTTATCCTGCATTTACATGACACTCAGAGGTATACAAGTTGGAGGTGCAGGTGCAGAAAGGTAAAAAATATCTCATATTTTCTTCTGACAGTCGTGGTCACTGTCCCCACCTGAAGGAAGGTGGCAAGTTCTTTCCATTGTTTATAACTGTAACCCACAGTACTGCAGGGTAAAGGGAAAGTTTTATTTTATTACAGATACATGCTTGTGTGATTTTAAAAATATGAAGAGCACTTAGATAAGCTGTAAAAATTTTACTTATTAATATATTTTACTTTTCAGAAATAAAACGTGATAAAATTCAAACATTTTATGAAAGAATATTTTTTTAACTAGGAAAATAACAAACTTAGGAAGCTTTTAAACTTTATTCACTTAAAACAGTGATAAATAGTTTACTATTTTTTATATCTTTATATAAGAACATATTTTTTATTACTTTTTCTTTCACCAACTTGTCTGGAAACCTGGTGTATAATTTTCTGCTATTTGTAATTGCTGATATATGTGTATATATAATACATGGTAGTTTTTTAAATTAAAATAAATTTTAAATTGTGGTAAAATATACATAACAAATTTACCATCTTAACCATTTTTCAGTATAAAATTCAGTATTATTAAGTATATTTACATTGTTGTGCAACCAATCTCCAGAACTTTTCCGTCTTGCAAAACTGAAACTCTGTACCCATTGAACAATAACCCCTCATGCCCCCTCCCCCCAGCCTCTGGCAACCACCCTTCTGCTTTCTGTCCCTATGAGTTTGACTACTCTACATAGCACATATAAGTGGAATTATACCGTATTTGTCCTTTTGTGACTGCCTTATTTCACTTAGGATAATGTCTTCCAGCTTCATCCATGTTGTAACATGTGTCAGAATTTCTTTCCTTTTTAAGGGTGGATAATATTCTATTGTATGTATAGACCACATTTTGTTTATCTATTCATCCGTCAGTGACCACTTGGGTTGTTTCCACCTTTTGGCTATTGTGAATAACGCTGCTATGAACATGGGTGTGCACATATCTCTTTGAGACCCTGCTTTCAATTCCTTTGGGTATAGACCCAGAAGTGGAATAACTGGATCATGTGGTAATTCTATTTTTGAGTTTTTGAGGAAGTGTCATACTGTTTTCTATAGCAGCTGCACCATTTTACATTTCCACCAACAGTGCACAAGGGGGTTTTTATATTTTTGATACAAACTTTTATATTCATCTATCGATTATGAATTATGAATTAAGCTAATTCATATAAATAATTCTAATTTACTGTATGTTATATTTACTTGAATTAAATCTTAATTGATTAAAAATAAATACATTGTAAATTTACATTAAAAACTTACTTTTCAGAAATATGGCATCTAAAAAGTCACGTGGTGTAATGTTCAGGAAAAGAAGAAAGAATGCATGTAGAAATGGGAAAATTCTAGGGGACAGTTATAAGTTTGGCTAGAAAACACAGTACTTCAACCAATGAAAATAATCAAATCTCTAATATTGACATTATTAGAATAGAACGACCATCAAATTCAGTTACCTAAAGAATATTTTTGACTTGTGAAGAAAAAAACTGAAGAAAAGAAATGTTAGGCATTTCAGAAACTAGCAAACAAGAGTGTGAGCAAGAACAGAAGACTATACCGCTTGTAATAAATTGTAATAATGCTCCATTGTGGCCACCAATTTCCAATAAAAGAAAAATGATTTTAATAGACCGAACCCAGGGGTAAGATCTGGGTTATAGAGAATCTATTTCACATAATGGCTGGAGATTCCAAAAGATTCTTTGTTTTCTTAATGTTATAAAGGCAAGTAGATTCATTGTGACGTGCCATTGATTCTAAAGAATTTTTGTCTTTATTTTGTTTTCCGTGCATACTTTTTAGCAGTAATACAACAAAATCAGATAATTTACAAGTTATAAAAAGGTTTCAAAGATTGGAAGAATTTAAACATTTTTTTTCTGTGAAAAGTACATGTTTCATCATGATGCTCTTCCAAAATGGAAGTATTTTTTAAAAGTTATTCAAACTGACTGTTTAATAGATGATGCTTTACAGAGGGAAATAAAATTAGAGAAACAAAAATGGTGGAATACTTTGCAAGTGTTTTTGACGTTATGTTTGGTGTGAAAACAATTTACTTCTTAGAGAATGACAAGAAATTATTGGAAGTCTAGATGTTGGAATGTTTCTAAAATTAGTTGAACTTACAGGTTATTAAAGTCCATAGAGGTAATCATATCACTAATCATAAAAAGGGATGACTAATAAAATTCAGAACAAATTAGTAATACTATGAGGAAATCAGAGTAAATGTGAAATAGTGTTGAGAATAAAAGAAGCAAATATTTCAATTTTGATTGTACACCAGACATAGCCCATTGGGAACAAGTGTGCCAGATTATTAGGTATGTTCACATTAAGAATAATGTCATCAATAAAAGAAAGTTATATTGACTTTATTGAAATGAGAGAAAGACTGGCTGTGGTCTAACTTGTGAAATTATTAATAAATTAGAAAAAGATGATATTAAAGTAAAAATGATCATGGCCAGGGATGTGATAATGGAGCAAATGTGGCTGGTGTACGTACATAAGGATGTACAAGCCATTATTTCCTCCCAAAATTATGTCAAATTCGTGCAGTACTGAGCTCTTAATCTTAATTTACTATGCAAAAATGTTGCTGCTGTGAATAGAAATATGAACTGTTTTTAGTATTGTCCAAAGCATGTATACTTTTTTTGTGAATTCAGTGAACAGATGGAATATTATTATGTCTGGTCTAAGAATTATATTATGAACACCTAATGGGCATCAAGATCAGCTGTAATCAAGGTGCTTTATATACAAATTCAAAACATTTATCGAATATTAAAAGATATAATATCAAATGACAGAATATATTACACTGTAATTGAAAGCATCTTGGTGCAATAAATTACACATTTTTATGACTGACTTGTATGCGATGATGTTTTAAACTAAGGAAACATTTAATAAAGCTCTGTATTCAAATAGGTCTATCCTTTTGCTTATAACAAATGAAAAAATATTACTTTGAAAACATATTTGATGAATGTAAAACTTTAACAAGAGCTATGAATATACTTCCAAAATTTGAAAATAAGTGAAAAGAAAAATTAAGAAATTGGAAATTTACAAATCACTGCATGAGAGTATCAATTATTATGGAAAAAGTGTATATGAAACAAAAATTATGGAGATTATAGATATTCTAATTTCACATTTGAGGTGGAGATATGGAAAATTAAATAAAGCATCTTCAGAGTTTGAGTTTTTAATTAGAAAAATGTTATTTTCTATGATTACATCTGATTTACAAAAACCAGGTATTGCCTTGGCTCTTAAATACTCAAAGTCCTACAGAAATTTCTTCTGAAATAGTTTTAAGCAAATGCAGTTATCAATAACTTGTAGTATAAAATCAATATTGTGTTTGGATTTTCTAAAACTGGTTCACGAATTTTGCTTATTGCAATCTCATCCAGATTTGGATGTGGCCTTGAGAATTTTATTTAACAATACTAATCACAGTGGTGTCCTGCAAAAGAAAATGAGATAAACAAAGAAATAGAGTTTGAAAATATTATTGATGAGTTTGCTTCCATTAAAGCCAGGAAAGTAAAAGTATAATAAATTCTGCTTTGGTACAAATAAAATATCTATACTGAATGTTGGCAGTTTTAATATACCTATTTTTCAATTTTTCAATATTTTTCAGCTACTTTATTGTTCCTGAGGGAAAAAACCATAAAATGCATAAAAACATGTATGTAGAAGTGCACAATTTTCCTTTTGCCTCAGGCTCCAGTACAGCTCAGCATGGCACTGCAATGGAATACTGTTCAGCAACAGAAAGGGACAAACTCTTGATAGAAATCAGAGCATGGCTGAGTCTCAAAAGCATTGTGCAAAGCAGAGGAAGCCGACCCAAAAAGGCTCCATCCCGTGGAATTCCATTCAGGACATTCAAAAATAGGAAAAACTGGTATAGGGACAGAAAATAGATCACTGGTGCCGGGGCTGGGAGTGCGGAGAGGATTGGCTGTGTAGGGCAGGGGAGGATTCGGGGGATGGCAGAAGTGTTCAATATCTTGCTTGTGGCTGTCGTTCCACCACTGTATGCTTTTGTAAAAACCTATAGAATTGCACACTAAAAAGAGTGAGCATTTCTTTTTCTCTGTGAGCCTTAGACCTCACAGCAGAGCAGCATGTAAAAAGCTCCCTTTGGAGAGGACTGCCTGGGCTTTGGTAAGAAACATAAGTTGATATAAAAGATCCTAGCGACAAGGAGACCAGTTTAAATCTAGTATGATAGCCCTGTACACACTGAATTCCTTTTTGTCCTTCTGGATTATTGTGGAGTTCTCCACTTTGCTCTGTTTCTTTTATGGCCTATTATCCAGCTAGCATCTTGTTTGTTTATGGGGTCTAAATGTTCCTTGCAAGTAATAGCCCTACGATGTTAACTAAGGTCCTCCAGAATTGCCTAACTCCACTGGAGGCTGAGAGTTTAAGAGACTCTTGAGAACACATGTTTTCTCCAGGTTGGGCTGAATTACCTTTTAGTAAAATCCTGGCGTGGGGACAGCCACATTCAGGGTGCATGTCAGAGCAAAGGCTTCTAGTCTATGGAGGTTTTCACCCACATCTCAATTATGTTTTTCATTATCCTCTTGGCACGCTGGCTGGATTTCTACATCACATGGAGTTCCCTTAAGACTTCGTATAGTCGGAGACGTATGTTTTCCTCCCAAGCGACTGAGTAGTCAAGTATTATTACTGTGTGTTTTCGTGGTCCCATTCATAGGTGGATTATATGAATCCTATTATAGAGGATTAGGATAACTCACGGTTGAAAGAAGATTTAGGGCCTTGCTATTCAAAATGTGGTCCACCAAACAGCATCTGTATCTCCCGGATGTTTGGGAGAAATGCAGAAGCTCGGGCCCAACTCCAGGCCTACTAACTCAGAGTGCACACTGTAACATCCTCCCTCCACTCTCCATTTGTGTGCACAGTAAAATTGGAGAAGCACTGCTGTCGTTGTCACCTGGCCTAATCGCTTACCTGGTGCTCAGCTCTGCCACAGCAGCCCTGCAGAGCTCAGGGAAGCTCACAGTGCTAGTTATATAGTACTTGTATAATATTGTGCTGTTACAATATAACACGGATCTTGAACAAGAGAATACATTGAATGTTTTGGCTATCATTTGTCACATAAATAAATGTGTTTTAGAAGAAGTTTGGTAAGCCACAAAGTACTAATAGGGAGCTATTAGATATCATTTGTATTACAATGCTGAGAGTATCTGCCTGAATATTTTCCGGTGGAGGAGCGTCTCAGAGTAACAAACGAGAGCCAAGACCTCTTGGGCACTTGCTTTGCCCTTTACCTGTGTGACGCCTGGAGGTGATATAGGGGGGCACATATTAACATTAAGTCCCACTGGTCAGTGATATTTCTGAGACTAGTCCTGGGATTAGTTCAGCATTCAAATGTACATAATATTTACCATTTAGAAACAATTCTTGATGCCTTCATTGTAATTGACTAATTTATATAAATGGTTTAAATTACTTGATATTCATCTGATCTTATTCCAAGCTCTCAAAATTTCAGGATTTTTTTTTTTCATTTCTGCCTGCCTTCATTTAAAGTTATTTATCTGATTACCCTATGCTTTCTGCCAAGCTGTGTGTTTACGTTGAGGCCATCTTTGTACGGAGGGTGCCACAATCCCCTATTCAAACTGTTGGATGTGGAGGTGTTTAGGAATTCAGAAATCTTCAAATTTAGATGATACTATTTATTATGTAATACTCCAGGGAGGGTCTGGGGCAGCACCTCTTAATCAAACATTAATATTTCTGCAACATATAAAATAAACATTCACACTGAATCGTATAAAGAGACTCTAAATAGCCTCTCCTCTGGTTAGATCAAGTTTTTGCCACAAAATTGGTTACAAAAATTTTTCTGTTTTCATAGTTTTTGTGTCTTGTTTTTACATTTTGCAGTTGTGGTTAAAGAAACGTGGACTTGTTTACAATAACAAAACATAAAGAAATATTTAGAGTGCTTTAGTTCACCTTTTATGTACAAGTGGGAAGGACAGCGAGAATTAATGTGAACAGATGTTTATCCAAAACTAAGATTTCTCAATATAGTTAGTACATAACTTTCTCAATGTTTAATAATCAATATAGTCACAATATCGTGTGAGGCCAGGCCTGACCGTATATCTGCCGATGCCAATTCTCATCCCCTCCTGCTTTCTAAAAGAGCCAGATTTTATCCAATGTGCCAAACAAACTGTTTGCTTCACCAGACTGTCTTGCAGCTAGAGAGACCATGTGACCCTGTAGTGTTCCATGAGATAGAAGGGGAAGGTTTCTGTGAATGCTTTTGTTGTCCTGACGCAGGTCCAGGCTCCTCCCCTCTCCCCTTTCCTTCTTCTCTATGCCTGAAATACAAATGTAATATCCGGAGGTGCAGCAGCCATCTTGCAACAAAGAGGTGATGAGCATGAAGACAAAAGCCTCAGTCTAAGGATGGTGGGAGTGAAAAACGGAAGAAGGCTGTTGAGCCTCCATAGCCATCTTGGACTGCCCCACACTTCATGTGGCACAGGGCAAGCTTATTATTTTACCTACTGTGGTTGAGTTTCTGTTAGTTGTAGCTAAAAACATTCATAAACACTACAATACATGACTACCTTTTTGCTCTTTTTTACTTTTATATATAAGAAATTGACTCTGCCCACGTACACTCCCAGGCATGATAATTATAGCCCTGTAACATGTCCATACCCATTATTACTTACCTTACCAATTAGAAACACCTTTAATCTGTGCTGGTTTTCAAGGTTACCTTTAATCTACAAAGAAGGTTTACTGCACAGTGCTGCTTCTCTCCTTGGTGGCTTTTGTGCCATTCTGAACTTACATATGTGTTTACTCAGGTAAAATGATGCCCCTGTTCTCCCCATATAAATCACTATCAAACAAATAACTGTAGACATTGAGAGACAAAGTTTAGAATGATTTTTTAAAAATAATTTTTCTGAATAACTTTAGAGTAATTAAACATTTTTTAATTGGCAAATTCATATTTATTTCCTTCACTTTTTTTCCTATTCTTAGGCAATATTTACAACAAAGCTTAGTTAATAATTAGTCAGTTTGGTGTTTAATTTAGGTCAAATCAATACATTATAATTCAATCTGCTGCATTTGACTCCCTTTCAAATCTGCTTGTTTTTTCTCAAAAGGTTCTGTTCTTGCCTTATTAGATTGTCTTCCTTCCTCTATCTTTTTGGCATTTGAAACCCTTATTTTAAGTTCCTTTCAGATTGTTCTAGAGTGTATAGTTCGTTGAGTGTGATTCCTCATATCTGTGGGTCTGCTGACCCTCTCCTCAGCCCTTCATTTCCTGTGAGCATATCTTCAGAGGAAATCGTGACCTCTGTTTGGGTCCTATTTGATCTCAGGGCTGTAGAAGAATCTTCATGGCTTTGTTTCTTGTTGCCTTAGCTGAAAATCTGACTGAATGTTTGTGTCTCACAAAATTCCTATGTTGAAATGCTAATCCTCAAAGTGATAGTATTTGGAGGTGGAACCTTTGGGAGGTGATTAGATCATGAGGGTGGAGTCCTCGTGAATGGGATTAGTGCCCTTATAAAAGACCCCATGGTCTGAGTTATAGTGAGAAGACAGCCATCTATGAACCAGGAAGGGGGCTCTCACCAGACACTGAATCTGCCAGACCTTGATCTCGGACTTCCCAGACTCCAGAACTGTGAGAAATAAATTTCTGTTGTTTATAAGCCATCCAGTCTATGATATTCTGTTGTAGTAGCCTGAAAAGACTAAGGCAGGTTCCATGTTGTTTGCTGTTTCTATATAAATTTTTCCCTTTGTCTCTTGGTTTGAGGCTTTCCCACTGTGGAGAGAGAGATTGGGAGAATTTGGGTGCCCACCTATGTAGTGATTTAGGCTGGGAACTCCAGATTCTTGAGACTCTTTCCACTTGCGGGCTGGGGCAGGCTGCTGCTTCCACGTCATACTCAGGGGCTGGTGGGCAGAGAGAATTTCTGATAAGTCAAACCTTTCTAGCTCCTTGCTACCAGAAGCCTCAATCTCATCTCCATGGGGTTAAAGTCCTAGGCCAGTTGCCAGCGTGGCATATGCAGGTTCAACTCACTCACTTGCTGTGGAAGACCTTTACTTTCCTGGCACCTAGAGATTTTGCTGTCTTGTCTTAGAGCCTGGAGATACATATTAAAATCATTTGTTAATATTTTGTTTATGAGTTACATGTGTTTGCAGTGGGGGGGAGCTTCTCATATCAGCACAGTTTGATATTTTTTTCTGGATGTCAATCCAATCCATTTCATTTTATTTAAGGTCACCATAATGAATATTTGTTAATATTATAGTAGTTAATATTAAGAATAATAGCTTATAGTTAATTGAATGCTTGTGATATGGCAGGCACTGTGATAAGTACTTTATATGCATTATCTCATTTCATCCTCATGAAATCATATATAACTCAGCAGTTCCACTCCTAGGAATACACTCAAGAGAACTGAAAACATAGGTCCACATAAAAATTTGGACACGAATGTTCATAGTAGTCTTATTTATAATAGTTAAAAAGTGGAAACAACCCAAATGTTCATCGGCTAATAAATGGATGTCCATACAATGTACATATCCATGTGTGTGGATCCATAAAATGTAGTATATCCATATATGGATTATTTGGATGTAAAAAGGAATGAAGTACTGATAGAGGCTGCCACGTGGGTGAACCTTGAAAACATTGTGCTAAGTGAAAGAAGCCAGACACAAAGGCCACATAGTGTCTGATTCCATTTATACGAAATAGGCAAATCCACAGATAAGAAAGTAGGTTAGTGGTTTACAGGGGCCGTGAAGAGGAGATAAGGAGGGTGACTGCTAATGGGTGCAGAGTTCCTTTTTGGGGTGATGAAAATGTTCTGAAATCAGTGGTGATAGTTGCACAGCCTTGCGAATGTATTAAAAAAAAACATTGAATTTTATGGTATGTAAAATGGTATGTAAACTGTGTCCCAATAAAAGTATACATTACACCCCCCCCCAAAAAAAAAACCCCTATATGGTAAGTACTTTATTATCCTTATTTTATAGATGAGACAACTGAAACTTGGAAAGCTTCAGTACCTTGCTTAACATACACTCAGAAAGGGCTCTGGCCACTAGTACAAAGCTAGCTGCTATGAGGACATAAATATTGCCTCCAGCTCTAAGACACAATGCGTCTTAAAAATATAATACCTGAGCTTTGTCCATGACTCCTTAAATCAGCATTTGCAAGCCAGCAGTGCACAGGTTGAGTTCAGCCCTCAAATCTGTTTTGTCTGTTTAACTCAGTATTAGCTCACTCAATCTTTAGAAAAAATTAAATTTGTTGTCAATATTTCAACCTCAGACTACTTCGCTTGCAACATGGACTACTAATAGCTTTTGAAAATCAAAAGGCCTTGAACACCGGGCCCGTAGTCGTACATGACAACCATTTACTGGAGAGGAGGAGCAGCTCGCATTAGACCTGGACGCTCTTTCCACTTTGCAACAGTCTCTCCACTCTCTTTTTGACTCCCAAGGCCAAAGCCTTCATTTTTCATTTGTCATCACGTTTGTGGTTGTGTTTTTCTTATAGTAGACTTGAGAAGAAAGTGAACTATTTCTTGCAACTCAATGTCTTTATCAATGGTGAGAAACCAAAGTTACATGAAGACAACAGCATGTTTAACAAGAAATAAGAGAGAATAATGACTAGTGGAAATAAAGAATATCTTATGCACTTCATATTCAGACAAAATGAATTTCTTTTGAAAGAATACTCCTGGGCCAGTTAACTCACTTTGATGATCAGTCTGGCTCCTGCAGACCCTTGAGTTTTCTGCTGCAGGCAAGATGGGCTCTACAGTGAGAACGACTATGGGGCCTTGGGCAAGTTAGAACCCTGAGCCCCAATTTCATCATCTGGGAAACCCGAACAATACAACTGCCTAGTGTCAAAATGCAAATTGACTGAGATTGGGGAGGAAAGCACTTTGTTACATTTATACAAAGTGTTAATAAAAGGTTAGTATCATTTTATGTATAGTGTTATCACTTTTCCTTCTGTAGTTTTTTTTGTTTCATATCACAGCACTTGGGAATGAATATTTGTCTTGAGTTTCATACAAAAAATTCTCTTTGCCTGAAAGTTATCTGAGGGCATGAGCCAAATAAAATCTTATGGACAGCCTCCTTTGAAAACATTCATATTGTCATTCTCCCTAAGTATGGAAGATAGTCTTCAAAAATGGCCCCTTATTCACACTTTTGTGTGGTCCCTTCCATTTGGATCCCTGTACCTTAGTTTGGTATATAGAAAATGGCAGAAGTGATACTGTGTGGCTTCTGAGGCTAGATCATGAGAATTCCTGAAGCCTTTGCCTGTGCCTCTTGGAATGCTTTGTCTGGGGGAAGCCTTAGAGCCATGTAGGAAGTCTGACTACCTTGGTCCTGTCGTGCTGTGAGGAAGCCCGAGCCAGTCAGGTGGAGAGGCTGTGTGGAGAGAGAGGTGCGTGGCCAGCCCCCAGCTGTCCCAACTCAGGCACCAGACATATGAGGGAAGAAGTCTTCATCTGACTGCAAGCCCCTGAGAGGCCCCAAGTCAGAATTTTCCTGAGGGGCCTAGTTAACCAATAAAATTATGAGAAACAATAATAAATTTGTAAGCCACTAATTTGGGGAGTAGTTCATTAGATAACAAAAGGTAACATGAACACTCCATTAATCTACAGATTTAATGAGATCCAAATAAAGATACCAACAAGATATTTGGAACTAGACAAGCTGATTCCAAAGTTCATATGGAAAAATCAACTAGTGAGAATAACTAGGAAAATCCTGAAAAAGACAAAAAGGACAACAGCGGGGCTGGGGCAGAGTGGAGGTGGCTAGACTTATCAGATATTAAAACATATTTTAAAATGTAATAATTAAAACACTTTGGTACTTGAAACTGCTGGAAGAGAGAAACTCTAGATCAATGATAAGAGACAGAAACTCTAGAAATAGATCCCAACACAAATAGAATTTAGGTTATGATAAAGATGACATTTCTAATCAAGAGGAAAACAGCAGTTATTTAATAAATGGTGTTTGCAAACCAGAATGGTCATCTGGAAAAAGATAAAGTTACATCCACACCTTATATCTTACACCCAAGTACATTCCAGATGAATTAGACATTTAAACATCAAGAAAAAAACTATTAGAACACCAAAAGAATCCATGGGAAAATCCTCTTTCATAATCTTTGAGGGGAAAGGTCAGAAGCCATACAATAAAATTCACCTACATAAAAAATCTGTATGGCAAATGCCACCATAAGGAAAAACAAAAGATAAACAATAAACTAGGGAAGAATGTTTGCAAGACATTTCACAATTAAAGGCTAAATTTACTAAAACACAAGAAGCATCTTCAAAGTAATAAATCAACAATCAAACAGGAATATGAACAGAAGGTATAAAAAGACAATGCACAGAAAAGGAAATACAAATGGCTCTTAGACTTGTGAAAATATACTGAACCTCACTCAATAAGAGAAATGCAAATTAGATTGACACAAAGAAATCATTTTTCCTTATCAGATTGGCACAGATCCAAAAGTTTAATAACACCCGGTGTTGGCAAAGGTGTAAAAAAACAGGCCCTTGGAGTTTAAATTGGAATTTAAATGGGAACAACTTCTATGTCATTGGAGTAATTTTGTAAACCTATAAAAATGCAAATATATATGTCCTTTGACCCAGCAATTCCAGTTTTAAGAATTTTTTTTCCCATGGATTTATTTCCTTGTGTTTGCAATAACATATTTAAAAGGTTTATTATAGCAAACAATTGGAAATAATCTAAATGTTTATCAATAAGGACTGGTTTAATAGTGGAAACTTTGCAGCAGAGTAAAAACAGGGAAAATCTTGAATAGGAAGCAATATTCATATCTTTTGTGTGTGTGTGTGTAAAATGCAAGGTATAGAACTCTGTGTATATAGCGTTCTGTAGAACTTGTGTGAGGGGGAAACTGTGTATACACATATGCATTTGCATAGAAATGAATAGGTTTTTCTGTAGACATGCACAAGAAGCTGACATCATTGGTTGCCTTTGGGTAGAGGAACTGAGTGGCCGGAGGGCAGAGCTGGGAGAGAAACATCAATTTTATACCTTTTGAATGTATTGCATTTTTAAAAATTAAATAAAATCGCAAGTGTGTATCTTACAGATTCAAATTATATAAATTTCAAGAACAGACAAAACAAATTGTGGTGATAGAGGTGAGAATATGGGGAGATATTTACTGGGAAGGGGCAAGAGGCAGCCTTCCTGGAGGAGCACAGCAGAGATATCCTCTGTCTTGAGTTGGATGGTGGTTTTGTAGGTAAATGCATATGGAAAATTCATTGACTCTACATTTAATATCTGTGCACTTTACAGTATGTATATTATACCTCAATACTACATTTTAGAAAGTATGTAATTTGAATAATGAGAAAGGAAATTGATATACACAACTAAATAGTAATATTCTATGGACGCCTTGTTCACTATAGTCTTAAAGTTACAACTGTTTCCTCTCATTTGGTTTTAAGTTTTTTTAAAAGAGTTCTCATGTGAGAATGTGTATGTATTATATGAATATCAATGCGGAGGGAAGTTGTGGCCAATCTGTAGTAGTCTTTCTTATTTCTCATTAAAAATAATCCTTCATTGACCCCATCTCAGTGTCCAGTTATCATCCATTTTTCTACCACCATGTTGCATGTGGGTGGGTGTGTACCTAGACTTGTGACTAAGTGTGTACACAGGTATGAATAGACTGAGTCACAAGCTTTTAAGATTTTGATACTGGACTTTGCTTCCACGTGGAATGAATTTTTCAACATTAGCTCATGCAGTTTTGAGTGGTGCATAATGAGTCAGCAAGAGCTTAAACGTGACAGTGTGAACCAGCGACAAATGCCTTTTGAGGGGGAGCTTCCATCTTTACCAGATAGATCACTGCCTGCTTCCGCCATGCTCTCTCTAGCTTTGGTTTTGGAGTAACAAATACATCTTCCTGCACTGAATATGTTTTCCCAGCAACAGTGGTGAGGCGTGACAAGGCAACATGTCTGGACCAACGTTTGGGTCATAATGTAAGAGTGTCAGGTGCCAGAGACAAACAGTGTGACGGTGCTGAGTCACTGTGATTCGATGCTGAGTCACTGTGATTCGGTGATTCTTTAATGAAGAGGAAGTGGAGATATTTCACTTTCTTTCTTTTGCTGAAGGAAGCCTGGAGTTACTGTCACATGATCAGCTTTCATTCACTAAAGCTCACATTTCAGATGCTTCTCCATCTTACATAAGAGAGCAGCAAACAAAGCACCTAGCCAGCCATGTCCCTGGATGGAACCGTCTGCCTGGCCACCTGGAAGACACTAGACTGGATTTGCCTGGGAACCTTAGGAGGGGTGATGTGGAGGGGCTGGGATTGATCTCAGGCATCAGAACACTGAGATTTAGATTAGTGAGCAAAGGAGTGTGTGTGTGTATGCGTCTGTGTTGTTGTTTGTGAACCTCACTACTGGGTGGTTAAGAAATTCAGAGTTCAACTGGTGGTTCAACTCAGAGTTGAACACAGCAGAAGTATTTCAAGTTGCTTTGGAGAGAAAATTATAAAATAATCTCTAGGAACCAGACAACCTTTTGGAACACTGTTAAGAGAGCTCCAGCATAGGTGAGGTGAAGACCCTCAGTAGTAACAGCAAGGGCCACCCGACAAGATTGGTTATTTGTGGTAGAAGTGGTGATGAAATGGGGATGGAGGAGTCAATTGAGACCGTCCTCCTGGGGCAGGGATGGTGTTAGAGTCATCCTGCAGTGGGATGAGGCTGAAAATGCCGAAGAGCATTGTGAGTGACCCAGGATCCTCTCAGGATAAAAGAGGGGCTAGAAGGCTGGGGGTTCCTGGGGGTCTTCTCCATGGAATCCCATGCCTCAGTAAAATGACTTTTCATGACCCTTATGTTTGTTACCCTTGTCCTTGGCAGCTGCTGTCACCCTGGACTGTAGTTACCTGCCTGTTCCATTGAACTGGGAGCTCCTTGACTGAAGGAGCCATATTGAATTCATCTCTGTACCCTCGGTGTTCAGTAAATGTTTTTGTTGAACTGAATAAATCCACCTATCCTCTACTTTTTATCAAAATTCTGAGATGTGATGAAAAACTTAGTGTCTCTGCTTTGGATCTCTCAGTAGGGCCCTTGCTCACACGTCTACACTCACACGCTCATACACAGAGTAAGCCCCACAAAGTGTGTTAATGACGCCGGCCACAATTACTACTATTCCGAAGTTTGCTTTGAATCTTCATATATTAAAATTTAACTGAGTTGTATTTATATAATAAATATTATTATATTGTATATTAAAATATACTGTATATTAAAATGTAACTGACGGATCATATTCCCCTAGTTCCTCCCTTTTAATTGTAAGCATATCCAGTGTGGCCTTTGCACAACAGTTTGCAGTTTTATTTCTATGATCCTCTCTATTTGCTGTGCAAATGGTCGTGTTTCTCATATTTCCTGTTTCTTCTGAGCGTTTTCTTGATGACAGAAGTCATGAAAGCAGTCCTCGGCAGCTGATTTTGTATCTACACCTCTGGTTACACACAATCTCAGACAGGGAATTTGTAAGCCATCTGCCGTGTTCTTTCCTTGCTTAAAAAATATCTCTCTCTAGACCTCACTCCAGCGTCCAACCACCATTTTCCACAATTATCTGTGACAAAATGTATAGTGTGGGGAAATCTACCCTTCCACCCTCGTTTCCTCCCCACCCACTTTCACTTAACTGGCTTCTGCCTGACTTTCGCCTCACCACTTATCAGAACACATCTCTTTCTCTAAAGCCCCAGTGTTTTTTGTCTGACCGTGATCCCATGAGCTGTTTTCATATTCTTCTTTTATGCTTACTTAGTTGGTTTAACATTGTTAAAAAATAAAATTCCCCAAACCAAAAGTCTTCCCTCTTTTGACGTAGTCTCTTCTTCCTGGTATCTGTGACCCCGAGCTCGTTTGCATTTTTTAACTCATCTGGTGAACGGGTTAATGCTGATGTTTCATTGCCGTAGTCGCTGTTAGCATCCTTCAGCTTTCTGAGGTGAGCCCATGACTCTCCTCCCTCTTTAGATCCCCGTGCGTGTGGTCCCCTCGCAGCTCTGCATCTCTACCCTGCTCAGGACGCTCTTCACTCCACACAGCTCCTTGGTTTTTAAAACCCATTTTAAAACTTACACCTTCAAAGAAAAACTTATTTTCTTAAACTTTCCCTGCTCTAATAGCTCCCTAGGGTTTGTGTGAACAGTGTTTTCTTTGTATAATACTAATTTATCAACACATGCACACTTCTTTGTAAATATTCTTAAGCTTTTTTTTTCATGAATGCATATTCTTCCCTGAGACCCTTTCTTCTATTTGGGTTTTTCCCAAAATGCATAATATGGTCTCCCATACACAGTGGATACTAGCTAAATGTTGGTTAAAGTAGATAACAATTAAAAATGGAATATTTACACCTGCCAGCTGAGTAAATATTTAACTTACTTAATACGACTCTGTGACAATTTGCCCAGATACTGCCACTTCCTGCTTTCAGGGAACTGTTGTCTGTTGCTAACTTGTTGCTTCTTGTGGTCTTCTTTTCCTACCGAGCTCAGATGTCGAGTATGGGGCTTATGAAGTAGACCAGGACATTGTTCTTATGGATTTTGTTACTTATATCACATGCCAACCTATCATAAAGACCAGGTACTCACTCGCCAGGCTGAATGTTTGCAAAAGAGGTGATGAGGTTTGTTTGGGAGGGAAGGAACCCATAGAAGCTTCTAGTGCCAGATTGCTAGGGTTGAAGTTCAGGTTTTGCCATATTCTAGCTGTGTGATTTTGGCCAAGTCACTTAACTTCTCTGTGCCTCAGTTTCCTCTGCTGTAAAATGGGGGTGATGATAATTGTATTGATCTCCTAGGGTCATTGTGTGGATTAAACGAATAAAGATATGTAACAGAGTAAGCACTACCTGAGTACTAGCTACCATGGCCACAACTACTACTGTTTTTAAGTTCATCTTGAATCTTCGCATGTGTATGTGGATTCAGATGCTACACATAAAGATTCATGACAATGGGTTGTTAGGTTTATTCACCCTAAGGTTAGACTAGCACACACCATGATTTATCTGCTAAGGCAAAGCCAATTCTAGAAGGGGTTGAGAAGAGTGAAAACTAGTTCCTGTTCTAACAAGTGCTCTGCACCCTTCACAACTATTTCTGTCAAGACAAATAAGAGCTGAGGAACTCTTTCAGATTAAGGGAGGCTAAAGAGGCAGTCAATTCGTGATCCTGTGTTTGTTCCTGGATTGTTATAAAGGACATTATGGGGAACATTGGAAGAATGTGAATACAGACTGAATGATATATAATGATTATTGTCTCAATGTTAAATTTACAATTTTGGTAACTATAACGATTATGTAAGAGGATGTTCTTGTTCTTGTAACGTGTGTATGTGTATGTATGTGTACACATGGAAAGAGAGAGAAAAGTGAGA
Organism: Diceros bicornis minor; assembly: GCF_020826845.1. Classification (NCBI taxonomy): domain Eukaryota; kingdom Metazoa; phylum Chordata; class Mammalia; order Perissodactyla; family Rhinocerotidae; genus Diceros; species Diceros bicornis. Next base: position 13,371,240 of record NC_080753.1, on the reverse strand, counting down.
TAAAGAGAAACTGGGAAAGTAAATGTGGCAAAATGTTGATATTTGATGAATCTGGGTTATACAGGTTCTTTCTCCTATTTTTGCAACTTTTCTAGAATATAGCCTTAAATAAATAAAGAAAAAAGATTCTGGAAAATCAAGGAGAAAAATGACAGAAACCTGATTGTTGTAAAAGGCATTAACATATCTTTCTCAAGATTCGGTAGAAACTGAAAATAAACTAAACTTGAATCAGTAGGTGGATATTGACCTTTGTATCTTACAAGCAGATGCTACACCTTTTTCATGCATCCACGGATGATTTGCAGCAGCTGGTCGTATACTAGGGCACAAAGGGAGTTTTACTATATAATAAAAGTGAGAAAATGTAGAAGCCACATCTTTATGATCATAGCTAACATATGCTAAGAAAAGTTTAAACAAACAAAACTCTTCAATTCATGAATTATCTAACAATTTCCAAAATGAGGTCTAAAATATTTATGTTTTTGAATCTTTAAAGTTCATTTATAATCTATAGGAGGATATTCGTTGCAACTCTGCTTGTAACAATAAAATGCTGGAAATAACCCAAATGTTTGTCATTAGGGGCCTCGGACACCCATCAGTGGGGAACTGCCCAGCTTTAATGAGGACTGTCTCTATGTGCTGCTTCTTCTATATGCTCCGCAGGAGGCATTGTTACCTGAAAAGCACGAGATGGAGGAAAGAGTATAATATGCTACCATTTATCCACAAAATGTGGCAGGGATATGAATATATATTTGCTTATATTTAAAATTACAACAACAAAGCAAGAACATAATAAAAAAGAAACTGAAAAAATTTAAAAATTGGTTATCTATATTGGGAACAGCATGGAGGAAACAGGGACAGAAACTACACTTTCTGACTACACAGACAGGAATTATTTCAAGTGACTTTAAAAAACAGTAATTTAACATATAAACCTAGTGGAACATACCCTAAGAATAAAAAGAATTGCAAATATGCCTTAGCCTACTTTCAATTATCATGCTGCTTGTAATAATATTAGCACTGCTGTTCTGAAACCATAGTATATAATATAGGATATGGAAAATAAGTAATTATGCTTATAGTATTAAGAACCAAGATGTTAGTAGGAGGAAAAGATGTAAAATCAAAGAAATACGAATCCCATAACCCTAAACTTGAATTGAAACCATCAGTATGAACTCATGATGTATTTCTTATAAGAACAAAACAAAACAAAACAAAACAACTTGTTTCCTAGCTCTGCTCACCAACAAGGGCTAGAAACAGTGGCCAGCCCAGTAGCAATGATTCTCGTAGCACCCAGACTGTGGTCTCCCTCTTTTTTATTTATTTTTTAAGTGACGAAGAGTCTGTGAGCTAACATCTGGGCCAATCTTCCTGTATTTTGTATATGGGATGCCTCCACAGCATGGCTTGATGAGCGGTCTGCACCCGGGATCTGCACCCAGGATCAGAACCTGTGAACCCTGGGCCGCCCAAGCAGAGCATGCAAACTTAACCACTATGCCACAGGGTCGCCCCTGACTGTGGTCTCTTATACTATGTCCCGCTGAAAGGAACCCGGATTCTTGAAGACACAGCTAATTTCAAGACTGGAACAGAGAAAATTCAAGAAGGTCCTGGAATATATTGCCATACAATAAAACAAGAACTTTTCAGTGACCATCAAAATAGTGACAAAAAGGACTCAGAAGCCAATATGAATAGCTTTTCATTGGCCAAAAATGGGAAAACTTGAGCAATGAATTGAAACACAGCAGATATGTTTACATCCACAAGTTCATAAAAAATAAAGAATCCACCTATAGAGGATTCTGAGAATTGGTAAATAAAAGGAAAGGGCAAGCATTTACCCTACCTTTCTGGTACTAAGTGTGAAGGGAAGTTTCCCTATTATAGAAGTATTCCTACTAATAAATGAATAAGGAATGAGAATTAGAATATTTGCACATTCTAATGCAGTAATGAACTAGGCAAAAGTTTCTGACATCACATAAAGAGAGACAACGGGGCATTATATATCTGCTAATGAAAAGTCCTGTCACTATCATCAATGACATCTTCTTGCTAAAATATCCAATCTATAAGTGATCAGGTCTACATCGAACTGCCCATTAGAGAGTGTACAGGAAAGCAGGGGACAACAAACATATTAAAAGACACCATGTGGATGCAATCAGCAAACTCCAGAATGTTGGAAATTCTACAGGACAAGGTGACCCAGTTTCTTCACCATATGAACGGCAAGGAGGGAAAAGAGAGAGGGTGTGTAGCCGATGCCGTCGGAGCCCACTTGTATCTTTAGTGTCTTTCACTGTGCTCAGCCTGACTTCCAATTGTCAGTAGCTGCCTCTGTGCCAAAGACCTTTTCCCCCTGAACTACGGAAGGCTGCTCTGCCCACTTCTGGAAAGCTGGAAGTGCTCCCAGAAGCAGTCCTTAATCAGTGACTAAGTAAAGTGGATGAAAAAACACCCCAACTCCTTAACTCTCAGGGGGATAATTCTGAGGTTGATACCTCTGTGTGTGTTTATACCTTTTCCATAAATTTCCCCGCAGGATTAAGCTTCAGTCCCCCACTGGTAAATGGCTTAATGGTGCACCCTTGGTTGGTTGCTTTCTCTTTCCCATATCACTTTCTTTCTCCCTATGGTGTTCCTTGCACTTCCCAAATAAATATATGTATTGAATCCTTGCATTGGCGTCTATTTCTGGAGGCACTCAAACTAAGGTGGAAGGAGAACTATAGATTGAAAGAGACTTAAGAGGCATGTTAACCAATTGCAGAGTGTGTACCTTGTCTGGATCCTGAATCAAATAAATTGTTTAAAAAACTTATGAGACAATCAGGGAAATTTGAACACTGACTGAATATTTGATGATATTTAAGAATTGTTATTTTTTAGGTGGCATAACGTTGTTATGCTTGTGTTTAAAATCAAGAGAAAATAATGAATATTTACAGATAAAATGTTATGATATCTGGGATTTGATTTCAAATAATGTGGGGTGCTGTCGTGGTTGGGGATATGATACAAGATTGTCAATGAGTTGATAATTATTAAAACCGGGTGATGGGTAGGTGAGGGCTCATTGTACTATTCTGTCTACTTTTGCATATGTTGGAAATTTTCCGTAATTAAATACCAAAAAAAAATCTGAAAGCTCCCTGCGAGTTATTTATAACTGTGTCTTAGTGCCTGATACTGCCTTGTACAGGGTACGCCAAGAGGCACTCAAAACATTATTTGTTGAATAATTGTGTTGTGTCTTAGGTTAGGGACACCAAGGCAAATATTGTTGATGTTAATACTTTTAGCTGATATACCAGAAATCTTACCAAGAATTTTATTCGTATCAGGGGCAAAAAAAATGTTTTATCAATTAGCACAATGTCAGGTTTAAAAAACTTCTTACCAGCTCTACCATTAATTGAAATATTTCTTCAGCTTGTAATTATTCATCATCTGTGGCTTGAAATTATTTCTGAGTTATGTACGTTTTTATTGTAATGCTTATACACACACACAGACACACACACACACACATGTATTTTTTTTGGCCCAAGCGCTGGAATTTCTGGGATATTTTGATGGTTCAGTGGGACAGAATATGGGACAGAAAACTTGAAAGTAGGACTCAGAAAATCTAAATTTGTGAGTGCTGAATCCGCCCAAGGGCTATGTGTTTCTGAAATTTGCAAGATGACTGCTTTTGTTGGGACCAAAACCTAGTAAAACCAAAACTTTACTGGGAAAATCTTTGAAATAGAAGAATAGTTTTAAGTGGAGGGGTAGGGTATATGTGAAGTCTTTGAAGCTTGTAAACAAAAACTTGCAAGCAATTCCTACATAAATTTTCCATCTTAAAAAAATGGAGATATCCCTGTATCTCTCTATCCATCCCTAAAACAAAATCCCATCACTTCCCAGGAGTTCACACTGTGGCTGCAATTGCTTCTTCAGGATTTTCTAGTGATAAGACAGTCCTTGTTTTCAAGCTATCAGGTAGAAAAATAGTAATTTAATTTGACAATAAGAGATGATTTTGATTCTAAGAAGACTCAGCAGAAGATTCTGAGATATGCACTGGAATATTTTTGGAATGCCCTTCATACAGGTCAAGTTTAAATTGGAGAGAGTAAAAAGTTAAACATTTTATATTTATAAAAAGTCAAACTGTTTTTTCCTTACCTGGTTAAAAAGTTGGTACCAAAGTAATTAAATAGCTTCATATAGTAAATAGTTAATTTTTTGTTGGATTCATTCCTAGTCCTATTTCATCTACTTATCTTTGTTTTCCACTTTTTTTCTACCTATATGTAACATGTTATCAAGCTATATTTTATTAAACCTTCTAAGTGGCCTTTTATTCTTTATGGAAAATGATGTGGGAATAACTAACTAACGAACTAGTTAAATTTAAAAACTACAACCAACAAAATAAAGATTGACGTAATAATGTATTGCTAACCTTACATCAATAATCATAGATTTTATTTTCTAAGATATTTCAGAGAAAGAAATTCCCAGCTACATCATCAACTAAGTTCCCTCAAATTCACTATCTGGATTGGGCTGTTTAGCCTGTATGGTTAAAGCTTAATAAGTATGCTATTTCTTGGAATCAAAGTTATTTAATGAAAAAAATTAATTTCAATGAATGATGGATTTAAAGTTTTTGCTAACAAAGAGTCAAAGAGATTTACTATAGGCTCTAAATAAGTAATTTAATTTCCCTAACATGTTAAGGGACATTTTGGTTCCCCAAAAGGACTATGAATAATTGACTGAGCATTTAATAATAAGAATGATTTTAAGCTTTCTTTCAACTCAGTACATTACAAATCAGCTAAGACAGCAGTTAATTCTAACTTCATCAAATTGTAATTCCCATTAATTCACCCATCTTTCTTTCACAATAAAATCTTTTTTATTGTGAAATTTTTGTTGTACACTATTGTTTGTCAGTCACCATATAAATGCACCCCTCCACCCCTTGTGCCCACCCCCACCCCCCTTCACAATAAAATTTTATCTTCAGAATTTCAATTTTGACCCTTGTGCAGAATTGTGCTGAGTTTTACTGCACACTTTCCTTCAGACTTTCTGCTGTATGGCTTCCTGAACCTTCTCCGAGGTTTCATCTGAGTCCAGATGTATGAAAGCACATTCTGTCCACATAGTAGGATGCGAGAGCACAGAATTTTCCCCTGAGGGAAAGTCCTCCATCCTCTGCCCACTGCCTAGTGAACCTGGAGAGAAAGCCAGGATCCTTGTAGCGTGTGTGTAGAGACTTCTGTGCGCCTGCCCCTTGTCTGGAGTTTTGCATTTGTTATCTCATTTGATCCTGTCAACAACCCTACAAGGGAAGAAATATCCATTTTATACATTAGGAAATTGAGGTCCACAGAAGGCCCTGGGCTCCTTAGCTGTGTGCTGTCGGCCTGTCTAATCCAAACCCTTCTGTCTACACTACTACTTCCTGTATGAACTAGTAACACCCACGGTCACATGGCAGAAAGCAGAGCCTTGAGGAAATGGACCACTGACCTCTATGTGTTGACCAGACCATGAGCGTGAAATACAGCAGATATAGGCACCTGGGGGTGGAACTTAAGGAAATTACCAAAATAAAGTGGGAGGTGGGGCACTGAAAGAAGCTAAAGAAATAAAATTTTTCAAACTTCTCATTTCCCCCTGTGGCCAAACCAAGTTGGAGCTTGTTTTATAGCAGAAATTAGGCTGCCAGACCAGTCTATAAGGCAGAGATTTTTTTTTTTGAAAAGCCTAGTAAATATTACTCTCATGGAACAGAGTCATTTTCTAAATCTAAGGGCTTGTCTTGTATGTGCTCTGTAAAATGGAGTGTGCACGTATGGGTGGAAATATATTGGTTACAATTCTCCATGATTTGTTTTATTCTTTCTCTTCATGTTTTTTAATGTCTCTTTTTCCTTTGCTCTATGCAAAGATACCAGTCAAAGAAGACAAGCAAAATGCCCCCTCTTATCCAGAGTTAAAATGTAGTATGGGTAGACGGCTCTGTTAGGTAGGAGAGTGTAAGATCTGCTTATAGTAAAACCAGGCCACACGTCAGTGATCCCAGACATTGAGGTATCCTCTCTCACTCTTCTGCTCTCCACAAGGTGTCATGCTCTGAAAGTTAGAAGAGAGAAGGCAGGTGATGGGCTGACCAAGGCTTTCTACTGGTCTCCGTTTATCTGAGCACCAATTCAGCATGATCTACACAAGGATCATTTGTTTGCAAGAACTGAAAACAAACTGAAACTAGCTCAGGTAAAAGGGGTTTACTGGAAGGATGTGAGGAGGTGTCCTGAAGTCCTTTTGCAGGAAGTGTGTCTGGACCTCCAGGGAACTTTCCCTCTCACATTGTCTCCCGGATTGAGGTTACAACTGCTCTCTGCTATTTCCTGGGACTGTTGTAGTCATGCTCACCTGGTGACTACAGTGCTATAATAGCTACACAATTGCTCAAGTTTATTTAAAAAATGGTCTTTCTTTTAGCCAAGGTGTTGCAATTTGTTTCAAGGAATGCTGTAAAATGCTTGCAATAAAAGTCATGTTAATTCACATTCATTTAAAAAAATGAAACGAATCTATGCTGTATAACTCTTTTCATGCAAGTGCAGGAGAGGAGGCTGTCATATCAAGACTTGAGAATCAAGTAGATAATGATAGAGTGCCAGAATTCCAGAGGTTGGGAGTTGTTCTTGGGGATAGTCAAAGAATTCATTCCCCCACAAGGCATGTGGCTTCGAGCCAGCATACCTCACAATTCATTCCCTTCTATTTCCTTCTCTATTTCCCACCCCCTTCTTATAATGTCTCAGTTTAACCAGAGCATAGTGGGGTGTAAGGTATTTCTGCTTACCCTCTTAACATTCAAATAGTTACTTCTGAGATACAAGGCAACTTGTAAGGGTTGGGTGTGCTGTTCTGGTTCTCATGCTTTGAAAGTTTTAAAGTCTCCTCTTCATCTTGTGTGAAATATTTGACCAGAGGTCAGAGTCCGGAACATCAGACTCAGATGGTAAACTGGTGGCTTGTAAATAGCTGCATGAAGGGCATTGAATCTAAACAGATCTAGAGTGAGGGACTAAGATTAAGGAACTGAAAGGCAAATTTGGGATCATTTAAAAGGAAGAAAAACACATCGTATTCAGGGGGATAGAAAATGGGAAGAATTTGCAGTGGTCTTGATTCTCTGGTAAATGACAGGTTGGTCACCTCTATTGCTATGACTCTGGCCCTACTGTTCTCATACTGTGCATAGTCACCGTGTATATTCATACTACGGCTGTAACTTACAGAAGGTAAGTGATGAGTCATGCACACTTCCAGGGTGTTTGGTCAGGATGACGCTGGGAAGTACTAGTATGATCAGTGATGTTGACAATAAAGGCCAAGAGATGCCTTTGGTCACATTAGATAAAGAACATGCAAGGACACAGAGATATGGAAGCAATTATTTTCTTTCCTAGAAGAGGATGATGTGATAGATTACAAGGGTGGATCCCTCCATCTAGGCTTGGAGGGAGTTCATGACACCTGGCAGGTGGGTGGGAGAAGCGTCATTAGTCCTAAGTGTTCTTCCAGGGCCCCACGTCCAGAGCCTTTTAGATTGATGGCCAGGGTAGGACCAACATTCCTGTTCCATTTGTGAGTGAGCCCAGAGAATGGGATAGGGGAGAGGAAGAAACCACCTTTAACCCACTGAAAGAGTCCCTAAAACCCCATTAGTGTCTCAACTCTTTGGTCTAATTGAGGGGTGTAAAGTACAGTGCTCTTTTTAACCTAAAATTGATTGATTGATGGGCATTGGGGATTTAAACATGACAATTATATGATCTTAACTCTTAAGGAGCTCAGAGTTTAGTGGGGAATATGGGTAAATATTATGATATTGTGTGATAAGGGCAACAATAAGGCAATACAAAATATAAGGAATCCTCTGGGCTTTGTGTTACACAAAATGTCTGCGGAAGGCCCTTTACCTGAAGGTGAGTATGGGCCCAGCTCCAGCTCAGCTATCCTAAATGAAACCTGAGTCCAAAGATCACAGAGTATCTCATCCCTGGAGCCATGCCTACTTTCTGAAATTTACCAGTCCCACCAAGTTATAGGTCTGGTCCCTACAGGCCCATTAATTATTACCCATCTCACATTGATACTTCTGGAGCAGACACCGGACAGGTAGAGTCAGAACAGTACAACATGTGTTTGCCCCAAATGATCTTTGAAACAGGCCTGAAACCAGGCTGGCTGTTGCTGGGGAACCGGCACCTTTGCTTCCTGATTTCTATCATACTCCTTCCTGCAGCCCGCTCTTCTGGCGCCAGCTGGTTGAAGAGCTCAAAGGGCAAGAAACCAGTAATGGAGACATCTGAAGCTCAAGAAATAAGCAATAAACACTCAGCACATCATAATCATGGATAATTTGAAAATAACATGACAACAGATGATCCTTGTTACGAAGGACTGCAGTTATGCCTGATAAATATGCTGTCTCTCACTCTTAGCAGTTCTTTCTGTGCTAGTATTTGGGAAAAAAATAATTCTTGCTGCATGCAAAATTGTAATAGACATTCTGTTAAGAAGATGAAAAAAAATGCTTCTGTTTTAGACAAAGCTTGTGAAGGTTCAAGGATCATCTATCTATTGGCCAAACTGAGTTTCAGTGCCTTAAAAATAAAATAAGAAAAATAAATACAGGTTTACTTGCCTTCTCATTCTACGTAAAGACACATTTCCCAAGCCTGTTCTTAGAAGTAGATGCTTATTTCCACAAACTCTCTAAATATAGTCATGTATCATTTAACGACAGGGACACGTTCTGAGAAATGTGTCATTAGGCGATTTTGTCATTGTGCGAGCATGATAGAGTGTACTTACACATACCTAGATAGTACAGCCTACTACACACCTAGGCTATACGGTCATAGATGCAGCCATCGTTGACTGAAATGTCGTTGTGTGGCACACGAGTATACCATGTAGCACTGAAGAAACTACAATTGCTGGTTTAGACCTTGATAAAATAATAGATAACATTTATTAGATGCTTATTATAGTCAGACACACTTTTAAGTGCTGTATATATACTAATTTATGTATTCTCTTAAGACAAATGATTAGCAGACCCTTCAGGTTCTGGTGTGTTCTAAGATGAGTTAATCCAGAAACAGTCACAGAACGACAGATTCAGCACAAAGGGAACAGCCAACGTATTACGTAGACGTCCCTGTGGCTTAGTGGTAGAGATTGGACATTGTGCCCTTAAAGGAAAAATGATTAGGTCAGAGCAGAATGGGATAGATCACGTCTGGCACTTTTGCCACAGAGCCTGGATTCAAAGGATCTGATGGGAAGCCAGGCAGACAATTCCACGGAGGCATTCATCCATAGGGGCTGGCCAGCAAGGCACAGTTTGGGTTGAGAACATGGGCATACCAGATCAAAGCAAGAGGCCTGGGAAAGGAGTGCAGGGGCCTGGAGAGAAGCCCCAACCCCTGGGGCAAAGTGGCAGGTGCTTTGTATAGAGCACTGGTGTCTGGGGTCCTATGGGAGGACGCTGTGAAGAGGTATATTTGGGTATACCCTCCCATAGTCTGGTGACCCAGGCAAAGGAGCGGACAAAGTACAAGAATGACAGTAGCAGGGAGAAGTGCTGGATTTCATCCCAACACCAAAAAGTGGTTTCAAACAAGCACCAGAAGAGGATATCATGCCCTACTTCAAGCCTTAAAAGGCTCTACTAGACTGTGATTCGGCCTTCTTGTCTATCAGTTCTGGGATTCTGATTCTTAATAGTACTGACTTTTAGCATCCTTATTCTTATGACTACTAGGGGTTTTTGGTTGTTTAAACCCTACTGGGCTTGGACCAATAGGCACTAATGCCAAGTTTTACCAATAAGCTCATAGGCTTGTCAAAGAAAAGGCAATGAGATTCATTGCAAGTTACTACTCGCAACCCATGTGTAGGGTGTTGGTGTCTTGTGGTGTTCTTTAGTTCCTCATTCCCTAAATCTAAACCAAGGGTTGGGAAACTTTTTCTGTTAAGGGCCAGATGGTGAATATTTTAGGCTTTGCTGGCAACATCCAATTCTGCCATTGTAGTAGGAAGCGGTAAGAGACAACGAAACAAATAGGTGTGACTGTGTTCCAATAAAACTTTATTCACAAAAGAGGCAGCAATCAGATTTGGTACGTGGGTCACCATTGCTGACCCATGATGTAAATAAATAAAAAGGCAAACAAAGAGATAAATAAATTTCGTACTCTCCATGAGCAATTTTTTGTGTATGTGTGAGGAAGATTAGCCCTGAGCTAACATCCGTTGCTAATCCTCCTCTCTTTTTTTTTTTGCTGAGGAAGATTGGCCTTGGGCTAACATCCGTGCCCATCTTCCTCCACTTTATATGGGACATTGCCACAGCATGGTTTGACAAGCGGTGCATCCGTCCACCCCCGGGATCCGAACCTGCCAACTCAAGGCCGTCGAAACGGAGTGCCCGAACTGAACTGCTGCGCCACCAGGCCAGCCCCTCCATGAGCAATTTTTTATTTTTAATTGTCTTTTCCTAAAGGATGGAGGAAAGAAGAACCATTTTGCCTGCATGGAACTATCAGTCAGTCTTTTCTCTTCTATTTTACACTCGTAACTTTGGAAGCTAATAGCCTTAAACCAGACTTCCTGCCTGCTTTCAAGACACAGAAGGGGCTGGAATTTGTTGTTCCAGGTTTTCTTTAAAGACAAGGACCTCATTTGCTATTTTTCCCTCCCATCCAGTGAAGTTGTTTGCACATAGCCTCTGGTAAGAGCTAGTGACTTCCCTTCAATGGCCTCTATTCTTTCTTTCTCCCACTTCATTGGCAACAATGACCCACTAAACAGCCCTTGTAATTTTACCTTCTTGGGTGTGGCTTATCCACATAAAGAGTTAATAGATTAATAGATTTAAAGACAAGGCAAATACTATTTCTTCTAAAACCCAGATAAACACCAAGGCAGAACTTGAGTGGAAAACCTACTAGAAGAGAGTTATCCCAGCCAAAATCAAGTCCAAAGATTAAACATGTTTGCCCTCCTTATCTAAGGAATGAAGATGCTCAGACCAATGGGCAGAACTTGATTAACTCTAAATTATCGTCAGCAATTAGCAAATTCACTGCCTGTTATTGGTTGAATTGTGTCCTCCCAAAAGATATGTCAAAATCCTAACCCCTGGTACCTGTGACTATCACGTCATTTGGAAATAGGGTCTTTGCAGACGTAATCAAGTGAAGTCAAAATCATTAGGGTAGGCCCTAATCCAATATGACTGGTGTTTTTATAAGAAGAGGGAAATTTGGACACAGACACACACACAGAGGAGAATGCCATGTGAAGACACAGAGACACACAGGGAGAGGAGGGCCATGTGACAATGGAAGCAGAGATTGGAGTAATGTAGCTCCAAGCCAAGAAACACCAAGGATGGCTGGTAACTCCCAGAAGCTAGGGGAAAAGAATGGAGCAGACTCTTTCTCAGAGGCCTCCAGAAGGAACCAACCTTGCTGGCACCTCGATTTTGAACTTCCAGCCTCCAGAACTATGAAAGAATAAATCTGTATTGTTTTAAGACACCCAGTTTGTGGTAATTTGTTCTGGCAGCCCTAGAAAACTAATATGTCACCCACAGGCTGACGTAAAATAACTTAAATTTTGTAGAGTGTTTCCTTCTGTTCATGTTTGTTAAATGTCCTCCTCCTTACTGTTTAAATACATTAGTCATGGGATAAACTTAATAATCGTGTCATCAGATGCACAGACTACCACCTGGTTTTGTTTTGATTTATCTTTCAGATTATCTGGGAATTTTAAAGTCAAATGAAAGCGATCATTTTAATACTTTTCCTCTTTTTGGTATGTGAATTCAGGGCCAATGCCAAGGGCAGGTTGGCAAACTGTCAGCCACTGATGGTATGATTGAAAATCCTGCTATGTCAGCTCTTGTCCTACTGTATTAGCTTCTCCGGGTACTCTGAACTCGTGAAATATAACAAAGCACTGTATTGTCTAAACCCTAGTGAATAAATGCTAGTGTTACGTAACTCCTTTTTGTCTTAGTCTGTGCCTGTCAAAGGGGAATTCTCTGGTGTCTTTGTGTTCCTTTAGAGCTTTCCCCTCTCATTTGATATGTATTTGATGACAGGGATATAAAGACCACCGTGTACCTGGTATAGCAGAATTGCACATCAGCACTGCTTAAGTCATTCTTCAATGTTCCACTGCTCCCATGGGCCCACTGTAGAGTCAAAGGAAGGAAATTTCCAGGAAGAGGAATTACAATAGCTAACCTTTACTGAGTGGTTCCTGTGTGCCCAATACTCCTTTAAGTGCTTCACAGCAGACAACTCTTCATTCTCACAACAACCCTACGAGGCGGGTGTTAGTGCCATCCTCACTTTACGGCTAAGGGACCTGAATTACAGCCATGATAAGTCAAACTTGCCAAGGTTGCCAGGCTGGTGAGGGTCAGAGCTAAGATTATGAACCTAGGTGGTCTGGCTGCAAAGTGTTATCTTTCACTATTACTCTGTTGGCTTTCTAACTGGGAAATACTTCCATCTTGGATCTGAATGTTGTAATGTTTTCCTCACCGAAAATCAGCGTTTTTATGTCCTTTTCAGCTAATGCAAAATTTGGATCTATGTACTTGCCCAAGGTTGCAGAATCATCTTTGCAGGAAGGGGACTGAATTAGACGGCCCCTAGAGTCCAGCTCTGGGAAATTCATCATCAGATGACGTTATAGAAGTCTCTTGACCTTTGAGTGATCAAGGCTACGTGGGCACCATTTTTTAGCAGCTACATTTTATCCAACTAGGCCCACTCCCTGGAAATATCACAACTTTCTCAAAACTAAATGTTTTATTTTTTTTACCATGTTATTATATAATAAAATTAGCGATAGTGACTGTTTGCAGGTCTACTTACTTCCTTACAGAGACACATTTAGGGAGTGTCAGAGACCCAGGAAAGAGAGGGCTAGAGTCCATGGCCTCCTCTGGGGCAGATTCTGCAGGCCAGCAGCTCCCACTGTTGAGGTGGGCAAGAGGGAATAGGATAAGGGAAAGAACAGGTAAGAATAGCTTCTAGGACAGAGATTCAATCCTGTTGTCCCCAAAACCTCCTATTTGTAAAAAATTTTTCAAAACTCCTTTAACTATCCTAAAATGACTTTCATAGATAATATAACCTACTTATACATATAATTAAAAATCAATATAATGGCCCAACTGAAACATAAAAAAATAAAAGGAAAGTAAATGGAAATTAAATAGTATGATATGTTTTGCTCAGGGCCGACTCTAGTAAAGTCATAACAATGCTGTCAAACGCTTGCACGCATAGGTGGAATCTCTGCAAATGCGACAGCTACAGGCATGCACTGATACAAGTGTGTATGTCTGACTCATGTACCACAAGTTGCCTTACCACAGGAGATGAGAATTTCCCAACGGTGAGTAATCTAAGTCAAGTTATTAGCAAACCAATGTATAATCTTCCCCTGATTAAAGAAAAGTTGTCAACAATGCAACATACCATTTCCCTCTGTTTTAGTGGCATTACTAAAACCAGCCTATATGGAAATTCAGCCTATATCAAAACCAAGCAAAAAGTACTTTGTGTTAATATGGAAAATAGAGTTGACTCCTGGATTTGTCACCTAGATGAATTAATTCAACAGTTAAGCAGGGTATGGGACTATTCTTTGAGTTGTGGGACTGGCCCATGCTTTCCACAATATCCAACATATCCAACCTTCAATTGCTGGGACAAACAACTACCCCCTTAAACTTTCATGACACGGTTACAGGTTGTAGGATTCCAACTGACAAGCAGCAGGTGAGGGCTTCCTTATCCACACCTCTCTCTGTCCCCTCGCCCTCTCTCTGCCTCTGTCTCCCTCTCTCTTTTCTCTTTCTCCTCCTCTTTCCCTCTGCCACTACTCTTCTTCATCTTACTTGCTCCCTCACTTTCTCTCTGTTTGCTCTCCTTTCTCCCCTCTTCTCCTCCTCCTTCCCCCTTCATCAGGGAGGAGGTTATGGTCGTCTTCTACTAGTCGAGCTCAGGGCTTCTTGTCTCTTGTGGAGAATATATTTCATAAGACTGCCTGCTGTCTCCCTGGCCCTGAGCCTCCTGACACCATGCTTGCTCGCTCTCTCTTTGTTTTTTTTCAGTCTCCAAATTTTGATCTGTAATTTTAACTGTATAGGTCAGAAATTACTGTCTGAGGGCCAGCCCCAGCGGCCTAGTTGTTAAGTTCAGTGTGCTCCGTTTTGGCGGCCTGGGTTTGGTTCCCAGGCGTGGACCTACACCACTCATCTGTCAGTGGCCATGCAGTGGTGGTGGCTCACACACAAAATGAGGAGGATTGGCAGCAGATGTTAGCTCAGGGCAAATCTTCCTCAGCAAAAAAAAAAAAAAAAAAGAGGAAAGAACATACTGTCTGAGGAACACTGTGGTATCAGAGCTTCAACCCTTTAACATAGTTTTAATATAGACTCTTCAGCGTCAACTAATGGCTAAAATATATTGCTTACACTGTATGACCAGCACTGTGCCACGTGCTTTGACATACATTAGTGCCTTTAATTTTCATCTTATCCCATCTTACAGATGAAAGTCTGAGACTTCAAGAAACTAAATGATAGGCCAAGCTTGCAGAGCTCTTAAACGGCAGAGCAGGGATGTACTCTTACGCATGAGGCAAGGGGCGCTATGGAACCAGTTCCTATCCTCAGAGAACTGGCTACCGGGTAGAGGATGAAAAACCTGCACAGGAACAGAGGAGGATTTGACAGCTAGTATTTATTGGGTATTGCCATGTGTCATCAAGTGTGCTTTATATGTGTTATCTTATTAATCTTTTAAGAACCCTGTGAAGACCATGCTATTATTAGTATTGTCACCACAGCCTCCCACTTACAGATGAGGCACCAGAGGCAGAGGTTGTTGTAACTAGCAGGGCTGAGATTCAGACACAGGCAGACTGCCTCTGGGGCCTGGGTTCTCACCCACCGAGGAGAGAGGGAGCTGCTTTAGGCAGCTGGGATTAGGGAGGAGTGGCATTTGAGCTGAGCTTAGGGATGGGAGGAATTTCCGCAGGTGGAGATAGGGAAGGGTTCTTCGTCTGGAATGGCTGGAGCAGAACAGCAGCAGGAAAGCCCCATGGGTGTGCCGACCTTTGGGAGGAAGTTGGGAGCCGGGGCACCAGGAGGAGAGGTCATCAGTCAGGTAGTGCTTTCTCCTTTCAAATTTTAGAGGCATGATTTCTTTCCCCAGGTTGAATATTGAAGGGAATGAGCTTTACTGTTGAACATTTGTAATTAGAATAAATGTATCTTTCTCTGTTCTGGGCGGCTATTAAAACAATTTGTTAGACAGCACCCCCGTCATTCCTGCTTCGTGCTGTGCGCACTACGTGTGTACACGAACAGTCTGAAGGCAACAGCGAGCTCAAGTCCTGATTCCGCCTGGTGGATCTTGGGCCTGTCACTTCATCCTCCTCACTCTTCTGCAAGTATGGGGCAGTAACACATGCCCCAGCTCATCCTAGAAGAAATTAGGAGGCCAAAGGGGAAACAGATGTGCAAAGCTGCAGAAGAAAGGTGCTATGGAACTCTAAGGAATCAGATATTTTTATTACTCTGATTAATCTGCTCTTTTAATGCATAGTAGTAATTAATATTGGCTGCAGGCAACTCAGTATAGAAATGTCACGGCCTAGATTCATTTGCAGAGCGCCCTGGTGTTTTCACACACACGATCTAATTTAATCTTTGCAATGGTCCTACGAAGTAAGCAGGAGGGTTATGGTGAATTGCCTTTTTTACAGAAACTGAGGCCCAAACCGTTTGTTTAGCAATTGCTGGATCTCGGTATAGAATTCCAGGCTTCCAACTCTTAGTGTAGACTACTTTCGAAAGACCGTAGAAAACGCAATTAGGCAACAACTTTGCTAAATTTCTTGGCAAAATTACAGAGAAGCAAGAGTATCCACTTCATAATGCTCTTTGAACACAGTGCATAATCCACAGTCACACTGAATTTCTAAATCTTTTTTAAAATGCAGCTCTGTTTGTCTCTTTTGCTTGGAACTCTCCAGACAGAATTTGCCACTCCTGCAGCAATCCTGTGAGGCTCTGCACATACCCCTGTGATTTCCTGTGTTGTATCATACGGCAATAATTTGTTCACACGCCTGTGTCCCCAGCCTCTCCTCCCCCACCCCCCACCCTGGGGGACAGTGAGACAAGGTCTAGTCATCTTGGGTCTCCAGCACCTAGCAGGGCACTAGACATAACAAAAGCTCAAGAAGTATCTTTATTTTGTTCATAAAAGGAAAACTTATTTTGACTGCATAAAATTTAGAAACATGTAAACGGTAAAGAATATCCTAAACAAAATAAAGATCAAAGAGAAATTGAAAAATAAGAAACAAATGGTTGCAAAATGTCAAGTCCTCTAATCTATGAATTAGTAATAATAAAAAGATTACTAAGTTTAGCTGGAGGTGGTGTTGTCATTTGGGTTTGCATGTGTGCGTGTGTGTGCACACGTTTGTGTTTTAAAAACCAATCAAAAAATTTTAGGGTAAATATTAACCTACCTTTACAGATTCCTAATAACAGTTCATAGGATATAGTAATGGTCTTGACTCTTTTGAATGTCTCCACCTGGTCATGTCCAAGTTCAATGGTGGTTTAAGTAATAATGGACCTTTCATTTCAAGCAAAATATAACATTTACATGATCTATACAGGGTCCACTGAAGTGGAAATAATGTACGCATAAGAATTATATAACAACCCTCTACATTTAAAAAACACTACCTTAGGAATTATAATTCTATCAGACCTCAATAAGAGCAAATATAGCATCAATTAAATAATAGTAGTTAAACTGTCAAGAGAGAAATCAAAATGACTTTTAAAGAGAGAGAATGCAGGCAAATCTTTGGTGGCCATGGATATGCAGGGGTCGGGTGCTTTGAAAGCTGAATCAAACCTGTATGTGGCCCTGGACTCCAGAACCCTGGCAGCCTAGCCCTCCTCCTCCCCTGGGGACTGGATGATTTTTGGGCGACGCCCAGGTCTTCTTGTTGAATAGGGGGACGTTAGTTTTCTAGTGCTGTTGGACAAATCACCCCAACTTATTGCCTTAAAACAATACCCCTTTATTATCTTAGGGCTCTGTAGGTTAGAAGTCTTGGTTAGCTCGCTGGTTTCTCTGCTCCAGGCTTCACAAGACTCTCATCAAAGTGTTGACAGGATGGGAGCTCATGGAGAGGCTCATTCCATGCTCATTCAGGTGGTTGTTGGCAAAATCAAGTTCCTTGCAGCTGTCGGACTGAGGTCCTCATTTTCTTGCTGACTGTCAGCTGCAGGCTGGCTGTAGCTTCTAGGGGCCTTTCTTCAATCTTTGCACATGGACATCTACATCTCAGAGCCAGCAATAGTGCAGTGAATCCTTCACGCGATTGGAAGCTCATTGACTTCCTCTTCTGCTGCGTCTTCTCTGACTCCAGTTGGAGAAATTTCTCTGCTTTTAAGGGCTCAAGTGATTAGACTGCATTCCCCTGTTTAATCCAGGATAGTCTCCTCACCTCAAGATCCATAACCCTAATTACATCTGTGAAGTCCCTTTTGCCATGTAACATGACATATGCACAGGATTCAGACATTAGGCTGTGGACATGAATCAGCCCTTGTAGGGCCACTTGGGAAAACTGGAATTTAAACTCTGCCTGAGCCAATTTTTGCCTGTTGTGGCCATTTTCTTCTCTAAGCTTTTTGAGCTTGCTCTCAAAAAGTTGACAAAGCTACTAACCAATTTCTTGAGCTTTTTTTGCCATGGGAGATAATCAAGCCAGCCTTCAAAGAAGGAAGTTGTTCCTTGCAATTCTTTCTCCAGGCCTTCAGCCATCCTCCTGTGGGAGTTGTGCTTCCAGCTTATACTGCTGATGTTTTCCGACACGTTAGGCAGTTTTTTCTCTAAGAGATAAATTACCTCCTTGATTGGTTTTCTGCAAAGTTCCATTACGTGTTCTTGATACAGTTCACCAGTATGTGAAGTTTCAGTTGAAGCTCTTGAGTCTTACCTTCAGGCTGTGAATTTTTAGAAGTTAAAGATGCTTGCTCAGTTTGGAAACTTTTCATTTGCCCTGTAAGTTCTTTATTCGTTTGATTTTATTCAAATAATTTTTAAAAATTCCTTGGTTTTCTCTTTCGAACCAATTTAAGAAAACATTTAAGTGAGCAGCCTCAATGAGTTTCTTCAAATTGGCCTCTGACTGACCGCTTAAGCAGCCACATCTGATTCACTCTTTTTGTCTAATTCTGAATTGTCCTCATCCATGTAATCTCTAAATACAG